>NW_012106341.1:1702247-1752925 GCF_000951045.1 Mandrillus leucophaeus
TTTTTTTTTTCCTCTCCATCTATCTAAAGAGCTGGACTTAAATTCCCAGAAGTGAGGTGATATTGCTCCTGCTTTCTGCAGCCAGTGAGGGCCAACATGCCCTTTTCCTACTAAATAGGTACAAAAGACATTCTGTAAGAAGTATGTGTCCCTTGTTAAATATAGTGAACCCCAAGTTTCTCTTCAAATAATCAGTATGCCAGTATGTTCAGCTCTCTCATTCTTTGATTCTCCATTTTAAAGTTTAACTTTCTGGTTCTCTTTACCGCCTTGCCTCTATTTTCAGTAAACAACTTACCTGCCAGTTCTGATCAGTAGTTCACATCTGTTCCCCTGGTCACCTGCTCTGTCCTGACTCATCCCAGTCATCTGCTTTGACCTGAGTCACCCCTGATTACCTGCTCTGACCTAAGCCACCTTTAGTTACCTGTGCCTAACCATCCTTCCTGCCAAACTACTCACCCCAACACTCTGGCTTGTATTCCTGCTCTTTTCAACATAGTCAATTGGAACTAGCTTAGACTGTGCAGTCCAACCAAATAGTCCTAGCAAATAGGGGAACACCACATCAGTAGGGGCTACCTGAGTTAGGAATAAGAATTCCTTTCCCTCCCCTGTCCAGGTGTGCTCTCACCATTGTTCCATCTGTGAGAGGCACCCTTTCTGCAGAAAGTAAAAATTGCCTTACTGAGAAAATTAAATTTACAGTTGAGTGCTATTTCTTTATGGCACTGAGGAACAAGCATTTTGCATTTCTAGCACTCTGATAGACAACAATCTGCCACCAATTTCACTCCATCAAGGGAGCTGGCAGACTAAATCTTAACCTATCATAGTGTATTTTACCTTAATCTCACTTCTCCTTTGGTCTCAAAATGTTGAACTGGTAAAAGTTTTTTGCAATAATCCTAGAGAAGTATTCATTTGCCCAAAACTGAGGACAAGGATAGAGAGGCAATTTCTGATTCAACATTCATTTTAATGACTTAATGATCATAACAATGTTAATAAAAAGTGCAATTACAAATCAAACACCAAGCATTTGAAAGGCTGCCCTGTGATGGGCAGTACTACTGAGGCAGCTTCCTTGGCAATAACACAGTGAGTGAAGTCCATGGGCCAGAAGGGCACATACTAACTTTGCTGCATGTTTTTTTTTTTACCACCCCAAACCCCTAGATATCTTTGAGAAATCTCTGAAAACAAAAGTGGTTTACTTTTTCTCTTACTGCTGTCAGATATTATATTAAAATTTTAGCAATGTTTACACGAAGATACATAAAACCATATTTTACTTTAACCATTGGTATTACATTTGAATTTAAACAAACACAGATTAAATAACAAACTACCTCTGCCATCTTGAGAACAGACAGGCTTTATCTCATAAGAAAACAGCAGCATGGGTTCTAACTTTTCTAACCTTTTCAAAGATTCTTTCCAATTTTTTTCATAGACTCATTTATAAAAAGAAAAAAACAAAACAAAAAAAGTATCTGTTTTTTATTTCTACTGTTCTTCAAATACAAAAATAGCATAAAATGAAAACAGGTTTTCAGAGTAGATTTTTATGAGAAAAAACATATAGAAAATCTATGCTGGAATGAAAGTATGTTTTTTATAGTCTCACTCAATGCACAATATAGTCATCGTATACATAAAACCAAAGCCTATAAAAATAAATCACCTTGCAGGACTGCATGGCAAGATATTACTATCTCACAGAAGTATTCCTAGGCTAGTAACGGAGTACAGTTAGTGAAGAAGTGGGAACAAATTCCCAATAATGACTGGTTAGACTTAATGGAAAAACTGTGTAGGTTACACCATTCCTCATTTCACCTTGCTCCTCTGCCATAAAATGCCTGCTTTTAGAGGTATTTTATGTGTAAAAATGAGGGAACACATTCTGGTTTCATTGAGCAAGTTCATCACAGAACATCAAAGTGGGTTCTGCAAGATGTTAGTAAGTGCTACATTATATAACTGTTTTCATTCATAGTCAAATCAAATTTGAGGAAAACTAGGGTCAACAAAGTTAGATAGGCATATTTATTTTTCCCTTTAGGACTTCTCAGACCTTTCAATAAGCTGATGACATTATACAAGTTAAAAAAACATTCAGTATTCACTATTTCACAGCCTGTTTTTTGAAGCACCTTCTGGAATAACGCTCTGAAGCATTCTGCACTTTGGAAAATTTATGTAGAGCCAATTTCTATAAAGCTTTCATTAACTTATAGGAAACTCAGCTCTGAAAAATTCATTTTATGCTAACAGAATTTAGAATTTTAACAGACAAACACAACATTTTTGAATCAAATATGTTTAGGAAGGCTAGCAGAACAAAATGAAACACAACAAACTTCTTAATTACTTATATTAAAAGAGACCAGAATCTGTTTATGGTAGGTGAGGAGGTCATACGTGGGGTTGGGAAGGTCAGGGGACAATTCACAACTTCTGTGATTCTTGGATTCAAATCTGGCTTTGATATCTTTCTAATTCAGACAGCAAATAAATCACAACATAGAAACCTCTCGGCATTTCTCCTCTCTGTTCCTTGCCCCTACTGCACTGACAAGTGCTATACCTACCGATTCGGATAATGTGCACGGTGATATAGATGTCCTTTCTTAGCTCACTGCTACCCAAATCCTACAAACAAACAAAGTTTGGTTATTTTGGAAGACATGAGCTGCACTTAAAGGGAAGAGCATTTTATTTTCACAAATAAAAGAAGACAGACAGAGATGAACACAGACATTCTTAATGGAATGTTTGTAGCAGAAGTACGTGATTTAAATCCTGTTCTAAAAATATCATTACAATCAACCTTAGGTCAATTGATACCAAGTAATACTTTAAAGAAGAAAGCATTATTGATTCAATCTCTCACTCATTCATTCTTTAAACATTTATTAAGCACATATTAAATACCAGGTGTCTTGCCGAGCGTGATCACTGGTTTTGTTTTTTGTTTTTGGAGATGGAGTTTCGCTCTTGTTGCCCAGGTTGAAGTGCAGTGGTGCGACATTGGCTCACTGCAACCTCTGCCTCCTAGGTTCAAGTGATTCTCCTGCTTCAGCCTCCTGAGTAACTGGGATTATAGGTGCCCGCCGCCACTCCTGGCTAATTTTTGTATTTTTTAGTAGAGATGGGGTTTCACCATGTTGGCCAGGTTGATATTGAACTCCTGACCTCAGATAATCCACCTGCCTCGGCCTCCCAAAGTATTGAGATTATAGGCGTGAGGCACTGTGCCCGGCAATCATTGTTATACTTTGGTAATAGTATAACAGAAGCAGTAATACACTAACGGAATTAAAGTAATCCTGGAAGGTGATATTCAGAATTCTGGGCACTAATGTAATCTGTGTGTTATTTATATAAAGTTTAAAAGCAAATTCACTGTGTTCTCTCACAGTAATTTATTTCTCCTAAATAGTATGAATCATAATTGGATGAATCTGCCTTATGAATGAAACAAGATCCACTCACCACAAAGAGGGAGCAATGTCGTTCCGGTTTATCAGGGGCTTTGGGAAGCCCGTTTCTATTCAGCCTCAAGAAAAATCTCTCACTACAAGAGAAAAACCGTTTAACAATTTGAAAATTATTTAAGAGTTAAAGATTTATCCCTCTGTAACTACTCTTCATCACAACAGGTAAGCTAAACGTTAGGTTGTTCATTTAACATCAACATTGCTTTTATATAAATTAGGAGAGCTCCGAAGACAACAAATATTTGCTTCACTTCTGATGAAACTGGCAAAACAGCAAGTGCAAAGGCAGAAAGCACCTATATACAAACAGACATTAACTTTTGAAAGACTTGAGTACAATTTTATATCAGTAATATCATTATTCCAAAAAGCAGAAATAAATGCACTAAAAGCGAAAAATACGACATGTTTCATGTGTTTGTAACTAAGATTTCTTTTTCATGTTTTATGTCACATTACTTAATTAGCATTAAGGACATTCTGAGTGCTAACTGTCTATTAGAAGGTTTCATATTTTATGGTCTTATAAGTCTCTAATCTATAACACAAGCAGAGATTTCAAAAATGAAACTTAAATTTTATTTGGTCTACAAATGAACAGAAGATCTCAAACTACCCCCACTGAACTTGCATTTGAAAATACAGTGCCACCAGGAGCTGCGGTGGCTCAGGCCTGTTGTCCTTGTGCATAAGGAGGAGAGGCTAGGTGTTCGAGACCAGCCTGGGCAACACAGAAACCTCTCATCTATATAATCAAAAAGAAAATACAGTGCCACCTAGATTTAATGAAAACATAAATAATGCTGTTGATCAGCCATGAATTCTAGCAATAAATACTTATGGATGCCATTTATTTATTTATTTATTTTTATTATTTTGAGACAGAGTCTTGCTCTGTCACCCAGACTGGAGGACAGTGGTACGATCTCAGCTCACTGCAACTTCTGCCTCCTGGATTCAAGAGATTCTCACACCTCAGTCTCCTGAGTATCTGCGATTACAGGTGCATGCCACCATGCCTGACTAATTTCTGTATTTTTAGTAGAGACAGCATTTCACCATGTTAGCCAGGCTGGTCTCGAACTCCTGGCCTCAGGTGATCTGCCTGCCTTGGCCTTCCAGTGTGCTGGGATTACAGGCGTGAGTCATTGCACCTAGCCATGGATGCCATTTAGATCCAAGGTAATGTGTGACACTATTTATGTTCAACAAAATAAAACAAATATAAATCCACAAAAAATTAATCTACCAGCTACTGTGGGCTTCAAATTTTAACTGAATTTCAATATCCTGGTACCAATGACAGAATTAAATAGTTGGCTGCCTCAGGCAATGAGCACACAACCAACATCTACAGAATGTAAAATGATGTAGCTTTGGTCAGTGTAGCTTCAGTCTAGGGAACGAGCAGAGAAACGGAGAACAGGACATTAATAAAAGGCTCGGAACATGTTATCACCCGATCCTTGCCTTAAATAATGGTTCTGTCATTCAAATACATATAAGAGGAGATATGAGAACCATAAACAGATCTCTAAGGAAGCATATGAATTTGAATTTATGGCTGTTTTGGAACACTTATTCTCTTTGGTGATCTAAGTCTAGATAAATATGTTTAACAGAATCAACTACCTGGCTTGTCTCACTTTTTACTTATATTATGCCTATTTCTGACTTCTCATATGAGAAAGGGCAGCCAATACATATTTCTATGGGGCCATTTTCACTTTTATTACCTATATTTCTCCCCCGAAAACAGATGGCCAATAAGGCATGCATGAAGAGAATAAAAATTGCTGTAAGTATCCTCAATTGAAGCTAAAGTTCACATGCGATATTATTCCGAACCAGAGGCTGGGAATGATAGCTACAACCAAGGGTGCAGAGATAAATTAATCTTATCCAATTATCATTTACTATAATTCAAGGAAAATGACTGTAAGCTCTCTTCACAGTAAAATAAAATTCATTATTATTTCAAATTTATCATTTTATTTTATTTTATTTTTTTTGGCTGGGGGGACAGAGTCTCACTCTTTCACCCAGGCTAGAGTACAGTGACACAATCTTGACTCACTGCAACATCTGCCTCCCGGGTTCAAGTGATTCTCCTGTCTCAGCTTCCTGAATAGCTGGAACTATAGCTGTGTGCCACCACACTTGGCTAATTTTTGTTTTTTTTTTTTTAGTAGAGGTGGGGTTTCACTACGTTGGCCAGGCTGGTTTCGAACTCCTGACCTGAGATGAGTCTCCCGCCTTGGCCTTCCAAAGTGCTGGGATTACAGGCGTGAGCTACCAGGCCTGGACTACTTCAAATTTAAAATCAGTGAAAAGGAAATGTGCAAGAGTTCATCTTGGGACAAAAGAATTATACTTTAACCTATTATCAGGTAATATATTTTGGGGAATTTACCATTTGACAGGTACTCTGCCAAGGACTTTACATAAATTATCCCATTTTATCCTCATTATGCCTTTAGGAAATAGGTACTACTATCATGACCATTTTACAGATGGGAAAACTGAGAAACAGTAAATAATTTTACTCAAGGTCACAGAGATGGTATGTGGCTGAGCAAGGATTCTATTCCATGTATTAATTCAAAACCTTAGCACTCCACTAGAATGCTATAAGGTAACTTCCTCTTCTTCTCTAGAGAAATATTGAGTAAATATTTCTAGAATATTGAGATAAAGGAGAAGCCATCATTTGCCTGGGGCACCCACTCAGTAGTCAAGTCTGGCCCCAAGAGTTCAAGGTAACTTTCTCCATACCCTTCCTGGGCTAATAGGAATGAAAGAAGTCAGAATCTTGATTTAGCAGGTTTCAAAGAGGTCTTTGGTTTGAAATTGTTCTCTGGTAGTTTTCTTTCCTTTTTTTTTTCTCCCAAGAAGGAGTTTCACTCTTGTTGCCCAGTATAGAGTGCAGTGGTGCGATCTCAGCTCATTGCAACTACACCTCCCTGGTTCAGGTGATTCTCCTGCCTCAGCTTCCTAAGTAGCTGGGACTACAGGTGTGCGCCACCACGCCCGGCTAATTTTTGCATTTTTAGTAGAAACAGGGTTTCACCATGTTAGTCAGGCTGGTCTTGAACTCCTGACCTCAGGTGGCCTCCCAAAGTGCTAGGAATACAGGTTTGAGCCACTGCACCCAGGCAGTAGTTTTCTTTAATGAAACATGCTTAGAAAAAAAAAAAAAAAGACTTGAGAAACAAACTATTTTATTAAACAAACAAAACTCCAAAAAGATTTAAGAACTCAGCTTTACTTAATCAAAACTACTAAGGTTTAAGGATGGCATTTAGTCTGTTTCTTAGGAATCAGTTACCTACTAATGTATTTATTGATTACATTTTAGCATAAAACATAAGCAATATGAGCATTTTCCCCTCTCCTATATCACAGACAGTATGTTCTACTTTATATTTTTTGAGATGTAATTAGGTTTGAAGCTCCTCATTATTACCTCTACAGAAACATTCAAAGCAAATTTCACATTATCTTGGTCAGTCTAAAATGATGGACACCAATAAGATTAAAATACAGAAGTCAATAGGGCATTTTCAATATTAAAACCTTAACTTTAATGCTGATATAAAATCCAATTCTATATCTGTACATTTCATCAATATTCTGGAAAACAATGTTTCCTAAAGTATTCTATTGCAGAAAGAGATCCTTTTTGCTCTGTCACTATTTTAATTTCACCAGTCTAGACATAATCTTGGTTATGCAAGTATTATACTATATCATATCCTGTTTCAGAAAGAATATCAATATGTACTAAGCCAATGACATATACCTTAGCTTAAGCATGCCTTAAGGGGGAGATCAAAATAGATTGAAAACGGGTACTATGGAGAAATAAGTCATGTGCAGTTCTTTTAAAAGCTAGACTTCTTTTAAAAGAAAAAAGAAAAAAAAAAGGAAAACATCTATGGCCAATTAAAAAATCCTTTTTATTCATTTGATGACATGCTATTGTTATACCAACTCAAATCAAATTGTCTTCTGCTTTAGTGATACAGCAACTGATCACTCAGCAAATGGTTTTGTACAGAAAAAAGACCTATAATAACGTATTTTGGAATCTTTGGATTATAATTACTCACCCACACTGAAATGTTTGGAGAATATCAGAAGGTATGCCTTCAATGCCCAGAGAAAAACTGAACAAGTCAATAATATTGCATTTTTTTTCCCTTTCTTTCTTTTGAGACAGAGTCTTGCTCTGTTGCCCAGGCTGGAGTACAGTGGCGCAATCTCAGCTCACTGCAACCTCTGCCTCCCAGGTTCAAGCGATTCTCCTGCCTCAGCCTCCAGAGTATCTGGGACTACAGACACATGCCACCATGCCTGGCTAATTTTTACATTTTTTGTAGTGATGGGGTTTCACCACGTTGGCCAGGCTGGTCTCAAACTCCTGACCTCAGGTGATCTGTCTGCCTCAGTCTCTCAAAGTGCTGGGATTACAGACATGAGCCACTGTGCCTGGTCAGTAATATTGCATTCTGGCACATCTTCTGAAATTCTCCAAATATTTTGCACATACTTTTGTGGCCACACAGAAATATGTTTTTGACAGTCTATTTTAAGTCTGTTCTATTGCAACTCTGTGGTAAGTATGATCAGATGACAAAATTAGTTTTTGTAAACTTAAAAAATGTCCTTCCAAAATATGCGTACCTCCGTTACATACATCATTTAGACCTTTTTCCTAAGTGGAAGAGAGGTTTATATGTTTCTTTCCTATTACATGGTGAGCAACTAGAATACAGGCCCATGAGTACTAACCTTTGTATCTTCAACTTCTAGTGAATGATTTGGTATTCCCAGATGTTTGATAAGACTAACCAAACACAATCTTTTAGGACAAAATAGAGTAACACTCAAATAACTGGAAAGATTTAATTCTCTACCAACCTTTCCATCATGTCCTTTGCTTTATGGTAGGGAAATGTATGAAACTCTCCAAAAAGGTATTTCAATCCATGATGCCTCACGACCCGACTTGAGATGCTCATATTAACTTCATGGCAGCTCAAGATTCCACATTATTCCATTTAATGCTGTCTTCATGAACATTTTATATCTTTACTATATTCAACATATAGTAATAAAAAAACTATACTGATACGTTTTCAAATGAGAATACTGTCTTCCTCTTCTTAAAGAATGAATAAGCAAATAGAACATTTCAAGAAACACTGAGAAGTGAGAGTTGATACTATTAACAGCAGAGAAAACTCATTATTTGACTTCCCCATATACTGATATCTTCCAGAGGCAATCTTTCTGCAGGATAAATTTAGTGTCCACCTGAATTCTGTGTATGAGTCATTATAAATCATGAAACTATAAATCAAAAATGACTCTTTCTTTGGAAATAGAGAATAATAAATCACAATTATGTATTATTTATAACTTTTCTTCTTCCAACAATTATTTGATGAAATCAGGATAATGAAATAAAAAAATAAATAAGGATACCTGGGAGAAATCATAAAGGCAAATGTGTACTCTGTGCCAGACCCTATGACTTATGCCTTACATAGCTCTTCTTAACTCTCCTCACCACAGTAGGAGGTGGAAACCACTGTCGTGCCCATTTGTCACCCCAGTGACAAAGTGGCGGCTGGGAGATATTAGTAAGTTGGCCAAAGTTGTGTGGTCAGTCAAGGATGGGGCCAGGATATTAAATTCCAGAGTCTGAATTGAGAGTCTCGGCTTTTTACTACAATGCAACCCTGTCTTTGAAAGAACAGAGCACCTCAGAAATGGACAAAGAAGGCATGACCTGGTGGCTCACTACCTGTAATCACAGCACTCTGGGAGGCTGAGTTGGGAGGATCACTTGAGCCCAAGAGTTCAAAACCAACTTGGGGCAACATAGTGAGACCCCATCTCTACCAAAGAAAGAAAGAAAGAAAGAAAATCAGCCAAGCATGTGGCATGTGCCTATAGTCCCAGGTACTCAGTACCTGAATAGTCCCAGCTACTCAGAAGCCTGAGGTGGGAAGACTGCTTGAGCCTGGGAGGTCGAGGCTGCAGTGAGCCATGATCACACCACTGCACTCCCATGGGGTGACAGGGTAAGATCCTGTCTCAAAAAAAGAGAAAGAAATGGACAAAGAAGAGCAAGACTAACTATGTCACACAAACCAAGAGATTTTCGTGTGAATATTCTTAGTAAAATTAAAACACAATAAGTACAAATGGCCAAGCATAGTGTCACACTCCTGTTGTCCCAGCTACTCAGGAGGTTGAGGCAGGAGGATTATTTGAGCCTAGAGGTCAAGTCCAGTCTGGGCAAGATAGCAAAGTCCCTGTCTGGGAAAAGAACTCAAAACAACAACAACAACAACAACAACAAAAACAAATCAACCAAATAAATGAACACACGAACAAAACTGCATGAAGTCAAACAACAAAAAAAGCCACAACATATCTGTGTTTACAGAGATTATACCTGTGACCAACTGCTCAGTTGAACTACTGATATTCTGATGTACTCAAAAAGACCTCTAATTATAACGAGTGTGTTTCACAGCATAGTGTGGTAGAAATGTTCTTCCTGGTTATGCAAATAATATAGGAGGCACAGTAGGGATCTGAAGGTCCTGATGGCTTCTCTTCTATTTCTCAGTAGGATGCTTCTGTCCTCTGTGCCTCCTTGTAAGCCACTCAGTAGAAGTAACCCTTCAGTTGGGAAGGCCAATATCAAAAATTTTGATATTTTATATGAAATATATTTTTATAGATTCATATAAAAATTGTTATATTTTTCTGCATGGATTTATATTGATCACTTTTATAGTTCACCTCACATAAGAAGTAAAACTATTTAGTGATTCAATGAACACAAAAGTTATACAACATGTACTTTTACCTAAAAATATATTACTGGGTAATATCTTCGGTTAAACATGTTGTGAGAAAGATTAGCAAGCTAATCAATCCACAAAAAATTACAAAGAATGCTTGTAAACTAATTTTCAACATTTAAATATCATTGAAATAGATTTATGGTCTCCGAAAAGAACAATAGTAAGAGAAAACATTTAGACCGTCATGTTCTATTAAACTAATTGGAAAAACAACTGTCATTTTTTTTGTATACTCCTATGAACCAATTTAAAAAACAAAAAACCCATGTAACATATTTGAAAAAGCAGTCATTTGTCTTAAATTGAACTATGCTAATCTGGGCACAGTGACTCGTGCCTGAAATCCCAACACTTTGGGAGGCAGAAACGGGCAGATCACTTGAGCCTCGGAGTTCAAGATCAGCCTGGGCAACATGGTGAAACCTTGTCTCTACAAAAAATAAAAAAAATTAGCCAGGTGGGGTGGTGCCTGCCTGTGATCCCAGGTACTCAGGAGACTCAGATGGGAGGATCACCTGAGCCCAGGAGGTGGAGGTTGCAATAAGCTGAGATCGCACTCCAGCTGGGATAACAGAATGAGACCTTGTCTAAAAAAAAGAAAAAAAAATTAACTATGCTGTGTGAGGAGTGTGAGGATAACAATTAATACCCATTCTACACTGGGTAGGTGTGAAGGGAGACACACCAGAAGCTAAGGGGTGGTAAGATGGATGAAGAAATAATGAGAAGAGCTAAGAGGATGGTTCCACAGTGCAGTGCTGACCCTAGAGCCTCTCCCTAAAAGGCAATAGAACACAAATGTAAGGTGATCTGAATTGTTTCTATTTCGCTGCTTCTCCTGCATTCTGTCAAATGTTTTCTTTTTTTTTTCTTCTTTTTTTTTTTTTCAGATGGAGTCTCACTCTGTTGCCCAGGCTGGAGTGCAGTGGCGCAGTCTCGGCTCACTGCAACCTCTGCCTCCTGGGTTCATGCCATTCACCTGCCTCAGCCTCCCAAGTAGCTGGGACCACAGGCACCCGCCACCACACCCGGTTAATTTTTTGTCTTTTTAGTAGAGACGGGGTTTCACTGTGTTAGCCAGGATGGTCTCGATCTCCTGACCTCGTGATCAGCCCGCCTCGGCCTCCCAAAGTGCTAGGATTACAGGCATGAGCCACCAAGCCCAGCCCTGTCAAATGTTTTCTGATTGCCTAACAGTGTAAGATACATCCAACAATCTGCTGTGGGAGACCAAAATATGGCACCCCAAAATATGCCTCTTTGGCATAAGAATTGTTGAGCTAAAGGCAATTAAGAAGCAGGTACTGGAAAGCTCTCTGCCTTCTCTCTAATTGCCTAAAGGCAATGCATAGATTTACAAAAACAAAAAGAATCCTGCCTCTCTTATACCATCTAAGTACTAACAGGCCTGGCCTTGCTTAGTTTCTGAGATCAAACAAGATCAGGCACATTCAGGGTGGCATGGTCATGGACCTGCCCCTTCTTCTACCAGGGAGAACAAAGGTTAACCACTGATGACAACTTTAAACGTTACAGGCCTGGAGATGGCACCAGAGGTATCCCTACCAACACTCTTTACCAACTAGCCTTTGTCTGCCAGTTATTTGCCCTCCTAGAAGTTGCCTCCCTTAGGGACTTCAAGTCCTCTTTGCTCTTATCATTTCTCCAAAATTTACTGTTCTTTCTTGAAGATGCTACATAAGCTGGAATTCAAAGCCACCTCTTTGAGAATTTCTCATTCCCTAGGTATTAATATACCTCATGAATGTACGAAAAATACATGTTAGTAAACTTCTATGTTTCTCTTTTTAATTTGTCTTTTGATAAAGAGGACCATTCCAAGTAAGAACTTACGAGGGTTAAAGAAAAAATTACTTTTCTGCCTAACATTGTAAAGAGAGCTGTTACTGTGCTCTCTCCTAGAATGAGTAGCAAAGGACAATTCAAAAAAGCTCAGCCTGCACTATAAATTGCTGTATTTATGCCCCCAAGAAACCGGTGCTACCTCTGTCCAGGCAAGATACTTTGGGAAGCAGCTGGAAGGTGTGCTGGCAGCTCTGCCGTGGCCGCTGGACTACAGAGCTTTGGTGCTCATGATGGCAGAGATGAAGGACATGCGAATAGATGCCCTATGTACAGGGAATGATCAGTGGTAAACAGAAGAGACCCATGGACCCATTCTAATTCAGCGGTTCCCAACTGAAAGATTCTCCTCCAGACCTGAAAGCTTAAGGGAATGAATAACTCCTCCCTCCTCAGGCCCAGTCCTAGGGTGCAAGGCCCAGCAGCGTGCGTCAGCAAGATAGCAGAAGCAGGAAGAGAGCTGGCCGTAAGACACATACCCACATACCCCCTAAAGATGGAGCGGGAGAGCGTCCGGGTACTACGTAGCTGTCACATCAGACTGGGACACTTCCTGTTTACAGACGACTCTAAAACCCCTGCTCTGTCCTCACTTGGGGCTAACGCCATTTTAGGCCTCAGCCCGTCTGCACCCAGGCGCTTTATGCAGCGTGTTGCTCCACTATGCCTTGTGTTGTTTGTTGGCGCTCTCAGGGTTCGAACTGATACAAGACCCTTGCACCAACCTGATTGTGTACAATATTCTCCTGGTGAGCTGTATAAAGCCCAGGCCCCACCCTGGAGATCCTGACTGACTGAGTCAGGATGGACCTAAAAGCTTCCTGTTTGTTTAAAGCCCGGCTATGTTAAAGGACCACTGTTTTTACCCAAAAGCCCTAGTCTTAATTCATCAGAATTGCTGACTGTGTTTTATGATAGTCATGTATAACAGAAAACAGGGAATGTACGCCTGGTATCTTAGGGTCAAAGAGTTTTCCTCTCTTCCTCCCAACCACATGACAACACAAATGACAGAGTTTTTCCTTGGCAATAAATGAAAGCAACTTCTCAAGCAAGTCTTCCCAGATAAGATTATTAATGTGCCTTCTAATTTTAAAACTAAAGCAAACTTAGAGTCATGAGCTCTTCTGATTAAAGGGCAATGGAAAGAGGAAGACCTCTGATACAACTGTTTCCAGAGTTTACCTAAAGAGGAGATAGATGATGTTTTCTTTTAAAAATATTAATGCTCAAGCCCAAATTCACCTTACAAATAATTGAGTGTTGAGGACTATGCAACCAAATGATGTGATGGCTCTGTTAGCACATAAAGAATTTGGGTTTAGTTGAATGATACAACAGGAGACACATTTTTAAGCTATAGCCAATTCCATTGCCAATTTTGAAAAACAAGCCAATTCTTTCTTACTAGTCAGGATGATTGTAAAGCACTTCATGCTATTTGTCTTTGCAGAAGAATAAAGATATCTGAAACAAATACCTTTGTTTTTAGGAAAGGTAAAATTATAGGGAAGAGTTTTTAGGAAGGTAAAATTCAATAAAAAAAGGAATATAATACTCTTTAAAATTATAAATAATGTTCAGATCAGCTGCTGTTTCACATCTTCTGTACTATTACCAGATTAAGCAATTGGTGAAGTAAAGAAATGATTTTGATTGACTGTTGATTTAAGAAAAACAGCCATGACTTTAAGTTCAGAAGACTTGAGACCTTAGATATCTCAAAGTTTGTTTCAAGTAAAATCCTTAGAAAAAGGCCTATTGTATAACTAAACTGAGAAAAATACTTGCTTGAATCTCTCTCTAGAGAACTCATTAAGAATTTCACTAAAAAACGAGTTCCTTAGAGAAGTTACCAAAAGTAGGCAGAGATAGGATCTGGTCAACAGAAATAGGGAGCATGAAACCAGAAAGCCTGTATGTAGGCAGAATGCGTTCTGCTTATCATTCTGGGAATTTCTATCATTCGATCATTGGAAACACTGTCTCTTTGACATTTCATGAGAAAAGAATCACTCTGATCTATATTCAGAAATTATTCTGACCTTTCTAACATCTTTTCGTTAGGAAGGTATCTATAATAAGAAATGTTAAAGTAAACCTGAGCTCTTTATAAGTACTCTTGAGTTGAAGCATGCAGTTTCTTAAAAAGGCAGAAAAGTCATAAATAAACCCAGAATAAATACTAAAAATCCATGTAATTCAAGCCCTGTAAAAACAGTAAGTATAATAAATCGTTCATGCATTTATTATCTTAAAGAGGTTTTCTTTTTTTCATGAAATTACGTCTGTGAAGAGAAAATAAAAACTTGGGATCCCCAGTTCACTCTACCAAAGGGAAAAAGATTAAGCTGAAAGCTGAGTCATGCAAGAAGCTGCCTTTCCTTTTGCTCCTAAGCAGAGAGCTACAGATAACAGGTTAAATATCTCCACAGGTAGTTACTCTATGTTCACCTTATTGTCTGTAAAGTGTTCATTTACTGAGCATGAGATGAATACATAATTGACTATTCCCCTACCTATTCCTTTTCTCTTGCAACATGTGGATTCAGTAATGTGACCACCTTTCTCTTTCCCCTCCAGCCTGCGTTTCCCCTTTAAATATTGAAGTCTCAATATTCTCATCTTCGGAGAAAGGCACAGACCTGTTTCCTAGGTGCATAACCTTAACTTTGGCAAAATTAAACTAAGTTGACTTGAGATCTGTTTCAGATACATTTTTGTTTATAAGCAAAAATCAAATTTGCCTTTCAATAGCTTTTACTGATGGACACAACAGCTTACTGATAGGTTCTTTATATTCATTATAACTTTAAAAAACGAAAATGATCTAAGGCATCATTAAATACTATTTATTAGATGACTCATTCAACTATATTTTTTGAAGATCGGGTGCTTTTTTAACCTGGGAGGTACAGAACTTCTTAATTGATAGGAAAATGTTAATGCTTATGAGAACAGGTACATTATTTTCTGTTGAAGTCTATAGTTTAAAACCCTTTTTTTTTTTTTTTTGAGATGGAGTCTCGCTCTGTCGCCCGGGCTGGAGTGCAGTGGCCGGATCTCAGCTCATTGCAAGCTCCGCCTCCCGGGTTTACGCCATTCTCCTGCCTCAGCCTCCGAAGTAGCTGGGACTACAGGCGTATATACTTTTAAAAAGAAATCTTTGGTACTGAAAAAGTTAGGAACCATTGCTTTAGACATGTGAAATACTTTTGTGAAATAAAAATTGCATATTGGATACCATACAAAGGGATGATACAGAAACTGGTGAAATAAGGAAATGATTTTGATTGACTGTTAAGAAATGTGAAATACTTTTGTAAAATAAAAATTGCATATTGGGTAGCATACAAAGGGATGATACAGAAACTGGCCAATTAAGGAAATGATTTTGATTGACTGTTGATTTAAGAAAGATAGCCATGACTCTAAGTTCAGAAGACTTTAGGAATCTCAAAGTTCATTTCAAGTAAAATCCTTAGAGGTATACTATATAACTAAACAACCTGGAAAAAATACTTCCTGGAATATTTTGAACATCCGTAGACTATAAAAGTTCCGCCTACTGGCAAAGTCTTATCTTTGGAGAAGGCATTAACAAGGACTGCATCACTGATAACTCCTTTGTTAATGTCAAATCGTCTTACAACATATTAATAAATGGTGTGAAGGTAGGAACTTTTTGTTCCTGTTTTATTCAATGATATGTTCCCAATGTCCAAATGAGTGTCTCACCCTGAGAAGGACAGCAAGAATTGTTTGCTGAATAAATAAATGAATGAACGAATGAACATCAGCAATTCCATAAGAAGAGTGTGAACTTTATAAAGCTCAACTGAAATAAAAAAAAGATGCAGTTTCTGTTTAACTTGTAGTCCAAAATGTCTACATGGAAATACTTGGGAGAAGATGCTATACATTTATCTGACAATTTTTATGTACTTTTTAAGCATGACAGTGTTTGCAAATGACGTTTACCCAGAGACAGGGCTGAGAGCACAGTTCTTATTAGCACAGCGTAACATGAAACGACTCTATAAACATTTTTGACGCACTCAACACTTTGAGTACTCTCCCTTCTTAATAAGCACATCCTCACCACAGTGGAAAGATGATGATAGCAAAAATTAAGATAATAATGGCATGATCTCTTAATGCTTTCCCTCAACAACAATGTAAGACTTGTAAGCTTCCTCTAACTGCATCAATCCCAACCCTGTGTCAGGCACTCTACAAGGTGCTGAGAACATCTAGATGATGAGTGGGCAAAGTCTTACCTTTGGAAAAGCAACTGACAAGAACTGCATCATTAATAATTCCTTTGTTAACGGTGAACCATCTTACAACACGAATGGCGATGAATACCAAAGAAGTCCTTGTGAGGTGGGTTGTTATGTGTGACCATAGCTTATCCTGTAGGGAACTTAGGAAAGCTGAATAATTCTGAATACCTTATGGGTAGCAGACATAGGGCAAAGGAAGAAAGACAGAGATGATCCAAATCCTAGTGAAAAGAACATCAATCATCACTTTTAAAACACAGGAATAGGGGTAAAAGGACCTTCTGGTCACCTTCTAAAATCCTGCACTATTTAAGTAAAAAGAGACAAGTAGCTTGAATAATCAGAGCTTAGAGTGAAAGGGAAAGAGAAAGTCAGTTCTGAGTTCACTGACTCTGTGCGTTTTTGGTTTTCTGCAACTTGGAATTTCTGGCCACCTATTATTATAACAACACATTATAACGATGCAGTAATTTACAACTTCAAAAACAACTAGAATTGTATGGCTCTTAAAATGCTACAGAGAAAAAAGTAAATCAGTTCTACCCTGGGTGCTCTCAGTATGAATAAAGCATTTCTTTGCTTGTTTTGTATTAATTTAGAGCCTCCTGGCTCATTTCATATTTAAAACTCTTCCATTATTGACATCACAGCATCTCTAAAGCAATTATTTGTGATTTTTTTTAATGGGACACAGAAGTGTGACCAAAGGGGGAGTGAACCACAAACCTGATTAACTCTGAAGTGACAACAATCCCACATTTCATGCACCTGCTGGAACAATCAAATGATGGAGAAGAGCGAGGGCGGAAAGCAGGAGTGCCTTTCAACAGGGGGCCCGAGGGAAGGTCGCTGCGGGTCACTGACAGGCAGGCAGACACCCACAGAGAAATCTGTGCCAGCATGTCTAGACATGGCAGGAAATGCTCTGGGCCGTATGAAATAGTTGATATTGCCACAATCCAAGGAGGGTCTCTGAATGCCGTCTCCATCTATTTTTGTTCTCAAACAAACTTGTACTCCCTGCACGTCTGGCCACTCAGACATTTTCCCTACATTATTGCTCTGCTTTGCTCTGCTTTGGAGCCATCACATTTTTGAGCTGATTTTATGACACGAAACTACAAAAAGGTATCTATGCCCATGATTTTTGATGTTCAAAACAATATATGTTCCTAATTTATATAACAATATAGATGCTGAACTTCTGTGATCATGCTGTAAGTTTTCAATGATGTATGAAATGAGAAATACTAGCACAGCGCAGGGAATTAAAAAGCCCTATCTGCTGTCTTAACTGTGTTATGTACTAGCATACATACACAAAAATATTAGCATTTTTTACTAGTCTAGGCCAAATAACAATTCTCCCCAACAGTTCTTTCTGTAAACTCTTGAAAAACTTTCCTAGCAACTCAGTCTTTTCTAAAGAAGCACAGTTCTTTCATTTCCTTTTAAAATTGAAAAGGCTATTAGATTGTATCAGCCTCACCCATTGGAAGCTATGATGGTAACTTCTTAGATTTTCCTTGTGACACAAAATTCTCAATTTTCTCATTCTTTTCCACCTATGATGTTTCAGTCTCCAACCTTATCACCTGCTTCTGATCCCTATTTGCTAAGCACATCCAGCAAAAGCTAACCTGGGATTCTGGATGCACCAGCAATTTCAGATGTCTCCTGTTGGCGCGGCCCTCACTGCACTCAGCAATTCTATGAGCACTCACACTCACTCCCTATCACACTTTTCTTTTTCACACTTAATTATTTATAATACTGTAAACATTTATTTATTTATTTAGAATTGATAAATAAATGGCCTGGGTGCAGTGGCTCACGCCTGTTATCCTAGCACTTTGGGAGGCCGAGGTGGGAGGATCACGAGGTCAGAAGATCGAGACCATCCTGGCTAACACAGTGAAATCCCGTCTCTACTAAAAATACAAAAAATTAGCCGGGCATGGTCGCACATGCCTGTAGTCCCAGCTACTTGGAGGCTAAGGCAGGAGAATCGCTTGAACCCAGGAGGAGGCAGAGGTTGCAGTGAGCCGAGATCACGCCACTGTACTCCAGCCTGGGCAATAGAGTGAGGCTCCATCTTAAAAAAAAAACAAAACCAGAATTGATAAATAAAAATTGTATATATTTATCAATTCTAAATAAAACATGTTGTTTTTAAATACGTATACATTGTAGAATGGCTAAATCAAGCTAACCTACCGTGAGGTAAAACACATGATTTACCTCACATTTTTTTTTGTTTGTTTTTTTGGTGATGAAAACACTTAAAATCTACTCCCTCAGCAATATGCAAGTATACAATACATTGCTATTAAACATAACCACCATGTTGTACAATAGCTCTCTTGGACTTATTCCTTCTATCTAACTGAAATTTTGTATTCTCTTTTTCCAAAATTCCCTCCCCTAACCCCTAGTAATTCCCCTTCTTCTCTCCACTACTATGAGTTCAATTTTTTTATACTCTGCATGTCAGTGAGATCATGCACTCTTTGTCACTCTGTGCCTGGTTTATTTCACTTAACATAATGTCTTCCAGGTACATCCATGCTGTCCCAAATGACAGAGTTTCCTTTTTTTTAAGGCTGAATAGTATTCCAAAGTGTATATCTACCACATTTTCTTTATCCATTCATCTGTTGATGGACACTTAGGTAGACTCCACATCTTGGCTATTGTCAATAGTGCTGCAGTCAACATGGAAGTGCAGGTATCTCTTGGACACACTGGTTTCATTTCTTTAGATGCATGCCCAGGGGTTGGATTGCTGGATCCCTATCACACATTTGCTTCACATCTGCTTGCCTTCCTCCTACAACTCACTTTCAGTCCTCAGCTCTCTCTGTCCTCTCTTTTGCTCTCCAATGGCAGCTGGTCTTGTTTCCTGCTTTACTTAAAAAAGATCAAGGCCACAGACCCAGTCTCTTGATTCCATCTCAGCATTTTACACCCATTTCACTTCCCTCATCTTTCACATTAATAAAAGAAGCGTCCTTCCTCTTTTTCAAAGTACATTCCTTCACTTGTGTCTGGATCACTTCTGCCATTGCTTTAGGATTCACCTTTGAACCTCTACAAATGCTCAAAGGACCTCGTACAGCTGGCATACAACACTTCACTTACTCCTCCCACACTTTCATAGTGAGTGAATGAACTAGCAAATGGGTAGAGGTGATGTGCATTCTTACAACTGGAATTCCCTCACCTTTGGGAGGATAAACCTATATGTATTCAGAATTTCTAGGAAAGTGGTACTGATTTTGCCTGTAAGGCAAAAATCCTTTAAGGATTTAAGTATACAAGGTATTTTCTCTCACAGAATCTTTATTAATCTTCCAAAAGCTGCCTATTTTAAGTCTGAGTCAAGGCTCATGCTTCAAGGGGAATATTATTATAACGTATGTATGATATAACACTCAATGTCCTAGACCATTAGGAAAACATTCCTCTTAAGTTTTGTCAAATACATTATGAAAAACATAACTGTCGGTTCATATAACGAATATATTGTTCTAGGCAGAATGGAATTCAGACCATCATCTATAGGGCTAGTGACTAAACCAATCCAATGTTCTTTAAAGAGATTGGAAAAAAAAAAGTCTTTTCTCATTGCTTTATGGCCTACATACAGAAAACATTAATAAATTTTAAGCAGGTAATTCATTAGCTATATATACTACAAGCTAGAAGTTCAACCACGAGCTCATATACCTATCACAGGGAATTCATAACCAAGAAATTTTGTTTTACTTTCTCCACATACTTTCTTATATTTTCTCCTTTATGCTTTTTCTTTCTCTTTGTTCTGCCATTGCTGAAGTATTTTAAAGCAAATCTTATACCTCTGACTCCATTTTACCTGTTTACTAGTAGGTCTCTAAATATTACATAACTATAATACCATATACCTAAAAAAATAAACAGTTCCTTGGAACATATTTCTTTAAGGCTTCAAGAGCAACCAACACACAGTATTTCTGGTTAAGTATATTTCCTGTATTATTTTTTAAAAATAATCATTCTAATAACTAAGATTTACTGACCAATTATCAGGTGGAAAGTATTACACAAAATTTAATCCTCCAATAACCCCATAGGGAAAGTACTATTATTATCTCTACTTATCAGACAAGTTAACAGCCCTGAGAGACATGAATTAACTTGCCAAAGCTGATGTAGCTACTAAATGACAAAGCCAGGACTTGAACTCTTGCCATCTGACTCCAGCACAAGATGACAGACAGGTATGTGTCCTGGGGATGAAGAGATATCCAGATGTATTTCAGAATTCAGTATGAATCCGTATTTCCATATTAAAAAAAATCTATACCTCACCAATTGCATTCATTACTTTCCTTTCCTTAAATGACAGAATGGAATGATATACGAAATAGAAGGTAATTGTAGGCAATATAAAATTTATATGGAAAGGAACTATTTCAAGAAAAATGGAGAGTTTAATGGTGTGATGTTAGAAAAAATACCTAGCTTCAGAAAAGTATGTGAATATGTCACAAGCAGACAGTAAACCTCATCTGTACTTAATTACTAGGATAAGACTTTTTGTATTTAATCATCGGGATAACACTTTTTCCAGAAGTACTACCCTGCTGCTATTTTCTCAAATAAAAGCCCACGCCAGCAGCTCGCATGCCTGAGCAGCCCTATGCCAGCTGAGTACCAACTGGCAGCACTCAGGTCCTATTAAATATATTCTCTGATGAGAATGCAATGCATTAATAGATTAGTCCCCAGACAAATTTACAACTTTAACTAATGAAGCCTTAGAGTACATCAGTAAACAAAGTAATGAAAGTTATAAGGGAGGTAGTCAACCAGTAAACAGCGTTGTTTTCACTGGTCCATAAAATTTACTGTCTGTTGTAGATTAATTGACATATGCCAAAACAGCAGAGATAAGAATTAATGTATACATCCGTAGCTGCACAACCTATGGAAAGCATGAACAAACACCATGACTCTATCACCATGTAGTACAGAAGCCAATTTTAAATGCAAGCTAAAGGAGACACAGTAACAAATAATGCTCAGTAGTTTGCTTTTATGTAACAAAAACTCATACGCCCAATCCTACACCTCAGTTTATGCACGTCTACATTCTTTTGTCTCTTTCTTTCTCTGGCCCATGGCTAATCTCCCCACCTGCAAACTCAAATCTGTTTCCTGATGCCTCCTAAGGGACCTTGGGCGATCAGTGATTTCCCGTCTCCCTCATTACTGGATCTTTCCTGTCAATTCTTTTTTTTTTTTTTTTTTTTGAGAGGGAGTCTCGTGCTGTCGCCCAGGCTGGAGTGCAGTGGCCGGATCTCAGCTCACTGCAAGCTCCGCCTCCCGGGTTCACGCCATTCTCCTGCCTCAGCCTCCCGAGTAGCTGGGACTACAGGCGCCCACCACCACGCCCGGCTAGTTTTTTTGTATTTTTTAGTAGAGACAGGGTTTCACTGTGTTAGCCAGGATGGTCTCGATCTCCTGACCTCGTGATCCGCCCGTCTCAGCCTCCCAAAGTGCTGGGATTACAAGCTTGAGCCACCGCGCCCAGCCTTCCTGTCAATTCTTAACGAGGTCAAGTCCCTCCTACTCTAGTTTCCTAAAACCACAAACCCTCGACAGACCCCTTATTACACAATGGTGAGTAAAAATAGGTTGATGAAAAATACAGAATTTTACAGATATTGTACATGATGAGTATGGGTGAAGAGCAGTGATTTAGAATACAGATTCCTACGTAAACTGCCATGTTAGAATACTAGCTCCACCACATACCAGCTGTATGACCTTGGGTAAGTTATTTAAAAAAAAAAAAAAAAAAAAACTCTCTGTGCCTCAGTTTCCCCATCTATAAAAACATGGATATTAGTAGTATCTACCTTATAGAGTGTTACAAGGGCTAATTAAATTAATATTTCTTAAAGAGCTCAGAATGGTGCCTGGAATATAATAAGCATCACATGAGTGTTAAATGAATGTAATAAAATTACCAATGATTTGCGGAGAAATGATTCCCTCCCTTTCCCAGCAATACCCTTGAGGGCTGGGGAAATCATAAACTTTCAACCAGATAAATATGCTCTACGAACAATTGGCTCATGTAAAAATCTGGAAAACTCATTTTATAAAACTAATAATTATCTTTTATAGAGAGAAATTGTGTCAAGACTGTATACATCTCAAAAAAAAGTATGTGATTTTTGCTGCTCCAATGTGGCTGTGCCTTCAGGAGACTCTGGGCTGGTGATGTGACATAAACAAGTGAGGAAGGTAAACTGGAAAAGAGGCCTGGAGTAGGTGTGTTTGAGCAGGATGCCATTGGAATGGGCCTGAATCTTTAGTCACTGCAAGAGGTGTCCAAAACACACTTTGCAGGCTTAACATACTGGGCCACCTTCAGGGATATTCAGTAATTGTTTTGAGACAAGATTAATGGGCTTTCTAAATATGGTCCAGCTTCAATGACACGTTCTTATCAGGAAACGCAGTCTTGCTGGTACTGAGGAGATACTACGTGCTTCATAATTCTACTGAATGAATGAGAAACGGAGTACTTTTACATGCTGGCTCATTTTGTATTGGACATATCTAAGTACTTAATCTAAGATTTTGATCACTAGCATAAAGAATTGATGTCACTTTGCTTTTTTTTTTTTTTTTAGAATTATTATTTTTATGTACAAAAACTCAACAGTGCACATTTAGCCCAGTTTACTGGTGGGTTCTTTAGCCTTTGCCTTTTCCAGCTTGGGAATGTGAGCCAAAGATTTTAGACCCAGGATGTTGCCTCCCCAGTGATGGCAGATGTCATCATATCTGTCGTTGTAATTGGTCTTGATAGCTTCCACTGGCTTAGCTAAAGCTCCTTTGTCTTCTGAGCTAACCTGTGTGGAAGCAACAGTGGTGCAGGTCTTCCTGTGGACTAGACATTCCAGTCTTGCCTTCCCCTTGATAATGTAGTTAGGGACCCTCATTTTATGACACAGGGCAGGCAGGAAGACAGTCAGCTCAATGGGATCCATGTCATCTGCAGTCACCATCAGTTGAGCCTTCTTGTTCTCCACCAAGGTGGTGATAGTGTTAATCCTGCTCAAAGAACAGGTAGTCTCTTAGTGGGCACATCCCCTTTGCCACAGCTTTCTTCTCAGCCTGGGCCAACAGCCTCTTCTCTTGCTTTGTCTTTGGTCTGTACTTGTGGGCCAGCTTATGCAGCTGAGTAGCTGTTAGGTGGTCCAAGGCCTGAGTGAACTGGTTAATTGCAGGAGGCACTTTCAGCCACTTATGGGGGATGGCTCTTTGCCACAGCAACCTGATATAGCGGGGCCATTTCACAAAGCCAGGGAGGTGCCTTTTGGGCTGGATGTCCTGTCTAATGCCAACATTCTTAGGCCTTTTCTCAAACAGGGGATGTATCACTTTCTTGGCCTCCTCTTCTTCAAGACAGCAGGGGTCAGGGACACCTTCTTCTTCTTGGCCTTCTTTCCTTTCCACATCATGGGTAGCTAGAGGAGCCACTTTGCTATTCTTAAAGTATTTTGAGAAGGACTCAATTTTAAAACCCAACTTCTATAGCATAGACGATTTCTGAGGCCCTATATCAATTTCAGAATTACCATTATCAAGAATTCATAACAATTTATTATTAAAACTTTCAGTCTCTAAAGCTCCAATTCTGGCCAATAAAATCCTGTTCAACTATGGAAACTTTCAGATAAATACTGAAGCACTTAGGCAGTGATTCTGATGCGACTGCTGGTGTTGTGGTTCAGAGGGCAGGTTTTGGGCCAGAGCATGGGGTCTGCAGCTCTGCTCAGCCTTTTGCCACTTACAGAAGCTTGGTCATCTTCTCTAGCCTCTTGGTGCCTTGGCTTCCTCATCTGTAAAACTGGTGCTAATAATATACTTAAAGCACTTGAAACAGAGTATGGCAGATGGTTAGTGCTCAATAAATGCTGGCTGTTTGCTTCTTAAAGGAGAATTTTTTTTTTTTCAAAGTACTAACCAGTTATCTGTCTTATGTGAGGAATAAACACCTTGTTTCCTAATCCGTCCTCTATAGGTTTTACACATGTTGTTCCCTCCACCTGTACCCGGACAAGGTAACGTTCTGTGATCAATGGCCAGACTAAAGCCACAAAGATCATTTAGACTGCATTTTACTTTTTTTTTTTTTTTTAAGTTTTTTAGCATTATGAAAACTTTTAAATATAAAGAAATAAAAAAACTTCCAGTGAACACATATATACATACTACCTAGATTCTATCATTAACACTTAACATATGTTTTATCACATCTCTAGTTCTCTGTCCTTCTGTTTTTTATTTTTTTTTAAATTTTTTACATGAAGAAGTTCTTTAGTGGTGATTTCTGAGATTTTGGTGCACCCTTCACCTGAGCAGTGTACACTGTACCCAATGTGTAGTCTTTTATCCCTAACCCCCCTCCTACCCTTTCCCCAGAGTTCACAAAGTCTATCGTGTCACTCCTATGCCTTTGCATCCTTATAGCTTAACTCCAGCTTATGAGTGAGAACATATGATGTTTGGTTTTCCATTCCTGAGTTTCTTCACTTAGAATAATTGTCTCCAATTCCATCCAGGTTGCTGCGAAAGCCATTATTTCATTCCTTTACATGGCTGAGTAGTATTCCATGGCGCATATCTATCTATCTATCTATCTATCTATCTATCTATCTATCTATCTATCTATCTATCTCACATTTTCTTTATCCACTCATTGATTGATGCGGATTTGGGCTGGTTCCATATTAATACAATTGCAAATTGTGCTGTTAAAAACATGAGTGTGCAAGTGTCTTTTTCGTATGACTTCTTTTCCTCTGGCATTTTACTTTTTGTAAATTATAGCACTAACCCTCCTAGTTAATAACACAAGCATTCACTTAACTATACTATCTTTTGTCCACTGATTTTCAATGTTTGCAATTAGAATTTGAACTCTCAAAAAGAAATAAACCAAATGACAAGTAAGTTCCAGGAATTTAAGAGGAAGAGGGAAGCTAGAGCTGAAATTTATGTATAAGACTTATCTGCAACATATGGACTTTATTTGAATCTCAATTTGAACAATTTGTAAAACAATATTTATGAGTCAATAGGGGAAATCTGAATCCAATTGCA
Source organism: Mandrillus leucophaeus (assembly GCF_000951045.1). Lineage (NCBI taxonomy): Eukaryota > Metazoa > Chordata > Mammalia > Primates > Cercopithecidae > Mandrillus > Mandrillus leucophaeus. The sequence continues at coordinate 1,727,958 of NW_012106341.1, forward strand.
AATGAATATTTGATGATGTTAAAGGAATATTAATTTGTTAGATGATAATTCCTTTAGAGTTCCCTTTTTTACATTTGAAAATGTTATGAGGTCAGGAATTTGCTTCAAAATAATCTAGGGTAAAGATGAAAATTGGAAAGGAATGTGTTAAAATAAGATCAAACTTTTGTTGATAGTTGTTGAAGCTGGTGGAGGGTACATAAGGGTTCCTTACAATAGTCTACTTCTATGTATGTTGGAAATTTTTCTAAAATAAAAAGTTTAAAAGAAATACAAAATTTTATAATACTCACAAGAAGAAATATAACAATGCCTTAAAATCACATCTCACATTCACAGTACTTTTTTCTGAGAAGATGCAGACATTTGATACTCATTACCTATGCCAGGTGGGATGAAGGCAGCAAGAACTGTTAGCAGTTCCAAGATGAAAAAAAAAAAATAGAAGGAAGTAAAAGGGTCAGGGCTGCAGAGTCACCATCAACTGCAGAGACAAGAGTCAAGCCCAGTCTTCAGATCTGTGCATCCTAAGGCCTCTTCATGCAGGGACGGTGAACTGCCCTGTGTTCCCAGCAGTTTGAACCAAACTGACTCATTACAAGGTTTTGAACACTTCCTAAAAGAAAACAATCACTGTGTGGCCTGAGGCCTCAGAAACATCAAGAAGATAAATCTGAGGCTGTTCCAAACATCTAGTAAGCATATATTGTGATTCTTATTCTTTGGCCAATTACCTTCATGGTGATCTGAGTTTGAGAGGTGAGAGCCATAGATAACCCAACGCAGTGAGGAGAAGCAGTGGGAAGGGATTGACTTGATTTCTCCTAGGATCATTACAGATCAGGTGGGATATTGAAGGTGTGTGTGTGTGTGTGTGTGTGTGTGTTTGTGTGTTTGTGTGTTTATGTGGTGGAGGGGGTAGAGAGAGAGAAGGAGGAAAAGGGATGGGGAGGAGGGTGACAAAAGGGGAGAGTGAAGGCAGAAGTGAGAGAGGGAAAAGCGGAGGGAGAGACCCAGGGGAAGTAGGCAGGCATGGCAGCCCAGCCACATTACAGACCAGAAAAACTACACAGCTCCTGGCTTGAACCATTTTGGCAGACCCTGTACCCGGGTTATTATCTTACTTTTGCTAAGGATATAGGAATAAAATAAGGGGCACTCTGAAGATCAATACCTATTTAGAATGTTTGAGAAAATTGGAAAATGTTTATAATGAGATGATATTTAGAGACAAGCTAATATTAATCCCAAATTACTACAATCCTATGATAATGTAATTTGAGCATTAGTGGCAAAGGGGAGTTTGTATTCCACAAAAACTTTAGCTTAACAGCTGACCAGGCACAGTGGCTCATGCCTATAATCCCAGCACTTTGGGAGGCCGGGGCGGGGGAATCACTTGAGGCCAGGAGTTCAAGACCAGCCCGGCCAACATGGTGAAACCCTGTCTCTACTAAAAATACAAAAATTAGCTGGGCGTGGTGGCGGATGTCTGTAATCTCAGATACTCAGGAGGCTGAGGCACAAGAATCACTTGAACCCAGGAGGTGGAGGTTGCAGTGGGCCGAGAATGTGCCACTGAGCTCCAGCCTGGGTGACAGAGAAAGACTCTGTCTCAAACAAAAACAAAAACAAACAAACAAACAAAACTTTAGTTTAACAGAAATGAGCAAAAGAATAACTTCAGTTCTTCCTTTTACATTCCATATAGTTTATAAAGCATATTAAAGAGATCACGTATTATATAGACAATATTATAAAGATTTTATAAACTAAACTACCCATAAACCAGACACACTTCGACATATAAACAAGTATCTCTAAATAATCGTCCACATTTCTAAAGTGTAACTTGGATCAGTTTTTCATGCCCTTTACTTCCCTTTTTAGTAGTGCTGATTTGTAAAGAGGCAAAGTTCTTTTAACACACTGATTCATTTCCTCTAATAGTGTAGAAAGTAGATTTTAAAACTGTATTACCACTGTTATTTCCACACCTCATAAATTTTGTCCCTGGTGCACAAAAACACCACTTTCTAAATTCTATGGTCATAGTCCACTGTCAAGAAATAAAAAGTACACTTACTAGTAGATAATGACTAAGATATAACTTAATTCAACAAAGATTTTATGACTGTAACTGCATTAAAAATAAACTTCACACATATTCCCTAGAAAAAGAAAACTACCAGAAAAGAATTACTCCAAGATTATTTTCTGTTTATAAAACAACAGGCCAGGCACAGTGGCTCACACCTGTAATCCCAGCACTTTGGGAGGCCGAAGTGGGTGGATCATCTGAGGTCAGGAGTTCGAGACCAGCCTGGCCAACATGGTGAAACCTGTCTCTACTAAAAATACAAAAATTAGCTGGGCAAGCTACTCGGGAGGCTGAGGCAGGAGAATCACTTGAACCCCAGAGGCAGAGGTTGCAGTGAGCTGAGACCACACCACTGCACTCTAGCCTGCGCAACAAAGCAAGACTCCGGCTCAAAAAAAAATATATATATATGTGTGTGTGTGTGTGTATATATATACACTTACATATGTGTGTGTGCGCGCGTGCACGCACGCACGTGTGTGTGTATATATATGTGAATGCATATACGTGTGTGTATATATGTGTGTGTATACATATGTATGTATACATATGCGAGTGTGTATATATAAGACTCGGTATTGCCTAAAATTGTGACTGTTTATTGAAAAGTATTTTTTTTAAAGCATGGTGCAGTTGGGTCATTATGTGTGATTTGTGTGATTCAATTCGAATTCGCAATTTAACTGTGAAATTTTTAATCTAAAAGATGGCAAGTTTTGTGCTTAACTTTAAAACAAATATTAAAAATTTTAGACAAAAAAGTTTTAATAAGAGTTGAGACTTTAGAGTAACAACCAAAACATACACTGTATGTCTTTTCCTAAATACTAAAAGAGAAAAGAGAACCAAAAGAGAACTGTAATAGGTAAGACTCAGAGAACTGAGAAAGAAAAAGAAATATGTGAAAATTGGTTTCATCTCACAGCTCTGAAACTTTAATGGGAAGGTTTCTAAGTATTTAATTGTCTCTTTAAACCATTTGATCCAGATAGGATAAGAATAACAGAATGGTTTACTAAAAATCTGAAAGATACAGCATGCTGACTGTGATAAGCAAACTTCTCCAGAGAATCTGTATTTTCTTCATGTTACCAATACAAAATAATTAAAACAAATAACAGACTTGATATCCATGCCATACTTCAATTTAATATCGATTATTCTGATTCTATAGCCCTTCTGAATTTTTCAAAGAATGTTGCATTCATCATCCCTCACAGAAACATCCAAAGAACAGGAAGCTTAGAAACTCAGAGTTCTACTGGTGAGAAAATTGGGGCTGATAGAGTAAAAAGTATACAAGATCATATATCTTAAATCTTGCCAAGCACAAATATGCACCATTCTAACAGTAAGACATTGAAACACTATCTCCACGTGCAGGTACCTGATTGGCCGGTTCTCTTTACTGTCAAAGAGTGAGAAGATGACCTCCAGCTCCTCTCCCAGGTTGGAACACATGAGGCTCTTCATCTGGACAAAGAGGTGGTGACTGCTGGCCTGCACCGGGGTGTCCTTCTTCCGATGTCGATGTTCCATCTGAATGACACCCCCCAACAAAAACATGATCAGCATGGATTGAAGGAAATAATAGGACCCAACAAACTAGTTAGCTATGGGATAACTGTGATGTCCTATGCCATACTTTTTATTTTGCTGTGGATTTGGTATCTAAATCCACAGCAAAATATACAGTCTATGTCTTTTGGACTATAGACATAGAAATAGTCCGGAAGACATCCAATTTAACTTTGGATGTTAAATTCCAAATTTTCTTCCAACTTCTAAAATAAGAAACCGTGAAGTTTATAGATTATCAAGGAACCTTGCTTGAAGAATTTTTAAAATCATTAATATGAAAATAACAACTCACTGAGTAGATTCAGGAAGCAGGAAGTTCAAAGGATTCTTTTGCTCCCTTATCAACTCCCAAGATGAGAACAAATTATTAGTCATCTTTTTAAAAAACAGACTAAATTATATCTAAGTTATAACTTCTCATTACTCATAATTAAAAGTTCTTTTAGGTGATACTAAATTGTAAAGTTGTGGTAGTTGTCTGAGACAGGCTGTGGCAAATCATAGTTTCTAACTTGCTGTAGAGCTATAGGGAGAGACCTAGGAAAGCCAGTAAGGTGTCTAAAGCTAAGAATAGCATCTGTGTCCACCTTGAGTCCCTTCCTCAATACAGCCAGTGCAGGTTCAACTTGGGTAACAAGACAAGATGTGAGTTCCCACAGGTTGAGGGAGAAAAAGAATCATTCACAAGTCGAGGAAGGAGGATAACATGGGGATGATCATTCATCAAACATACATTCAAGTATCTGCTAGGTACCAAACCCTGGGAACACAATGAGAAGCAAAAACAGAAACAGTTCACACCTTCACAGAGCATCTATCTACTAAGGGAAGCAGACATGAACAAAATTGTCACACATACACGTGTAAAACTGCAACTATGACGAACGAAGCAAAGACCCAGATTATTATTATTATTATTGAGGCAGTATCTTTCTCTGCTGCCTAGGCTGGACTGCAGTGGCATGATCTCAACTCACTGCAGCCTCTACCTCCCAGGCTCAAGAGATCCTCCCGCCTCGGCCTCCAGAGTAGCTGGGACTACAGGCATGTGTTACCACACCCAGCTAATTTTTATTATTTTTTTGTAGAGACAAGGTTTCACCATGTTGCCCAGGCTGGTCTTGAACTCCTGGATTTAAGCGATCCTCCTGCCTCAGTCTGCCCAAGTGCTGAGATTACAGGTGTGAGCTACTGTGCCTGGCCTAAAGATCCAGATTATGATGAGAGTATAAAAGTGGGGATTTGACATGAGACTGGGCAGGCGTCCTGGGAAAATGGCACTTTAGCTGAGAGTTGAGGAGGGTGCAGGATTTACCTATCTAGGTTAGAGCTCCTCAAACTGCTTGCAGTGAGGGACCAGGTTGTTTCTCCCTTTAACTTGCTGCAGACTGATTCTTTCATGAATACAATAAAAATGCCATGGCAATGTCAAATGCCATAAAGGTTTCTAATCATTTACTTGTCATTTGTATAGTTGGACCAACAGTTCACGGTCCAGCCATTTCTTGGACCACACTTCGAGTAATACTGACTCAGGATAAGAGTACGGGAAAAACATGTGGCTAGGCTTGTGTATTAATAGAACAGGTGCTAAGAACATGAAAGATTATCACTTTCATAGCACAGACTAATTTTTAAAAACTAACTCTTTTGGATCACTTTGACAATTAAAAAAATAGTTCAGGGATTTCAATTTCATTGTAACAGAGCCACAGCCTTTGTTGAAGGATAAATGACCCCATGTCTACATTAGCCATCTTTTTACGCCTTTGAGTTCAAAAACTACTGAATGACCAAATTTTGAAGCCAAAATGTCATGTAAATTTACAAGTGTTAACGCAACATAAAATCACTAGAATTTTTTCATGCTTAAAAGTTAAAACTTTTATTTTGAACTACTTGAGAAGCAAAGGGTAGAAAAAATTCAGCTAAATTCATCTATAATCACTGTATACTCAACAGGTACACCGGGAATCTCTTCGTAAAAGTGGGGAGTAAGTAAGTCATTTTTAAAAGTAGACCTAAGCATTGAGGCATGTGTGGGATATAATTACTAAACACAGGTTCCTGAAGAAAAATATTCTAACTGTAGGAAAGAAGAACAATTTTGGCTTGTTTTCTATAAAGGTTGCTCTACTTTGTGCTTTAACAATTTTTTTTTTCAACTGTGGCAAAAGTGGCATCATATGTTCATAAAAATACATCTCTAACTCACAAGGCATTCTCATCCCCCCTCCACCCCACCAGAATTGCTACCGTATTTACTGATTTACTTAAAAGAAAAACATGTTTACTTAAAAGGGTAACAGAGCACAAGCTACTATGAAGAATTGAATGACTACTAAAGGCCAGAGCTACAGAAACAGATGTAAAAACCTTATGAAAAGAATAGACCTTAAGGAGATATCCGCTCTTAACCTCAAACAGTGCAAAGTTCCCTGCATCAGTCATGACGTTCCCTAAGAATTAAGGAGAAAAAATTAGCTCCTTTACTCGTGCAACGAATCCAATATATCTAGATCAGTGGTTCTCAACCTTGGCTGCACTTTAGAGTCCCCAAGAGAGCTTTTAAAAAATACTTATGCCCAGGTCTTATCTCAGAACAATTAAATTAGAATTTCTAGGGGCTGGAGGGGTCCAGAGACTGGTAGTTTTAAAAGCTCCCCAGGTGATTCTAATGGGCAATGAGGGTTGAGAATCACTGATCCGGATCATGTGCAGACAGATGCAAATCGCAGCAAACTAAACAATGTATTGTTGCGTCTTTCGAGTAATGATGGCCTTGGAACTTTTGTTCTTTGAATGCATGCTAGTAATAAGCCTGCCTGACTCTGCCCTTTGCACATTTAACATGGGCCCTCACATCCAGCACACTCCAGCACTGAAAATACCCCTCTTCCCATCCCCACTATTCTTTCAGGTCTAGGACCCATTTGGACTTAGTAGGTTATGATTACTTTCTTTTCTCTTGGTAATTCAGTACTTTGGCAAACTGCTAAAAAAATCTCTGTGAAAGTATTATTACAATAAAATTAAAAAGTCAGGTTCACACTTCAAGAGCTTGAGTTCATTTGTGGCTACAAATGCACCTACCAGTTACTCTAACTGTGCTTAACAGTCGAACTATCTCTTTGATTAGGGGAAGAAACAGATTCATCTCAAAGATTTACTTAACTGACTCAAATTTTTAATCTTCAAATAATGCATTAATTATTGAATGAACTGTCTACATCAGGGTTTATCAAACTCAGGACTACTGACAACTAGGCTGAATATTTCCTTGTTATAGGGGTTGTCCTGGGCTTTGTAGGACATCTAGCAGCTTTTCCTAGCCTCTACCTACCAGATGCCTATAGTATCTCTCCTTCCCATCTCCTGTTGTGACAACCAAAAATGTCTCCAGACAATGCCAAATATCCCCTTGGGTTGAAATTGCATGTGAGAACCACTGTGTTCCATCTGAGATCTGCTAGTCTCACCTTCTAAGGATTGCAGAGTAAGCAGATGCATGATCTTACAAAACCAAGAAAGGTTTCCAAAAAGATAGAAACCTGCAGGCACAAATAGGAGAGAAGCTGGCTAATAAGGTTCCCTTTATTTATAGAAGGATTGAAATCTTGCCTTTGGCACTAAACCAAAATATCTAAGTGGACATATGCTAACACTGTGAGGTTTAGCACTTTTCCTGCTTACATGAACACAATTAGGTGAGAAAGATCTGCTAACAGGGCTATCAAGAACCTAAAGTGAGACTTTTTTTTCTAATGATGCAATACGAATTTGGTAAGATGCAAAGACTTGTGTTTCAAACATGACACTGACTAGGAAGAAGTAAAAGAAGAAAAGCAGCAACAATTAATCAAATGTCCTCTGTGTTGGGCCATTTAACCGACCCAAAGTGACAATGAATTGCCAAACAACAAGGGATTGGTGATGGTGCCTCCCAACCCTCCCTGGTGAAATCAATAGTCACTTTCATGTTGAACAGAGAAAAACACCAGGGCTACAGAGAATCTTATTATTGCTAGGCCAGGATAAAACAGAAACTTGAAAAAGAAACTCCCTTATGGATACTAGGCTTAATACCTGGGTGACGGGTTGATCTGTGCAGCAAACCACCATGGCACACATTTACCTATGTAACAAACCTGCATAACCCGCACATGTACCCTAGAACCTGAAATAAAAGTTGAAGAGAAAAAAAAGGAAGAAAAAGAAACTGTCTTAAAGAAAAGCACACGCTCTTCTGAAGCTGACAATTATTTGAGTTGTTCTTGGGCTACTTTCTTTGTTTTGGAAATAATCAAGTGCAACCAGCACTGAGGAGAAAATAAGTTTTCATGTCAAATCACGTTTTATTTTCTTCATCTGTAAAATGAAGGCTTTGAACTAGGATCTCAGCTGTAACATACTAAAATATCCCCTGCTGTCTTTCCCACCAAAGGCCAACATTGCTAATCAATGAGACCCTAGATGAGACCCTGGAATCTTATCAACACTGCACTCTAGGCAGCCACCACTAATAAACTGGAATGCCGAAAGAGGTGAAATCAATTTGCCATCCCATATAGAATGTTACATGAAAAGAACAGAGACAAAATTACATATGCACAAAATCAAACTCAGGAAAATAAAATATATTTGCATCAGACATCAGTTATTCATCCAATACCTGACATACTCAACTAAATACAGGGGTGTGCCTAAGCTCTGCCAATGAAATGTAAGTGCAAGTGTTGTGTGGAACTTCCAGAAAGGTTCATTAAAGTATTTGAATCAACTGAGAGAAACCTGTCTCCTTCCTACTGCCTGGAATGCAAATATGATGGCTAGAACTCTTGCAGCTATACTGCACTTAGAGGTGTTCTTGGTAACGGAAGCCAAGTTCAGTGTAGAAAGATAAGGCTGTAGATTCCTTTTCACACCATAAAACAACAACCAAACCCAGAAATTCCTGTTTCTAAACTTGTATACTTTAAGAAATAAATTTCCATCATGTTTTAGCTTCTACTTTTTATTTTTTCATGACACAGCCAAATCTAACCCGAATATGAGGCATCAATTATTTTTACCCTGTTGGCTCTCCAATGCAGATGAAATAAAGAAAGGAATGAAAACTGACCAAATGTTTACGTGTTGTGCAAATATTATCTGTCAAGGAAAGGCATTTTACATATATTTTCTTATCTAATCTTCATAATAAACATGAAAATAATTATTTCCCCATTTAGTAGATGAATAAACTGAGGCTTTGAGAGATTAAATAATAAATCCAAGACCCAAATAACTGGTAAAAGAGAGAGAGAGATTGTAAATGCACTTGTTTGGAGCCAATAATCCAGTCTTTTCATGATACCATAATGATCTTCAAAGCATTGACTCGGTGCCTACTAAGTGCAAAAGCACTGTACAAGACTATCTTGAACATAGAGGTATATACAGTGCATTCCCTAAAGGAACTTAAAAATTAAGTGAGAGATGTTCTTAAAAGTGAGAGCATATGGTGTTCAATAAGTTAAATAAATGAACAAAAATAAAGACGCCACATCAGAGGATATGACTGACAAACTGTACTGATTATACCTGTTATGTAAGCTAAGAGGCAGTGATGACTTTAATGTGGAATGCTCTTATTTTTCCTTCTTCGCCTCCCACTAAATGACCTCTAACTATGTTCTCACTACATGCCAGATACTCTGTTTAGCACTGATGTCATGAAGGCAAGCAGCACACACCACCACTCTGAAGAAATTCAATATACTATAAAGAATATCCTCTAAAAAATGGAATTGATTCCAAATGACACAATGAAGTACAGATAATCTGAACATCAATTTGATGATCATGGAAAAATCTGAAAGCAATATTAAGAACTGCCTTCTTAAATCAGACACATTCCCAGTGGACTTACTGAAATTTTCTTCCACGTTTTTCAGATATAGATAATCTTCAGGTTAAGAATATCTCATTATTCTCAGAAAAATAAGCTTGGAAAGATATGCCAAAAGAGGCAGGATCATCCAAAAAGGAGTCTACTATTTCCGATACGCAGTCCTTCTTGGAACTTTATGGTAAGAAGCAGCAGTAATGAGATCAAAGTACAATTATGCTTAGGGTGATGGTTTTTGAAAGCCCATCCCAGCCACCTCTTCTCTGATTTTGGATTTTCAGAACTTAGCTAATATCAAGATATTAGGTACATTTCATACAATTATTTAAGAATATAAGGTTAAACAGAGGCAGATTGGACCAGATTTGGGGAACCTGGATGCCAAGCAAAAAAACAGGACTTTAACTTACCATGTAACTAGAAAAAAACTCAAGTCATAAGTGAGACCATGATGGGCAATATGATCAAATATTTTAGGATGATTCACGGGCTTCAGTACTTAGGAATGGATTGGAGTCTGGGAAGGGTGAGTGTAAGTTCAGCAGTTGAAGACTAAGGAGACTGTTTCAGTAGTTGGTGTATATAGTGCTATTATGTACGTACACACACACACACACACACACACAATATGTATATAGAGCTAATGGGGGCAGGAGGAAGGTTAACATGCTGCTGAGCTAAGACTAGACATCATTAGTCATAGTATGGTCCTCAAACACAACAGAAAACTATGCATGACTTGTAAACATTTCACTAGACTAGGCAAAAAGTAGAAAGATTTACAAAAGAACTGAAAACGTCTTTGTACTGACTTCCTGGTGCCTGGGCGTTGAGGGCCCACTGGAGAGTACCACGTTATTCTTAGACAGGTAAAGTGTCTCAGTACTGTACTGAGGGCATGGTCACCTCAGCTCTCAAGTCTTTTTACTCTCTCTAAATTAATCGCGGAACATCCTGTTCTTACAAAATCAAACAAGTATGAGGACTGCCATGGAAACCAGAAAATTAGCAGGGAGGCTGGGAGCCAAGATTTCCTGTACGTACCAATCGGTAGAGCTCAGTAATGCTGATGTCTTCCGGATCCACCATTGCATACTCTTTCCTAGGCACCAGGTCCAGTCCCAGTTGTCTAGAAAACAAATTGCAAACGTTTGGGGGAAAAGTTATCTCCATGAAATACGTTAAAAAACAATTGTTTTTTTACTACATCACTTGGAAATTAGGTATATCACCCACTATGCTTCTCTCACCCATAGTTTTTACCTTGTGTGACTTGTTACCACAGTTGGGGTAGACAACATAACTTGGCTGGACACTGGGCAAAACTTGAAACACAGAAGGTGAGAAAGACAAGCAAATCCAGGAGGGATGGGTTGGCACTCTCAGTGGAGTGCTTCTGTCACTGGGGGCCTCAGCACCATATGGTGTGACGCCTTCAGCACCCTTCAAATTATCACAAGAGAAGGCCTTCCACACTGGAGTGAATGGAAACTAGAGCTAGACATCATGTGGTTCTAGAAATTGGAGTTGAGGGGAGGGAAATTTGGCCTTTAGAATTTTACCTAGCACCAGTATACCTAGCTGTGCCCAGAGGCAACACATTTCTTATATGATCTCTGGCAACTTGTGCATGGTCCTTATTTACAGCAAATTCTGAGGTCAGTCATTAGGAAAAACTCAGTAAAGGCAGGAAATGGAAATGAGGAATGAGTTTGGGGCCTGGGCTGGCAGAAGAGTTTAACCCTTTATGTCAGATTTCACTGTGGCTGACATGTGGCTTGCTGTGCTGAGAAGTATTCTAAGGTTATATCCAGCCTCAGAGTACCAAGTGTGGCAATTGACTTGTGATGTCTTCCCATGAACAGAGGAACATGAGTCTAATTCTATTCTGGTTAGCTTCCCTTTAGCGACCTTCCTAGCATAATCCCCTCCAGGGCACCCACATTACAATGCTGACACCAATGCCACACAGTTCTGTTCATCTCCTTAACCCTCCATAATCATCTCAAAGGCTACACAATGCCTGTGTAATGCCCTATTGATCAAGGCCAAGATACCCTCTTCTCTAGCAGAACCCCTCAACCGCCACATCCAAGACCGCATGCTCAGTTCTCTGAGGATCACTTGTTCTGAATCCCTTTCACATCACCACTCTTTCTAACACGGAAGCCTTCTGGCATCACATTTCCAATTATAGAACCACAGCTTGCTTACTTTTGTATTTAAAAAAACCTAAAATTCTTCCATGCCCTCCCCAAAAATCTCATTAAGGTTTCATAAGTAAAATTTATGAATTCAGCACCTACTTCAAGCCAGGCACTGTCCCAGCTACCCTGAGGGCTATTTGTTCTTAAGAAGATTAGAAAGCTGTCACCTCCTTGACAGTAGGAGCTGTCTTTCAGATACTAAAACAGTTTCTCAATTTTCCTAAATGATGGTTCTCTTTGGGAAACCTAGAGAAAAATTCACACACCCATTATTTAATGTTAGTTGAATTTTTAACTCACAACAAGCACTGTGATTTGTTTTCAAAATGTCCATGTTCCCCCTTGCTACATCTCACCAGGGATTCTGATAGGGTCTATTCTCCATTCTCCATTCCCTTCTGAAAGAGAACCACTGTACTACAGTGTAAGTTATCATCTGACACTGGGTCAATATTACTGATGAAGATCATTTAGCAAAGGAAAGACGGCATATAACCATGTGTGATACCTGTCTTACTCATAGCTCCTTCTATCAGAAGCTGCTCCATCCATATTCTCTGCTGGGAGTGGTGGTGGCAGACAAGGTAGTCATTTGACCATCTCCCCTTCCTGAGCCGCACCTGATTGGACTATGGGTAAGCACCTGACCTAAGGACAAATAACCCAAAGACTGGCCAGCAGCTTATGAGAGGCTGGTATAAAATGCTCAGCCCAAACAGCAGTATTAGACATTGGCTATCAATAAGATTCCCTCTTTGAGAATTTGAACTTGGAAATTCAGACATCAGTCACACGCAGGAGGAAGATAAGATACGTGAAGACAGGTGACCTACATGGCTGCAGAATGAGTGCAAAAATTCTGCAGCCTCAGAAACCTGTAATCTACAAGTCTTTTTCTCCCATAGTCTTGATTGATTGGCTTCTGTTGGCTTCCTGGCATCCTGGTTATGAAGAATCTTATTTGTTTCTATTTGGTTTTGTTAATTCCTAGGTATATCTTCCCATGGTTTGAGGTTTCCTATTCTACAGAGTAAAATCAAAGAAGTGCTTTACAAAGAATAAGGAGAAATGAGGCAAGCAGGGGAGAGAGAGGATGAGAGGAGATCACACAGAGAGAGCATCATGTTTTATATCAACTCAGTCACTAAACTACTCTGTGACATCAAGAAGAAAGGATTAACTGATTGCCTCCTCTCACATAATCTTAGCAGAAAAGTCAAAGAACATCATGTTGTAGGACTCTACGGGCAACAGAAACATGTACCATTATTTTAGTGCTGTCTGAGGTTCCCAGGCAAGACCAGTTCTTTTGCTGGCCCTGTTCGGAAATGAGATTAATGATCTCTTCTTCCTAAGCTTCCCACATCAAGAGGGCTTCTCTTCACTACTCTTCAACAGTTTGATATACAACGTGAGATGGAACATATTCTTAATTGATGTTCATCCAGAGATTTATGTGCTGGTAGCTTATTTTGCAGGACAATTTCATCTAGTTTAATAGGCAAGAGATTATCTTAATTTGCTTTCCATGAGCACTATTCAATAAGAAAACAAATGTATACTTAAAGAAATAAGGTAAATTCATAATCTCTGTACTGTAAGTTATTTTAAAATAAACAGCCAAAGAATTTCAAAGAAAACAGAATCACAGCTCAGAAAATTCATGAAGTTGAAGATGATCTAAATAAATTATACTGCTCATTTTCATGCATCAATGTTTTACCGTCTTATCATAAATTAGCCACAGAACTGCCCAAAGTACAAGCCAGAACTTACGTAAGTCAAAAACTGAGTCATGATTCAGTCATAATTAATGTTTTTCCTTCCTTCCCCTTTTCATTCTGCCATCATTTTCTTTCATAAAACTGAAGAAGTATCATTTTCTTGCCTGATCTACATTCCTATGTTATTTTGGATAAGCTAATTTCCTCCAACTTTCTTCCTATTTACAAACTAGTCCTTGAAATGAGGACCAGCATAATGACTAAGACCCAAAATAATTCAGAGAATCCTCAAAGGTTTTTCAAAACAATAAAAAAATAAACATTAGGCAGCACAGGTCTCGCTCCAACGGACCCCTCCCACTCCCATTCCACCTCACATCACAATCATGGAGATTCGAGATAATCTCCTGTGAAATTCATTCCCATGGCAGGATGGGAAGTTCCCTGTAAATGGCTGGGAAGTCTAATCTGTTAGGAGGTGCTGTGTGTTTTAAATGTCATCCTGGAGCTGAAAGGGGCCTTGCGCCTTTTCTAGTTCAACTTCCTCCTTCAACAGATGAGGAACTGACATGAAGAGGGTTAAGGAGTTTGCTTCAGGTCCTAGGAAAGCAGAGCTTCCAGTCCTGTGCTCTTGTTGCCTCTCCACATTTGTACCTGTTTCATTTCTCACAGGAATGAATCTTCTAGAGATAAATGAATTGGGCTTTTCTATTCATTGTCTGTAAAAAGATGAACGGCACATCCTATTCAACAAAATACCAGAAGTCCTCTGAGTGAGATGGAGGTTTAAAAATCTGTTAGTAGGTCTGGGTATTCATATTCAGAGTGTGCAACATCTTGGGAAGAATCAAACCTGGCTTCTGACTAAGTGATTTCCTATGGTAATGGGAAGTGGCATTCTGCTTCAAATTGGTTTTTCCACATTCAGTAAGAGGCAAATTTACCCGTGGTTCACTTCCCCTCATTTTCTTCATTTCTGTCTGCTTTCCTTTTTTTTCTGTTGCCCTAAGATCCTTTGAAATAGCAAATGGGGATTTGGAGAGAGGAAAAGAAGGGAGGATATGGCCATGTGGGTTATTAAGGAACCATGTCACCGCTTTAAACCTAAACCTCATGCAACCCTAGGATCTCAGTCAAAGGTGGCTTATTCTGATTTCTCACTTCTATGTTAATATTCGCATTTGGTACAATATCAGCCTTGGTCAGAGCTTTCAGTGATTAGATTTACCATTTCAGTACATGGCTGGTATTTTAAATTAGTCACGGTTTTGTTTAAAAATAAATCTTGGTCAAGAACAGCTTTTTGCTGAGTTCCCTCAAGCAGCTCCTCAAAGTAGCTAATATGTACGTAATACAAAGGACTAATCACAGCAACAATAAAAGGCCCCACCAGTGCACTTGTCATAAGACCTTTCACAGAAGCTGTTAATATTAGTGTCTCCCTCCAGATTACATTGGTGATCTATTACCATGATATGGAAGAGATATATTTTAAAAGCAAATCCACATGCCAAACCTAAAGCCTATTTGAGAATGGGATCCATTTTAGCCAGAAGCCACATCTAATTCATTGCTGTGAACATTTCATTTTCCATGAGCATGTCCACACCATCAGGCCACATATGATACTAGACAACAAACGACATTTCATTGCCCACACCAGCTTGAGAAGAAATGGTTCTTGGCTCTACCAATGACAGTTCGCACTAAGCCTCCAAAAACAAGAAACATGAAAAAGTCCATAGGATTGCTTCCAGTGACATTACCACATTCTGGCTCAGGCCTATGTCACTTCCATTGTGTTCACCTACTAGAGGCCGCCCTGTGATGCTCAATACTCACTCATTGCCCCAGTCAAGGCGGGCAGTAATGTGGCGCTTCACGTCCTTCATCCGGTCGTGGGTGAGGTGGCCCACCAGCACCTGCCGCCGCAGGTCCAGGATTTCATTCATGATGTGCCACAGCCGGTGGAAGAGATCACCTTCATTTCGCTAAGAAATACAAACACGTGGAGGTTTGGCAGTCAGTCTCCATACTGAGTTGTGGGGTAACCAAAAAGGAAAGGGAAGGGGCCCCTTCCACTATGTGCTTGCCACTCTGGACAGATGTCTGTTAATAGACAAACTGTTCGCTCACTGTCCGCAAACACACTCGTTGCATTCTCTATATGCTTCATCTAAGTTTCACAACACTGCTCTCATGTCCAGAAATGCAACTTTACTTCTCAAGAGCTCCTTTTATTTATTTTTTAAACACTACTCAAATGCTACTATCCCAGAAGGTTTGGCTTGCCTTCCACCTCCATCAGGAAATCTTCCCTGATCACTTTTGCTCACATTCTTTTCTCCCTTCTCTGAGCCATGGCTGCATGCAACTAAAGCTGATGAAATGGAAGACATTGTTTTCCAATTATATTTCTTGCATATTGGTTTCAATACTTTATTGGATCCCCTTTCAGAAGCTGGGCACACAAATTCATTCATTGATGGACACGCAGTGCTATTATTGGGCCAGTATTTAGACTTTTAAAAAGGTAGTGTTTTCTTTCTTACTTTTAAAACAATCGTGGAGAATCAAGATAATCGCCTGTGAAATTCATTTAAGCTCTGTGGTTTACTGGAAAGCAGACAAGTTAAAATCCTGGTTTTGTCACTTACTAGTGTTATAGACTTTAAGTATCAATTCTGTCATCTGTACATGGGCAGCACATTCTTTCTGCAAGGCTGTTTTATGGATTAGTGGTGGCAACTGTGCAGAGAGCACTACAGCACAGTGGCAGAGAACATCAACTTACTTAGAGCCAAACAACTGCAATCTGAATTTCAGTTTTGCCATTTACTGGCTGAAAAAGCTTTGACAATTCATTAACATCTTTGTGCTTGTTTTTTCATCTGTAAAACAGGTATTATAGTACCTACTTCCCAGGGTTGTTGTGAGGATTAATGAGTTATTAAAACTCTGAGAACGATGCCTGACCTAGAAAAAATATGTAAGTATTAGCTGTTACTAGTACTAGAGTACTGTTATTGTTTTGGGCTTGGTCCAGAATCTTTCCCAAAACCAAAATATATATCCGTTACCCCAGAGACAACAGAGTAAATCCTTTTTTTTTTTTTTTGAAACGAAGTCTAGCTCTTGTCCCCCAGGCTGGAGTGCAGTGGCGTGATCTTGGCTCACTGCAACCTCTGCCTCCCAGATTCAAGCGACTCTCCTGCCTCAGCCTCCTGAGTAGCTGGGATTACAGGCACACGCAACCATGCCTGGCTAATGTTTGTATTTTCAGTAGACACGGGATTTCACCATGTTTGGCCAGGCTGGACAAACTCCTGACCTCGTGATCTGCCTGTCTTGGCCTCCCAAAGTGCTGGGATGACAGGCATGAGCCACCGTGCCCGGCCAGAGTAAATCTTATCTAACTATTTACCCTTTGTCTTTCTTAACCAGTAGCTATGCTTTTACTTTCTTCAAAGATTATGACTGGACTTCATGAGCAGTGATATGAAAGTACTGAGGTTATCATCCATCTAAAGTCTTCTACAGCTGTAAACTGCCAGAAATATCAAATTATTCTGGGTGATGGGTAAAGACATTCAGTCATCACATATTTTTTATTTTAAAAAGTAGTGACGTGTTATTTGCTTTTTCAGTACTTGGTGTCTTGAAGAATGTTCATGTGATGTGCAGGTCAGACGAATTAGCCAGAGGAACAAAAAGCATTCTCCAGGATGCCATCCCTGATCCTGCTCAATACAAATCATCTTGTTTCTCTCTGAACTCTGAAAGCACTCTATTGAGCCCATTCTTCTATTGCTTCTCACTCTTAACTCACGTTATACACTCCCATACAAGCCATTACAAGGCCACTGTAACACAATACTCTTGTAATTAACTGCTCAGTGTCCATGTCCTCCCTGTGGCTGTAAGTGCTCAATCACAATGGCCTTCTGCCTGTGTATCCCTAGCAGCTGGAGAATGCATGAATGAAGAGCTTGATTTAAACATGTTAATTTTTGTGGATCTCAAGAGGTAGGTTGTCTATAGGCGATACAAAATAACAAGCAGTGAAGATCAAGAAACACTTGAGGAAGTCAATGTAGGAAGGAAAAGTCCACCTAAGTCAATAAAATTATATAAGCAAGTTATTAAACAAGTCAAATCTCATATAGCAAAGAAGAAAGACAGCACCTTTCTGAACTGACTGTCACAGGGAGAAAGTCACCTGCCTTCTCTTGGGAAAGGCATCCTGTAGTTGTTTGGTAGGATGGACTTGATTTTCTGTGATGTCATCTCTAGTATTAAGTTTAAAAGAACACTAAGATGAAAAGGTTGCAGGATCCCTTATAAAGCTGAAAATCAGTTGGTCAGTTCTCCATTGAGGGAAGAAAATCCAGGTGTGGCAGGAACGCTGACATACCACAGGCCTGGCCAGCAAACCTGCCCTACTAGTATAAGAAAAAGGTCTACAACTGAACATCTAGTCATAAAATCATGATTCTTTAAACATTGGATAATTATGAAGGCTATTCAGATATATGAAAAATGCTTTTGATTTAGTGCTAAATGAAAACAGGTAAGGCACAATATTAAACACTTAGAATAAAATAATACCAAGAGATTCTGGAAATATATAAAAAATATAGCAAAAAGTTAATTGAGAGTATTTTAGTGTTTTAGAAAGGGATGAGCTTTTATTTGCCTTAAAATGAAAACAGTACAGGTTTTGGCAGCAACAGACTTAGATTTAGATTGAGGCTTCAGCATGAGACCCTAGGTAAATTATCATTGATAAGATTCAAGAATAAAAAGTGCCTGGCAGAGCCCCAGGAAAGAGAGATGTAAAATGTCCAGCTCAGGGCCTGCACAAAAGTACTCAGTAAAAGATGGCTGCTATATTTCTCCTCAATGGTTACATTACTGATTATTAAGTGGTATTTATAAAGACCATTATTTAAGTCCTTAGCAATGTTATTTAAAGAGCAACTAGCATGTTTCAAGCATTCATCATGTGCTTTTATGCTGAGCATTGTCATATAAATTGCTAACAATTTATAAAATATTATGGCCCTCATCAAACATCTTCCAGTAGAGAAGCTAGGTGCCTTAAAACTGTTGGAAAAGAGGATGGACAATAACCTAAACACACTTGAGCATGAGGAACTTGAACCAAAACATTTGTGACAAAACATTTACGTTAGGAAAAGAGAAACCAAAGGTCTGACATGGCCAAGGTAGCTTCACTCCCAGTGTCAAAAATCTAATACCTCTGAGTTAAACTTAACATTTGTTTCTAATGTAACTACCATTCCAGTGTCCAGGGAACATTTAGGTAAGTATCTCTTTCCCAATTACTAATGGCTACCATTCCCGTGTCCAGGGAAACATTTAGGTAAGTATCTCTTTCCCAATTACTCAGAACACTAGGAGGAGAAGAGGTTACCTGTAGAGTTTACAACATATAGATTTTCAAACCAACAAAGTCTGTCCCCAGAATAGATATTTGGAACCTCGAACACAGGTGAAAATAGCTAGATAAGGCAGAATCCAGAGGAAATTCAACTTTGGTCCCCACTAGTAGCTACATAAAAGGAAAAGTGCTTGTGTTCTAGTTCAGCTATTGACAACACTCACACTGTCATTATTTTTATAACTCTTAAGTCAGGTATTTAGAATGCAGTGGTTTGAGTATTTCAAATAGTTTCTTTTTCCATGTTAGTGCCAAGCACAATGTTACTTTAAGTGAAATAATATCAGATGTTGAATTCTTTCCAACATTAAAAAAAAAAGAAAATTTAAAAAGGAGATCTGCATTTCTTTGCACTTCCCTAGCACAGAGCCCTCGAGGTTGGTTATCTTGACTTTGTATTTACAAAACCTATGCTCTGCCAATTCATCTAAGGTTGTCTTGTGGATTTTCACAGTGAGTCTTGAAGCTACCAGCTCCAGGAGGGTTTAATCAGAGAAGTCCAGCATCAAAGGGTTTTCGCTAGTGACTTTGTAAGATTTTCTTGCCTCGATGAAACACCCTATTGCATTTTAGATGTAACAGACAATAAACACTATCATTCTGCCAGTGTCCCTCACTAATTTGGATTTTTTCTTTGACAGGCTGTTTTAAATCATTTTGTCAGGATAAGTACACGTTTGTATTTTGAATTCATCCCTTCAAATGATTAAACTATTCTACAAATTTCTTTAAAAATAAAAGAAGAAATAGCATGGGGTTTTCCCCAATATTTCACCACACCCAGACTTCCGCAGTTACAGTGGGGTTCAGAGTGAGAGCACCATATTCACACCAGAACCCCAGCTCAGCCACTTTCCCATTACCTGATCTAGGGTGACTACTTTACTTCACTCTCTGTGCCTCATTCTTCTCATCTATAAGCTGGATGTGATTATCATTATTATTTCTTTGAGTGGTAATAAGGATTAAAGAAGATACTGCATCAAAGAGTACTTACCATGGGATTTGCCATATAAGTTCCCAATGTGATTACTTATAATAAGTAAATAAATATATACTACGTATCTCCAAAACACAGATCCTTTTTCCCCTCAAGAAACATTGTTTTCTCTAGTATATTTAGAATATTCTCATTGATACTAGCTAAGAAGTCTGTCATTTACAGTATACTTGAATTACTTATAGAATTTGAATTTGATAAAATACCACTGCCATCAAAACTGTCTTGAATTTTATTTTTCCCTGAAAATTAAAAATATTCAGGAGGTTCAACAATAGTCCATGTAAACCATCCTATTTGGTTAGATGCCAGAAAAATAATCTTTTATATTCCTGTGGTATTGAAAAATAACTTACAAAACCCATGCTCAGTGGACACAGAGACTACAACAAGACTGTCTTGTTAATATCTATATCCCCAAGGAGTCCTAGAGACTTGCAGAAGGTGCTATATTAGTTAATGCTTACTCATGTTCATGTATTTCTTAAAACAATTCTTTATCTGAAAAATCGTGACATTAAAAAGCTACTTAACCACATAGAGTTGTTTCCACATGGTTCCCCAGTCTCTTAATGTTGATGTCATTTCTGTGATTACAGAGTCTTCAGTGGGAATAACCATTTCAAATTGTCTGTGAAATTAAAAAAGAAAAAGTATATATGTAAATACCATAGACAACAATTTTGTTTTAAATACTCTAAAAGATAACTAGGAAAGAAAGTTGCCTAGCTATTGTTCATTCTGCAGACAGTAACCAGGATCTGGTTGTAAGTTAATGTGAGGAATGCTACATGGGTTACGGGAGGACAATACCAGAACGACCAGCCACTTCAACAGACCAAGAACTTCAACAGACGAAGTTCGAGCAGCGTGGTGAAGAAGGAACAACATCAGAAGAGTTCCACTCCAGTACCAGCTCACGGCTAGGCAGTAACTCATTTAACCTGAGGCCAAAAGCCTTCATCTATAACATGAGGTCACTGGGCTACATAAACTCTGAGGTGACTTTTGCCTTCCAAGGGCTATGACTACAGGACTGAAAGAGAGTAAAAGGAACACCATTTAATCATCAGGACATGATTGATGGCTGTGGGCATCCAAACTGACTTGGTGTTGTAAGTAACTAGACAGTAAGATACTAATTGAACACTCCCTTGATCTCAGTAACACCTCATTTTTATTATTTGCAAACTAGGACCATGAAAAATGATTAGTACTCTAAGTAATGTTATCATACAGCATAGAACCTAAGGGCTTATGACATCACCGATATTTGAATATTTGTTCCAAAACGTTCCTCTTTCTGATTACAGTAACATAGTCTTCTCATTTCTTCTCTAAAAGTCAGAAACTATCCTTGGAAAAAATTTATATCAATATCTAGTAGGGTGTGTATGGTGGTCCTGAAGTTGAGAATATGCATGAGGAGATGGGGGAAATAAAAGAGAAGATTCTTTTTTTTTTTTTTTTTGAGACGGAGTCTCGCTCTGTCACCCAGGCTGGAGTGCAGTGGTGCAATCTCAGCTCACTGCAAGCTCCGCCTCCCAGGTTCATGCCATTCTCCTGCCTTGGCCTCTCGAGTAGCTGGGACTACAGGCACCTGCAACCATGCCTGGCTAACTTTTTGTATTTTTAGTAGAGATGGGGTTTCACCGTGTTAGCCAGGATGGTCTCGATATCCTGACCTTGTGATCCACCCGCCTCAGCCTCCCCAAAGTGCTGGGATTACCAGCGTGAGCCACCACGCCGGCTGAGAAGATTTAATTTGTCCTCTGTATCCTACCTTTGGCATATAATAATCTTCATCTCCAGTTTCCTTTTTCAGATTCTTTCTGTGTGTGTGTGTGTGTGTGTGCAGGTGAAAGTGGTTAAGTGGCTATTGCTACCACTGCTTCCCAAAAAATGCAACTGATATATTGATTGAGACTATTTTCTTTATTTCAGTATATTTTTTTCAAGAAAACGTCTAATAGATAGAAAGTAATGACATATTAGACACAGAACCATGTTGTCTAATGATCAAGGGGAAATTACTTCTTAGCATGAGGCTAATAACTGTTCTGTGATTCCTTTTTCATGTTATGTCCAAAGTGTGTATAATTGTCTTTTGTAAAATCTTCTTGTCAGACATATGGAAACTAAAATCTTGCCTTGATTCTTTTCCCAACAGAGTTTCATCTCCTCATTTCACAGTGCTGCTAAAATACTTGCCCTATGAATATTTTCCTTCTTTCTAGAGCTTAAACACAGCTGAAAATGTAAAACTGGGATTTTAAACTAGAAATAAAAGTAAACAGTAATATATAAACTGTGACAGATACAGAACCTTTTATTAAGCCTGCATATGACATTTTTAAATGGTAGTACATTTATTTTGCTTTTGAAGCAGCTGTTGCAATTTAAATGATGAATATTTGGAGATGGAGATTATAAAATGATCCTATACAAGGTCAAGGAGGAAACACTGAATTTCCAGGAAAACTTGACATCCTACTTAACATTCAAAAAGTGACATGACCTCAGTAGGAATTAAACAATACAGAAGTGGCCTCCCAGTCCATAAACTATAATTTAATGGACCTCCATCAGTCCTACATTGAGCTGAAGACACAAGAAAGAACATACACACAATTCAGTCTGTGAGAAGTTGATTGGGGGTTGTCCAAGCAAAATTTAATTTTTTAAGCATAAAATTGCCATTTTAGGCAAGGTGACTGTTTTCTATTAATTACTCCAAAACCAAAATCAGTGTTCAAATAGTCTGTCATAAGTAGTTACCTCTGAAATTATATTTTGTTCAGTTATTCTGGGATGGACTTTTCCATTATTTCACCCTAGTGGGCCGTAAATCTACTTAAAATAAGACAGGTAATACCAAAACCCCAAAGATGTTCCTCTCTGGGAAAGCAATCATCTGGCAATACATGCCCTCAGATGTTTTCAGGCCATAGTTTTTCTTCCAGTAACAGCCCAAGACCTAGGGTCTAAGTCAATTCCAATAATTCTTTTTTAGAAACTAATGTTGGGCTTTTCTGCTCTTCTGCTGCACAATGTCCATCATACCTGGTGTCAGGTGGAGACCCCATAAGAAAATCTTAAACTTACACAACCCAATTTTTAGGTACCTTCACCCACATTTAAACTTCCTGGGGCTCATGGAAGGGGATCAGATATACACCAGTTACTGACCAGGATTTTAAAAAAGGAGGTACTTATTTAAAAATCATATCCTACCCCAACTCACTTTGAGGGATAGACTTTAAGTGGAGAGATGCTTGACATCATCTTTGCTAGCATAGCATTCTCTCTTTTCTCTTCCTTGGTCAGAGCATATGATGCCCTTGGCACTGCAGAGTTGAGGGAGGTCAGGGTTGGGCTTGAGGTAAAGGCAGCAAAGAGGATTGGTTGCACAGGCTTGTTCAAATGGACACTTTAAGAAACAGGGGTAGCCCATGGCGTTTTCACTTTGCCACGCCCAGATCACTAGCACAGAAGGATAGAACAAAGAGTAAGCATATAGCTGGAGTGTATTCTGAAGTATCCTCTGGTTTACTGGAGGAGGGCTGAACGCTGTCACATCTAGCCTGGTAGGAAAGTTTCAAAAGGACCAACAACTCGGCTTGATGCTTCTGGTGCATTATAGCTGCACACTTCTGAAGGACACACATTTCTTAAAAGATCAGTAGTAGTAGTGGTAACTATTAGAATTAGAATTATGCTTTTAATCTATTATTCTATCTATTTAATCTATTATTCTATAATAGATTATTGAATAATAGATTATTGAATAATAGATTATTGAATAATAATTAATTATTATTCAATAATAGATACTGACTACTACTATTAACATGCTTAAAGCAGCTCACACACATAAGACATGTAGAGTAATGGTCTCTGAGATTCTTTAAGTTTTACCCATGTAGGGAACTCTCAAAGTATTTATACCATAGACTCGTAGCCACTGCAGAGGCTATTTCACTGAACTGAAATTTAATACCATACTTTTACTTGGGGGGAAATTAAGAATCACCTATTTGAATAGCCTCTTTGGAATTTTTGTCATGAGACTCGAGTTGGAAAATACCATTACTATGCTTTAAGAATTCAAATAACAAATTGCTATTTATCACTATTTGAGAAAAAATATAATTTCTATGGCTGAATCTGTATTCTGTTGGCATAAGATGAAAGTTATGCAATGATCATGTGAACAGCCCTTGTGACACTGACACCAAATGTTTGTGTCTAAATCCATGGCCCCTTATAATGAATGATCTGCTCATGCTAACTATTTAAACAGGCAAGCTCTTCTGTTTTACTCTGCTATATCTTATAGGAATTATGTTAAAGTGACTGCCACTTCACATTCTTTTAGAAATAGACTAGAAATTTTTTTAATGTATTAGAAATACTAGGTGATCAATGAGCTCAATCAAAGCATCATATAAATGACATTCTCTAAAACAGAATAATGGCTTTGTGAAGTGGTCACACAAGAATATGTTATTATGCCCATTTAGAGAAAGACACACTATGCATCTTATAATCAGTGGTGAACCTAGGAAATTCCTGGGGTTTGAGATAATATGACAGCATTTAATGGGTCTGACTGACATGCTTCCCTAAGTAGCAAGAAACCAAAAAGAACCAACTCCTGCTCAAGCGTAGGCTGATTCCCTGATTTGTGGACACTGAGAGACCTCCAGTCCCTCAGATCCTGTTGTCCAGCATGCACAGATGGGGTTCTTTAATTTTCTCCACCAACGGTCTTAATGCAATATATCTTTAACAAAGAACACAGACAATGGTATGATCTTCTACAGTTCATTTTTCAAGACAATTACTATGCCTTTCGAATTCCAAAAGAAGCAAAGGTTCTGTGAAAATCCTCCAACTACTAATAAAACTCATTCTTACCCTTTGTTCTTCACACAGGCATTTTTCAAGTGAACGTAGCTGGAAGGAAATATACCCTGAAAAAGAAAACATGAAGGTTAC
>NW_012106341.1:1754250-1759764 GCF_000951045.1 Mandrillus leucophaeus
CTTACACAACCCAATTTTTAGGTACCTTCACCCACATTTAAACTTCCTGGGGCTCATGGAAGGGGATCAGATATACACCAGTTACTGACCAGGATTTTAAAAAAGGAGGTACTTATTTAAAAATCATATCCTACCCCAACTCACTTTGAGGGATAGACTTTAAGTGGAGAGATGCTTGACATCATCTTTGCTAGCATAGCATTCTCTCTTTTCTCTTCCTTGGTCAGAGCATATGATGCCCTTGGCACTGCAGAGTTGAGGGAGGTCAGGGTTGGGCTTGAGGTAAAGGCAGCAAAGAGGATTGGTTGCACAGGCTTGTTCAAATGGACACTTTAAGAAACAGGGGTAGCCCATGGCGTTTTCACTTTGCCACGCCCAGATCACTAGCACAGAAGGATAGAACAAAGAGTAAGCATATAGCTGGAGTGTATTCTGAAGTATCCTCTGGTTTACTGGAGGAGGGCTGAACGCTGTCACATCTAGCCTGGTAGGAAAGTTTCAAAAGGACCAACAACTCGGCTTGATGCTTCTGGTGCATTATAGCTGCACACTTCTGAAGGACACACATTTCTTAAAAGATCAGTAGTAGTAGTGGTAACTATTAGAATTAGAATTATGCTTTTAATCTATTATTCTATCTATTTAATCTATTATTCTATAATAGATTATTGAATAATAGATTATTGAATAATAGATTATTGAATAATAATTAATTATTATTCAATAATAGATACTGACTACTACTATTAACATGCTTAAAGCAGCTCACACACATAAGACATGTAGAGTAATGGTCTCTGAGATTCTTTAAGTTTTACCCATGTAGGGAACTCTCAAAGTATTTATACCATAGACTCGTAGCCACTGCAGAGGCTATTTCACTGAACTGAAATTTAATACCATACTTTTACTTGGGGGGAAATTAAGAATCACCTATTTGAATAGCCTCTTTGGAATTTTTGTCATGAGACTCGAGTTGGAAAATACCATTACTATGCTTTAAGAATTCAAATAACAAATTGCTATTTATCACTATTTGAGAAAAAATATAATTTCTATGGCTGAATCTGTATTCTGTTGGCATAAGATGAAAGTTATGCAATGATCATGTGAACAGCCCTTGTGACACTGACACCAAATGTTTGTGTCTAAATCCATGGCCCCTTATAATGAATGATCTGCTCATGCTAACTATTTAAACAGGCAAGCTCTTCTGTTTTACTCTGCTATATCTTATAGGAATTATGTTAAAGTGACTGCCACTTCACATTCTTTTAGAAATAGACTAGAAATTTTTTTAATGTATTAGAAATACTAGGTGATCAATGAGCTCAATCAAAGCATCATATAAATGACATTCTCTAAAACAGAATAATGGCTTTGTGAAGTGGTCACACAAGAATATGTTATTATGCCCATTTAGAGAAAGACACACTATGCATCTTATAATCAGTGGTGAACCTAGGAAATTCCTGGGGTTTGAGATAATATGACAGCATTTAATGGGTCTGACTGACATGCTTCCCTAAGTAGCAAGAAACCAAAAAGAACCAACTCCTGCTCAAGCGTAGGCTGATTCCCTGATTTGTGGACACTGAGAGACCTCCAGTCCCTCAGATCCTGTTGTCCAGCATGCACAGATGGGGTTCTTTAATTTTCTCCACCAACGGTCTTAATGCAATATATCTTTAACAAAGAACACAGACAATGGTATGATCTTCTACAGTTCATTTTTCAAGACAATTACTATGCCTTTCGAATTCCAAAAGAAGCAAAGGTTCTGTGAAAATCCTCCAACTACTAATAAAACTCATTCTTACCCTTTGTTCTTCACACAGGCATTTTTCAAGTGAACGTAGCTGGAAGGAAATATACCCTGAAAAAGAAAACATGAAGGTTACCATGCCGGCTGTTAAGGCAGGGTTGGTTTCACAAGTCATTTGTATAAGACACAGCCATACAATCATGACAATATCAGGAATAGGGAATAGCAACATCTCTACCACATTCTCTTGGATGAAATCTACTGTGGCTTAAGATCCATCCTTTCATTTTCTACCATTAACTACTTTACAAATTTAGAGACATTCTAAACAAACATGATCAAAAAAATTTAATCTTGCTCAGAAAATATATTGTTTATTAAACAGGAAATAAGGAAATTTCATGAATTCTACATAAAAATCATATACTAAGAGTTTTTAAAATATGTATTGCATAGTTTTGAAAGGTTCTTTGTTTTGGTGGTAGTTCTTCTTTTCTCCCCAAAACACTCATATTTCTCTTGAAAATATACATACAAAAAATATCATTGTGAATCTAGAGATAATATGTATATTCTGTGTTATGGAAGATTTTTGATGACAACTCAGCAGCAGTTAATCAGCATACTGCCATTCTGATGGAACAGAAACCAAACAAAAGAAGCCATGTTAGCTTGAAGCTTTTTATTGCAGGGAAATGATAGGGCAAAGAAATTGTTTCTTTGTTCTAAATGGGAAATTGAAAGAAACAACAACAAAAAAATGAGCATCAATTTGATTGTTCATTAAACGGCAATTATCCTCTGAAGAATTTCTAATGCATAATTAAATGACAAACTCAATTAAATATTTAAGAAAAGAAATGTCATTTGAATATATACATATCACCATTGTGGATCCAAGTATAAAATAAAATTTAATAAGCAAAATTCTTTCCATTCAATAGTGGTAAAAAAAATATATGCAGATTTTTAAAACTCACTTGTTTTTTTCAATATGGTGGGATCAACAAATAGAGTAATTCTAACTAATCAGGAAAAGTCAGACACGAGGTTTATTAGAAGTGACAGAAATAACACAGAAATCGTACTAAGTTTCCTTCTCAAACATGGTCTAAATGAATTCATTAAATACTGAAGCTATATTTGCATGTGCCTCATAGATATATAAAAACAATGTTAAATGAAGACTAAAGTATTTAAAAAATTCAATTTGTATACTCTTTTGTCCCTTACGGTTCCCCTTTAGAATGACCTAAAATATGTGAAGTAATTAAACACAGTTGAATGACCCAGAAAATGGCATATTTAAGGAAAAAGGCAAAAGTCTATTTTGAGAATGAAAATACAATTTCTTATCTACAATCCTGAAGCTAGAATTAAACCAAAAAAATAAATATGACATATGTGAAAATATTAGAGAATGTAGGAAATATAGGTGAAGACTGAGAAGATTACAGTAAGATAGAAAAATACAGATATTAGTAAGGATTAGTGTCAAAATCGCAAACTATACAAATAAAAGATAAAACAAAAATGACATTACTTCTTGCTATAATTCCTGAGGATTTATAGAAATGTATCAAGGATAATGAATCTTACTTTCTGCCTGAAATGGTAAGAAAGATGGGTTTTTTAATAATAATGTTTTCCTCGCTTCAGCCCACCAAACCCAAAGGGACTCTTAACATGCTGCTAAGTATACTTGTTTCTCCAAACCAATATTTTGCAAATGATATTGTGGAAAACATAAAGATTAAATACTGCTATTTAATATTTCTTTTGGAATATATATTTCCCCTGCCTGAATTTTAATTTAGCTCTCTGAGAAACTACTACTTCAAAAAGATTTTGTTTACATATAATGAGCTTATTAAGGTCTTCTCAGTACAATTTTCAAGAGCTAAATATGATTATCATTTGAGTAGCATATCTTAACTATAATCCAAGTTCAAAGGAATTTCCAAAATTATGAAAATCTGCATTATCATTTGGCATTTCAACTGAGTCCCAACTGTAATTTCAATTGCATAAAGAAATAATTTAAATAACTATATTTCTTAATAAATTTCATAATTATAGTTAGAAATAACAATTGTTACCTTGATATTTGGGTTTTTTAAGGCAAATCCTCTGTACCAGCCTGTGGAAAAATAATCATGGTCATATTTTGATAAACCATTGTAATATTTTAAAGATAATGACAAATCAATCTGTTCTTTGCCATGAAATTTTACCATACATGTAAAGATTCTGTGGATAAATATGGTAAGTATTGGCCTTAGGCTACAAAATAGCTCGAGTGAGCACACATAAGAATTCTATTAATAAAACCATTTTTAAA
Source organism: Mandrillus leucophaeus (assembly GCF_000951045.1). Taxonomy (NCBI): domain Eukaryota; kingdom Metazoa; phylum Chordata; class Mammalia; order Primates; family Cercopithecidae; genus Mandrillus; species Mandrillus leucophaeus. Next base: position 1,758,357 of record NW_012106341.1, read on the forward strand.
AAACTGTATCAAAAATTTTTATAAACAACAGAAATATCCATAATGTGAATAAAGGTTTTAAAATCGGAGCACTGGGCTTCAGTTCTGGCTTTGCTTCTTACTGTCTGTTTAATCTTGGCCAAGTTACTTGACCTCTCTGAGCACCACTTCTTCCCATTTTACGAAAGGCCACATTATGTCACAGGGAAAGTCAAGAATCTGCACAAGATTTCATACATTTCCAAATTCTACTTGCCTGACTACAAAGGCCAGACTCTGCCACCAAATAAGAGTACCTGGCCAACAGACATGATGTGAATTGCACATCCTTAAGCCCACCATCTTGGGTTAAGATCAGTCTCATATCATACGAAGAGTAAAGCCCTCATTCACTGCCAGAATTAACTGGCACATTTTCATCAGCACAATGGCTGACCAAAAGCTCGGCATAATTTTTATTCTGTAGAATAACTATTATAGTAGGCCCTTCTTATCTGTGGTTTCACTTTCCACGATTTCAGTTACTCATGGTCAACCAGGGTGCAAAAATACTACATGGAAAATTCCAGAAATAAACAATTCATAAGGTTTAAACTGCATGCCATTCTAAGTAGCATGATGAAATCCCGTGCCTGCCCGCTCAGTTCCGCCCAGGACATGAATCATCCTTTTGTCCAGCGTATCCACACTGTCAATGCTACGCCCCCATTAGTTATTTACTAGCCCTCTCAGTTATCAGATTGAGGATCACAGTTTTAAATTCCTTGTGTTCAAGTCACCCTTATTTTACTTAATCATGGCTCCCAGGCACAAGAGTAGTGATGCTGGCAACTGGAAAGTGCCAAAGAGAAGCCATAAAGTGCTTTAAGTGAAAAGGTGAAAGTTCTTGAATTTAATAAGGAAAGGAAAAAAAATACGCTGAGGTTGCTAAAATCTAGGTAAAAATGAATCTTCTATTCATGAAACTATGAACAGAATATTGTTGTAATTATTCTATCATTAGTCACTGTCAACTGTGCCTAGTTTATAAATTAAACTTTATCACATGTAAAGGAAAAAACGTACGATGTATAAGGTTCAGTACTATCCAAGGTTGCAGGTATCTTAGGGGCCTTAGGTCGCATGCCTTGCCAAAAGCGGGCTCAAGGACTGCTGGATTTAAGCTCCCAGCAATTCTGAATCAATTTTGCAGCACTGTCCTTACATGTCTTTTTATAGTTTAAAACAAATCAGCATATGTATTGTATTTTTTCAAGTGTAAAGACCATTTTGCTTATTGGCAAAAAAAAAAAAAAAAAAAAATTATTATACTATGTAGTAAATATTATGACTAACAGAATGTTTTCAATAATTAAATTTTAGTTAAAATTTTAATACAAAACGTATTTGAGCTTTGTATTTAAGCATTTTTCCTCCTCATAATACATTT
>NW_012106341.1:1761089-1785514 GCF_000951045.1 Mandrillus leucophaeus
TGGCTTATGCCTGCAATCTGAGCACTTCGGAAGGCCAAGGTGGAAGGATCACTTGAGGCCAAGAGTTTGAGACCAGCATGGGCAACATGGTGAGACTCCGTCTCCACAAAAAATAAAAAATAAAAAAATTAGCCAAGCATAATGGAGTATCCCGGTAGTCCTAGCTACTTGGGAGACTGAGGCAGGAGGATCCCTTGAGCCCAGGAAATTGAGGCTGCAGTGAGCCATGATCACACCACTGCACTCCAACCTGGGTGACAAAGGGAGATCCTGTCTCAAAGAAAAACAAAAAACAAAAACAAAAACAAAAAAACAAAAAAAGAGTAGTCATTTGATGAGAAATCTTTTTAAGGACTAGTGTTTAAGGATGTTACATGGAACATGAATGGAAACATTTGAGAACTATTAGGTATCTTAAACGAGTTACCTACTATACAAATTAATAATAATTCAAGTGCATTGAATAATTTTATTCCAAGTTTGAGGGGAAGAAACTATAGGTCTGGAGCAGAGTTGGTCTGGGCAGGAGCCCTCCAGAGGCATCTGGCTACTCAACCTCAGGTAAGCCAAGTCTGCTCTGGGCCTCTGCTTCTTCCTATCCTGTGGGATCTACTAGATCCTGAGGATTCTGAGAAAAACCTTCAGTTTGGCACTGAGTCAAGAACTCCCACAGATATGGTAGCTTCAACTGCTTTCTCTGTTTGCATCTAATGACTATAAGGAAATAATATTATAATCAGCTTAAAAATAGGAAATGATGCCTTTCCATTAGCCAAACACTAAAAATGCAGGAAACAATTTTGTCAAAAATGACTTGCTGTGACTATTGGAAAAGTTCCAGAGATTAATAGCGGTATGGACAGAATTTGTAGACTTTATAAACAGTCGTATGTTGAGGAGGTTGTTCATAAGGCTACTCACCATCACACTTCTCCAGGATCTGAACTGTATCTCCAATTTCCAATGACAGGCCATATGGAACGGTTCCTCGGAAACTGGCAATAACTATAAAAAAATGATATAGAATATATGAAGGCAACCATGTCCATTACAGTTTATTATTAAATATTATTGACTAGGAAAAATGAATATAAATAGGAAGTATAATTTGATAGCTGGAACCCTCTGTCATATTTTAATTTTATATCTTTCTAAGAAAATCACTAAGTTCATATACTTTGCCAACTTCTTGGTCAGATTCAGTATTATAAACATGCATTTCAAATATATGAAATGTATTAAAATAATATGAAACATATCAATGCTATCACCCAATAACAGATATAAACAAAGGTATTGCCTGAGAGCTCCTTAAAGGACTGTGACCCTTTTGTTTCACTGCTTTCTTCACTCCCTCACCCAAATGCCCGGCCCATAGTAGTTAATAAATATGTGTTCAATAATAAATGAGGAATATATCTCCTGCTTATTATTAGGCTTGGTTTACCTTTCTGCTACATTGTTTGGAGCAGATTGCTTTTCCATAAACTATAAGCTTCTCAAGAGAAGGGACTGCATCAATTTGCTTACATTATGTGCCCAGAGCCTAGCATAGTATGTGGTGCATAAAAGCAGTCTTCTTGTGCAGTAAGCAACAGAGACACTTTATTTAGTAATGATTGGGCCCTCCTGCAGGTCTAAACACACAGCCACCACAATTCCCACTTGCACAATACCACTTGGAATGGGGAGGGGGATCACAATTAATTATAGATTAATGGTTTAGATTAATTGGTTTCTGAAACATTTTGCAGAGCAGAACAGGACTAGGATGTTGTACCCATAGAGAGAAAGTACACATAGATTAGTCCTTTTCTGGCAACTCCAGGAATTATAGAGAGAATAAAGCTCAGTGATTCTTCCCTGAATAGTAAGTAAAGCTTGAGCCAGAAATGAGGAAAAGATGGAGAAATAAAGAAAATGCATTTCAACACACAAAAAGAGAGAAGACATCTCCTATGAAATACTATGCACACTGAAATCAACTCACAATTCACATCAAAAGAAAATGATTCTTAAAAGGCCAAAATTTTAGGAGGGAAACTTATAATTTTGCTTCAGAGTGAGATTTAGATATAACTCCAATCCCCAAAATAAGTGATTGCTACTGTTGGGAATGTATATTTTAAAAACCTAAAGGAACACACTCATCTGTCAAAAATGAAAACATGCCAATAAGTAATGAGTTTTTAAAGAAGTCTCATGCCCTTTTATGATCTCAAAACAAAATTAACAGTAGAGGTCAAAACACAGGACAGAAAACACAACCCAAAGTCCATGAGACAGAACAAAGTAACGATATGGATAGAAACCAATTAAGAACATTTAGCCAAGCACTAATTTATGATATCATTTTCTAACTACAGCCACGAATACCATATAGCCTCATAACGACGTGCAAACAGCTTTTTGCTGGCAAAACAATCAAGGGTCTATATATCTTGACAGATGACTTCATTTAACTTTCAGAGACCTCTTCTTACAAGGGATCAGCAACTGAACTGACAGTAGATTGACTGCAATTTAAAAGACTTCAAGACAAACGTACACTCAGAATTGCCTTTCCAAACTCTGCACTACTGATGTTTCTCTTAGAAGTCTTGGCGCATGGACTTCCCAACACAGTTCTGTACACAACACAGTTCTGCACACAGCTCTGACCGCTCAGGAACACCCTCGGACACCCAGGGCTGCCTCCCTCACTTCTGGCTCTCCGCTCTTTTTCCTCATCACTTTCTTGAACACAGCAGTACCACTAATAGACTTCATTTCTTCACCTTCCTCAGCCCCTGCAATCCAGCCTTAGCTGTGTTTTGAAATTGCTTTACTAAGATCTCCAGTCCCCTCAATGTGGCCACATTCATATCACCTTCCAGGAGTCCTTCCTCTCTTGAATCTTCTACTGCTTCTGTCACACCCGCCAGTCTTCTCCAGACCTTCCTTCTTAGCTCTCCTCTTAAACGTTGGTGTGATCCAAGTTCCATCCTCAAGATGCTCAAGTGTAGGAAAATAGCATCAAGCCTGGCATTTTGACACATGGATTTGAACCTCAATCTCATCACTTATTACCTGTGTGACCTGGATCAGGATATCAACCTCTCAGAATCTCCACACCCTCACTGTAAATCATCACTGGGTGAGTGAATGAGGGTGTGGCTGGATGTAAATAACCACTGGGTGAATGAATGAGGGTTAATGAATGAATGAGGGTGTGGTTTAAAGGTGTGGCCATTACCATTAAATGCTCTGGTCTTCAACAGTCAGGTTCTTTTATTATTGGAAATACTATTTTAAGAGTGTGCTTTAAATTCTAAGAACCACAAACTGCATTACCGGGGAAAACTCATTCTTTCACAGGAGTTATTTAAAACTGGGATGATAGCTTGTCTGAGCCATCACCATGTATTATCTCATTTCTTATCCAAACAGTCTATGTGGGTGAATTCTGATTTGACTATTCAGCTATGTAATATGTAATATGTAATAAACATTAAAGGTCAGCAAAGACGTTCCCTAATCTCACTGGCCTTCAGATGGTTCCTCTATAAAACAAAGGAGCTAGACAAATGAACTGAAGTTCCCCTGCCAGTCTCAAATTCTGAGTCTGCAAGAGGACTTTCAGCTCAGCAGTGACATGGCATAGTACTTACCAAAGAACTGTCTCCAAACCAGCCTAGTCTGTGTAATCACTGCCTGTAATCAAGTGGACACTTGTCTCCACCTGCGACAGCCATCTGATAATGCAGAAGAGACAGCCTGATCTCAGCAGCTCATGAGGCCCTTATCAACTGCTCTCCAACTTTTCTAGGCTCACACCCAACCCAACTCTCCACACACTGCCCTATGCTCAGTCACACTCAAATTCTCATCGAGCTTTTTCTTGCAGACCTCAGTGCTTTTACATCCATTATTCCCTTTTTAGGGGGTTGCCTTCTTCACTCCTACACTGGGAAATGCAAAGCAGCTTTAATTTAAGGCTTTGCTCCAAGGTTAGGACATTAGAAGATTTCCTGATGTTACTCCTTCCTTTTTGTCATCTGTGGGTCCACGTGGAATGCAATTACTCCCTCATCTGTGTTCTCAGGATACTCTGACCACACCTCAAATATAGTAAGGCATCACATAATATTACAGCACTTTGTCTATCTGTGTCTTTCTACTTGGGAAGAGAAACTATTTCTCATTCATCTTTCAAGAGCCAGCATGAGCATCTGAGTATAAGAATGGAGTACAAACACGTGGAATGAATGAATGAATGAATGAATGAAGCCACTGAGAAACGGTGCCTAGGTTTTAATGGATTTGGACAACCTCAGGGACTCTTCTCATAACTAAAAGTATCTAAGAAATAAGTTTTAAAATGCAGATCATATTGGAGAGGAATATTTTTCAGGATATAGTTCAAGGAATGACTCTGATCTTTATCTTCTAAAATGGCAAGTCACTCTCAATCATTGAGTTAGACAAGTAACTCCACCTTGCTGTGTACTAATGAATAGATGGATGGATACTACACTCAGGAAAAATGTTTAGGCTTCAGGTTATGAAAGAGAAAGGCAGTTCTAGGTAAAGCGAAGAATTTGAAAATATGGTTGGCTCATGTTTCTCAGTGGCAGCATATAATATATCATAAACTAAGGAAAACCAGTTTAGCAAAGCAGACATCCAAACACCATGTATGCATTAATGAAGCCTCAATATGCAATTCTGTCAAATGCACTTAAAGCATCTGCTATTTTCAAATTCCATTTGGAAACAACTTTTCAACTAAACCCCTTTAAATTTCTCCAGCTGTTTCTACATGAAACATGTCTATAATTGAAAATGCATTGTCACCAGTTATTATAAAGTAGCTGTCTCTTTATACAACAGTTTACTCATCATACACTTTCCAAGGGCATTTTCCCCCAAATAATATCAAGGTTTACCAAAGATGCCTACACAGCGTTTTGATCCCTCAATTTCCTTTTCTTGTTTTTCTTATAAATTGAACAGTTTCTTATACATTGATCCTTAGTAGCTACAGGAAACAATCATAGAGAATGAACCCTTGGTAAAGCTGGGAATATAAATATTCAGTTCTATTATTTTAGTCATACTGGCCCTGAGAGCACAATTTTAAACTGCATATAAAAACTACTGCTGTGGTGATGTGTTCATCTCTGCACATTTGCTACTATGGAAAAATTTACTTGGATTAATAAACTTGGTTTATATGTATATAAACCCAGTTTATAGGTAAGTCCTTAAAAAATTTCTGTCAGCTGAAAACACTAAGTTCATACCATAACCATTTTGAAAAAGATGTCCTAACCAACTGCCTATTATTACTAACAGTGTCATCATTCCTTTATATAATGACATCAGTTCAGTACCTATTGACAGTTTATTAAGAATTAAATAGCCATGAGAAACAGTCTCAAACACAACTCCTAATTTTCTATGAGGAAGATAAAAAGAAGGTAAATGATGCAGTGAAATGGGGACTCATTTCTTAGTTTCAACGATGCTATTTGCTCATGCCAAGAACCAATGCACATTTTAAAACTTTTTAACTGAATACAAAGAAAATCACAAGAGTCCATGACTTTTAAAATTTTAAAGCAAAACAAAGTATTAAGAATTATCGGCCAGGAACAGTGGCTTACGCCTGTAATCCCAGCACTTTGGGGGGTTGAGGCAGGCATATCACTTGAGGTCAGGAGTTCGAGACCAGCCTTGCCAACATGGCGAAACCCCGTCTCTACTAAAAATACAAAAAGTAGCTGGGCATGGTGGCGGACGCCTGTAATCCCAGCTACTCGGGAGGCTGAGGCAGGAGAATTGATTGAACATGGGAGGCAGAGGTTGCAGTGAACTGAGATCACGCCACTGCACTCCAGCCTGGGCAACAGAGTGAGGCTCCATCTCCAAAACAAACAAACAAAAAAAGAATGATCATAAGTCAACTACATAGCTCTAAACCACAGACAATAACATACCCTTCCTCATCATTGTCAAAATAATATTCAAAATGATTCTACTTGGCAAAGGTCAATTCCAGCCCAGCACAGGCTGCCCTTGCCCTTTACAGGCTGACCATCTAAGATGAATGGAACACAATGCAGGAAAGAAATCATGAAAATGCTTTGTCTTTGGTGATACAAAGGAAGGAAAACTTCTCTCTTCAGGTCAGAGTTTGGCTTCATCTTTCTGCTAAAAGGATCTCCAACTCATGAACAGGTTGTGGTTTAAAAGGTCACTTATGAGCCAACTGCTTACAACACAGAACACACAAAGCTACTCTTCTCAAGTTCTGAGGCTAGCCCACAGAACCCTATTTCATGGCAAAAGGAACTTGTTTTTCACAGCAAAAATAAGCTGACTGCACCAGAAACTAAATATAAAATTTTATATCAGTGCTTGTAAAATATTGAACACTGGTGCTGAAAACATAGCAGTGTCCGTCAGAAGGCAGTGATGGAGCAGGCATTGGTGTTGTAGACATTCTCAAGGAATTCTGTGTCACGACTTCAGAGGACATTTCAAACTGGTTCCTTCCTACATCCATGTTCATTTCACATTCGGCTCTGGCATGGCATGGAAGTATCCACTAAGGTTTATCAACTTTTATGAGGATTATTTGGGAGGGCTCATAAATGGAAAAGAGATAAAGGGGTAGAATTTCTGAAGAACCTAGATAAGATTTGGAAGAAACAGAAAAAAAGGAAAGGGATTAAGGACAACTAAATTCTTTAAAAAAATTTTTTTTTATTTATTTGAGACAGAGTCTTACCATTGCCCAAGCTGGAGTGCAGTGGCATGATCTCGGCCCACTGAAACCTTCACCTCCCAGGCTCAAGCCATCCTCCCACTTCAGCCTCCCCAGTAGCTCAGACTACAAGCGTGTGCAACCACGCCTGGCTAATGTTTGTATATTTTGTAGAGATGGGGTTTTGCCATATTGCTCAGGCTGGTCTCAAACTCCTGAGCTCAAGCAACTTGCCTGCCTTGGCCTCCCAAAGTGCTGGGATCACAGGTGTGAGCCACCACGCCTGACCAAGAAGAACTAAATTTTTCTCAGGTACTTTACTTCATGAAATAGTGAACTATGATGGAAAAGGAAAAGGGGTCACCTCTTCTACATATGTACAAAACCCCGCTGTAGGGAAAGATAAAATATGGTGGAAAAAAACAAAGCAATAGTCTATTTCAAGGTACTTCCCTGTTTTCTAGCTGTCTGGGACAGGGCTGGAGGAAAGATAGAAGTTATTTGGAGATTTCTTTTGGTACTATCATTTTGAAAGTATAGCATAGAACTGTTTTTCTTCTTTAGTCCCTTCTGTTTTTTCCCCTCCAGAAGATGAAGTTAGAAGCAAGCTGGTTATTCCTAACCGCAAGGAACTCTCCGGTGGCTACCTGTGTCACAGTAGGACTATGTGGAGATGACGTGGTATCTCCCGGATACTGCTCTGTGATTCAAATGAACTCACTGGGAAGAATAAAGAAATGCTGTGTTCCATCTTCTGGCCCTCAGACCTGCCACATGTTTGAGATCTGCCTTCATCTGGTAATAGGTTGTGCCCACAGGCCTCAGACACCTTGCAGGCTCACCTAAGAGGCACAAAAATATGCACATTCGAAATCAGGACTGCATTCTTATGCCAGTTATCACGGTCAGCCTTTGAGACATGTCACACAACTCCTTTCTGGCCTATGTGACTTTGAAATATCAGAAGCATATTGAATGAAAGGTACATAATTGTTTCTGAGATATTAAAAGGTACCACCTGAAAATACATTGCTGCCTTTGACTGTTAAGAAGATAGCTCTCCCAGGGATTGCAGAACGTCATCCTCCTTGAACCACAAGGCCAAGGCAAAGCATGGTGGTAGGTACTGTGATGCACCTCCCAGATCCTTCTTTGGAAATCAGTGACACTCCCTATGGCTGGGAGTGCTAGGGTAGACAGTCCTCAAACCCTAGCACCCTTCAGGGATGGCTTCAGCTGAAGAGAGCTGCTTTGCCCAAAGCCAGGGCTACTTCTCAGGGTGGCTCACATCCAGTGAAGGCTGGGCCTTGGCACTACAACTTGGTACAACTCTGCAGGGCCATTCCCACTTAAGTGACTAAGACCGTCACTAGGCCTGCATCACAGATCAACTCCTCCCTCTGTCAAGTTCTGCTTCCTTCCTCGCCACTGCACTGAGGTGAACCCCAAGAGGACTTCCTGCTAAATACCCTGCAAGCCAGTCTCCATCTCAGGGTCTGCTTCCCGAGGGGCTCAGCCTCTTACAAGCTTTCAAGCACTCCCCATTCAGAATTTACTTCTGGCCCAATTTGTTTAAAGTCTTCTTTTTAAGGGAGAAGAAAAAATAACATGATTGCATTACTATTTTATCTTAAGGATTTTGCTAAGTTTTTCATGTGTTAGTTCTAACCTTCTATGACAGACATTTCAATACTCATTTTAGAGATAGAGAAACAGGAAAAAAAAAAAAAAAAGAGGCAAACAAGGAAGAGAAATAATAACATCAGGAGGGAATTTTTCCACATTCAGATTTGAAGACATTGTCACTATGGCAATAAATGAACTCATTTTATTCTCCAAAGGGTCATAAACAGGCTCTTCACTATGGATTTCATGTCACAAATGCTAAGGTCCTCTTTCTTTCCTAAGTGGCTACAAGAAGAACTGAAGGTTAAAAAAAAAAAAAAAAAAAAGATTTAAGCTAATTATTGCATCCACCTATCCATACTTTTAAAAACAATGTAATATGATAAAAAGGTTATGATTTTGGCCAACTGCCAGCCAAAAGGAGCATCCTAGAAGAGATGAGAGGGAGCCCAAACAATTATTTCAAAAGCCTCCTAGCACTTAGGAAAGGGCGACAATGTGAATTAGATGGAGGCTTGGGATTTATCTCCACCGCTTATGAACCATGTGGTCCTTGGTCCTTCCATTTGCTAGCACAGGATGACTTCCCCTGCCTGGCCTACCTCACAGGATGTCACAAGGATCAAACAAATATATGAGAATTCAATGTGTAAGGAAATATGAATTAATAACATTTTTTCCATCATAATTGTTAACTGGAAATTTGCAAGCTAGATCTGAATCTGCCACAGATTCAAAAGCCAAAATAAGCCTTCCATTTATAATAGTAAATAAAAAACCCTTTCTCTGTTCTGTTATTACAGTTTCTTGGAAATCGTTATTAAGTTAAACTTAGAAAGACTCAGGCTTAAGCACCTCAAGAGGAAAAAAGGCTGATACTACTGCTTTTTCTGATAAAGCAGCAAAACAACAACAATAACAAAAAACATCTTTGGCAATGAGACTGATAAGGAAAGCAATGGGGTTAAGAGGGATTTTCCAAACACGCTAAGGCAGAGTTAGGAAGGGAGGCAGATGCAGTTTTTACCATTCACTCTGCACAATAGTATTATTTGTGCAAGGGACAATACATAGCACCAGGCGGGAAAAAATTACAATACAGTCTTCATGTCCCAGTGGAGAATGAAGTTACAGAAGGCAATTGGTTTTCCCACAATCCAAATGAAAAACTGTTTTAATAAAATATCATTTTGCAATCAATTGTATTTAATCCTCTACCAATATTTGGTAAAAATAAATGAAAAGCCACCTTTTTCCAATGTGAGATGGTTAATATTCAAATAATATTACTTAAGATTAAGAACTAAGATTATTTAAGATACAGGATTAAGTTTGCTGACTTTTGGTTACTTTTAGTTTTTTTCTGTAAGGGAAGAGAAAAAGAATGTTATATCCCTCTGTTCCTTTTTTTCTCTAATTTCTCTCTTTGAATACTAATACTCAAAGTCACAAAACATGTAACAGAGTAGAATTGAAGTGGTACATCCAAATGTCAGTGCCGTCTCCACCCTGTACTGGAGGGACTCAGCAGCCAGCCCAGTATTACGAAAGTCACCAAAAAAAGTTAGCAAATATCACAAAATGAATTGGAAGACAGGGACCCAGCCTCCACACACTCCACTTTAAAGCACCCAGCTTCTTTTTGCAGCCTCATCTATAATGTTCTCTCCAGTATAATATTCAGCCCTGTATCAGCTCCAGTCACTCATCTTCCTCATACAACTAAGCATTTATTTTTCTGATTTTTCCTCATAGGTATTCCTTTTCCCAATGTGGATTTTGACTCCCATTCCTAGTGTTGACTTCTTAAGAGGTCTGCTAGATTATTACCTACAAATTGCCTTACACTCAGAAGAAGTCAAACTCGAAATTCCTACAACTACTCCCCCTTTTGCTCTGATGACTAAGCCAATTTCCAATTTTGAACAAATACTAATTTTTACTGGCTCTGGCCATTGACACCTAGTCAAAAACTATTTCTCAAGGAGATAGGGGAGCCAGTGAACAGTTCAACGGAGAAACAGAGGAGCAAAGTCCAAAGTTCTTTCAAAATCTAGCTCCTACACAGTTTCCCAATCTCGCCCTTTACAACTCCCTGCTCAACAGTCCAACTGAACCTCTCTTATCTATGCCTTTCCAATTGCTTTTCCCTCCACTTGACATCTGGGCCTCTTACTCCTGTCCCCTTGACAGGTCTTCTTCAAAACAATGCAAGCATCCTCCTCTGTCACGCGCGTCCATGTGAAGAGACCACCAAACAGGCTTTGTATGAGCAATAAAGCTTTTGCAAGTCACAGGGGTTACGACGGCTGAGCTTCAGCTCAGAGGCCTGACATCCTCAAGGAAGGCTTACTCTGTACCCTAACTCCACCACACCAGTCCACTTTACGTCCCTCCATCCTCAAGGAAGGCTTAGCCTGTACCCTAACTCCACAACACCAATCCCATTTACATCCCTCCAACACTGATTACACTCAGCACCTCTACTTTTGGGGCTCCTTTATGTTCCCAATACCCAGCACAATGCATGACACCTAGTGGGTACTCAACAAGTGTCAGTTGAATATATAAATGGGATGAAATCACCAAGGTGTGCAGTTGACTCATTTATTAAATTAATATTTAATGGTTATTCTCCATGTGCCAGTATTGTGCTAGGCACTAGGAATACAATGGTGAAGATAACACTTTGCACTGGTGTTGAGTTACTAAGTCATGAGAAAGAACAAGTTTCCCACATTTTTTGGTTGCTACAAAACACAGTTCAGAGTGTGTAGACGGATAACTCTTCAGGTGCTTGGATTTTGTCATTGGTCATTCAATTAGCACTTCTTTTATGTGCATTTAATCAATTTTATTAATTTTTATCAATTTTATCAATTTCTACTATTGGTAGGAATTTTGTTACCTCAAAAAACTAAACACATCTTTAAGGAAGGGACTAGTAGTCCAACCAGCAGAGCACCTAGAAATGAGGATCTCTTAATTGTTTAGCAAATACCGCAAAAGTCAACTGGAGGATAGAGACCCACGCCCCACACACACCATCTTAAAGTACTGATGTACTCTCCTACCAAAAAGCATTCTCAAAACCATTACTCACATGTGCTGAGGTCTACTTTCAGGCTAGTTCTCCCTTCTACACCTCTGTGTTTTATATTGCCAGAGATTTTTTTTTTTTTTTTTTTTTGAGATGGAGTCTCGTTCTGTCGCCCAGGCTGGAGTGCAGTGGCGCGATCTTGGCTCACTGCAAGCTCCGCCTCCCGGGTTCACGTCATTCTCTTGCCTCAGCCTCCCGAGTAGCTGGAACTACAGGCGCCCACCACCACGCCCGGCTAATTTTTTGTATTTTTAGTAGAGACGGGGTTTCACCGTGTTAGCCAGGATGGTCTTGATCTCCTGACCTCGTGATCCGCCCATCTCGGCCTCCCAAAGTGCTGGGATTACAGGCTTGAGCCACCGCGCCCGGCCCAAGATTTTTAAATGTACACAGCAAACAGATACACTTATAGTTAGTTCTATTATTCTTATGTGGGAAAAAATTAAGCCCACTGACTTTTTTTTAACATTTAATTTTGAATCCATTTCAGATTTATAAGGAAGTTACAAAAATAATCCAGGCATGGTGGTATGTGCCTGTGGTCCTGGCTATTCAAGAGGCTGAGGTGGAAGGATTGCTTGAGCCCAGGTGTTCCAGGTTGCAGTGAGCTATGATCACACCACTGCACTCCAGCCTGAGAAACAGAGTGAGATCCTATCTCAGAAGAAAGGAAGAAAGGGAAAAGGAAGAAAAGAAAGGAAGAAAAAAGAAGTGTCAGGAGGTATTCAAACCAGAGTGACTCCATATTGAACAGAGGCTGGGAAAAATAAGGCTGAGACCTACTGGGTGGCATTCCCAGGAGGTTGGGCATTCTTAGTCATAGGATGAGTTAGGATGTTGGCAGGACTAAAATACAGGTCATTAGGACACTGCTGATAAAATAGGATGCGTTAAAGAAGCCAACTGAAACCCACCAAAACCAAGATGGCAACGAAATTGACCTCTGGTCCTCCTCACTTCATTATATGTTAGTTACAATGCATTAGCATGCTAAAACACACTCCCACCAGCACCAGGACAATTTACAAATGTTATGGCAATATCTGGAAGTTACCCTATATGGTATGAAGGGGAGGAACCCTCAGTTCTGGGGATTGCCCATCCCTTTCGTTGGTAACTCATGAATAATCTGCTCTTTGTTTAGCATATAATAAAGAAATAACCATAAAAATAGCCAACTAGCAGCCCTTGGGGCTGCTCTGTGGAGTAGCCATTCTTTTATCCCTACTTCTCCAATAAACTTAACTTGCTTTCACTTTGCCTTGTGGACTTGCCCTGAATTCTTTCTTGCTTGAGATCCAAGAACCCTCTCTTGGGGTCTGGATCAGAACCCCTTTCTGGTAACAGAAGGAAAGAAAAGAAGAAAGTAACACAAATAGTATAAAGATATATTCTTAAATAAGCTTCAGCAAATGTGAAGATCTTAAATAAATAAAGTACATTTACCAAAACCAGGAAGTTAATGTTGAATAAATATACTCTCTTAGTCCATTTTGTGCTGCTGTAACAGAATATCACAGGCTGGGTAATTTATAAAGAAATTTAATTCTCACAGTTCTGGAAGCTAGCACGTCCAAGAACAAGGCACTGGCATTGTGGTAAGAGCCTTCCTGCTTTGTCTTCACATGGTGGAAGGATGAAGAACAGGTGAACTACCCAAACACAGCCTGAAGCCTGAAGCCTCTTTTAATAGGGCCTTAATCCCATTAACAAGGGAGGAGTCCTCATGGTCCTATCTTTTTTTTTTTTTTTTTTTTTTTTTGGAGACGGAGTCTCGCTCTGTCACCCCGGCTGGAGTGCAGTGGCACGATGTCCACTCACTGCAAGCTCCGTCTCCCGGGCTCACACCATTCTCCTGCCTCAGCCTCTGGAGTAGCTAGGACTACAGGTGCCCGCCACCATGCCCAGCTAATTTTTTTTTCTTTTTTTTTTTTTATTTAAGTAGAGATGGGGTTTCACCGTGTTCACCAGGATGGTCTCCATCTCCTGACCTCGTGATCCACCCGCCTCAGCCTCCCAAAGTGCTGGGATTAAAGGCGTGAGCCACCGCGCCGGGCCTCCCAGTCTAATCATTTCTTAAGGTCCCACCTCTTAATATTGTCTTTTTGGCAACACCTGAATTTTTAAAAGGATTACATTTCAACATAAATTTTGGAAGGGACAAAAACATTTAAACTATAGCATATACTTTTAACTGTTCTACAGTTCATAAGCAAATTTCACCACTTGTCCAACTAATGTCATCTTTGTCCTGTCCAGGATTGCACATTACATTTAGTTGTTACATTTTCTTAGTCTCCTCCCATATTGGACAGTTTCTCAGTCTTTGTCTTTCATGACTTTGACTACTTTTAAGGATATTGGCCATTTATTTTGTACAGTATCTCTAAATTTTGGTGTGTTTCCTGAAGATTAAATGTAGAATATGCATTTTTGGCATGAATATCACAGAAGTGATGATGTGCCCTGCTTGGTGTATCTCATTAGGAGGTATATGATGGTGATAGGTTTTATTACTGCTGATATTAACCTTGATCACTTGGTTAAGTGTCTGCCAGGTTTCTCCACTGTACAGTTACTATGTTTGCCTTTGTAAGTAACAAGTATCTTAAGGGAAGATACTTTGAGACTATGCAAATATACTGTTTTTCATCATATCTCATAACATCCATTGATAATTTTCGCCTTGCAACCTCAGCCATTTCTAATCATGATGTTTTCTCACAGGGTTATTCAGACACAGCTGGATTATTTCAACTGCAATCAAAACCTGTAATGAGTTCTTGTTGAAGTGGATACAATATACTTAGTTTAGTCTTGATTTCTTTAATATAAAGTACAAAATTAATACCACTACCATAGGCATCCTTGAACCAACTACTGAGTGTATCAGGTGAAATTTCAAGTGTTTCAGAAAATGAAAAACATTTCATTTATTTCAGAAAACGGAAACAAATGAACATTTTTGTCCAATTTTCATACATGGCATGATTTCTTTAGATATTACTTCCTTAACCAAATAATTTGTATATGGGTGTTTAGTGAAAAAGATAGCTTTTGAACGATTTCAGCCAACATTTTCAAGAAAAACTGGATGGGTCTTACAATTAACTGTATTCATCTTCAGGTTTGAATCAAACCCTCTATCTTCACTGCAATTATCAGTGACTTATAAAGGAATCAGGTAAAATGATATATATTTGTTTCATTTTCTGGCAGGAATCTAGACTTCCTAATCATTTTGTATAATAACACTTATTTTTAACTAAGGTCTTAGGACTTACTGATATTCACAGAAGTATCAGAAGTTACTAATTCTGTGGCATACTGTATGAGAACTATGTTTAACTGATTTTAAGTATTAAAATCTTACTTCAAATAAGACACTGGCTACAAACTACAGTGAGCATCTTTACAAAGGATTTACATTTTGGAAATGTTATAAAGTTGGCTGTTTGGAATCAGTAACTAGATTCTGAAGCTACCTCACAATAGCCTACTTAATCGATGAAACAACTGAAATAATAATTCCACACGTAATGCAAATTGGGTGATGGGAGGGATTTATACATAGTAGTGGCAGTATAGTATGGGAGAGGTAGAGCGGTCTTGGCAAACGTAGAGACAGAATGAACATGAGCTGACTCCTCCTCAATACTGTGTTTCTCCTCCTGGCCTCCTAGAAAACCTTGATTCCTGAAAAGCCTCACCCCAACTTTGCCACAACTTGGTGATCCATCCATACTGTTCACAGGCCCCAGAAGAGATTGGATAATTATGAACACACCTTGCTTTCTTCCATCATTTCCCTTTTCCCCAAGGGAATGTAGCTGCACTGAGAACACCAATCTCTCAACCATACCCCATCCCAACCCCTATGGAAAACATAGTAGCTATCTGACCAATGGGAGTTGAGGGAATGAACACTCATGTCTTCTGGGATCTGGGTTGAGTCCAGGTCAGCCACTCTTCAGACTTGCACAGTATTGGGACTAGAAATGCCTTATAGGAACTCTCACACCATTCTACGTACGGTACGTGTAAACCTGGTATTCATGTGGCTTATGTTATCTAGGAAACTAATAAAACTCTGTTATTTCCACTTTACAAATTCTCTATGAAGCCTTTCTGCTTCCTCTTAATGACTATTTTTAAAATGAAAAGATATTAAGGGAAAAAATGCTGCTTGTTTATCATAGAGATTTTAATGACAAGTTAAGGCATAATTCATGAAACTCTAATAGCCAAATCGGGGAATCAGGAAAAAAATGAACATTACCAACTCAGCACTTATCAATTATAAATGAACTTTTAAATTCTTCCTCAGGGTTTTTAGAAGGCACCAGGCTCCCCTGAGAATCATGCCCTCTGTTCTTCTGCTCTTCCAATTTTATAAGCTAATGAAGCAGTTGCTTTCCACCCCTTTCTTCCCACTGTAAATTTCAGCTAACTATTGATTTCAGATGCTGTCTACAATAATTGAAATCTGGGTTGTCTTTGTTTGCAAAAAGCTACACTATTTAAAAGAAACTTTAAAAAAAAACTCCCTACACCACCACCACTCCCCTGCCCCCGCCCCCATTTTTTCACGGAAATCAAAATCCCCATGCTTAGCTAGGGTTAAAATCTTTAGAAATATTTCTCCTTTGCTCTCTGCTATGAAACTTGCCAAACAAATGAGATAAATTCTCCAAAATATCTTCAAAAACAAACAACAGGTCTGGTGTTAGGGCCAAAAGCAGTCACTGATTTCACAATAGGTTAATTAGGAACAATCTATCTACTGCAGTTCTTTGGTTCAAATGATAATTTTGCTTTTGTTTTTATTTTTCTGACCATCAACAGAGGTGACTTGGCCTGTCCATGAACTAAATCTGACAATGTGCATGCCCTTGGTGCTCACATACAAACTGGGTACCCTTAACATTGCAATCCAGCCAATGCAAAGCAAAATAACAAATTCCCAAAGATAAGAAGATTCAAAGAAGAATTTTAAACAATTCAAAGAATTTTATTTTTTGGAAGACAATCTAAAACTTCCAAAAATATGCTCAACATTCAAAAATTAAATTGAGGATGAGACATAGTCTTCCCTAGGTGTGCAGGAATTCATAGATAATTTCCATTAACAAAAAGAAGAATCAAGAGCTCAAATTCCTAAGTATGTCTAGAAGAAGGTATACCTGCATGAAAAGTACATATAAGATATGACTTTTTCTTCTTTTACTAATGACTGTAATTAAGAACTATCTTATTTTATAGCCTCTGCTAATAGCTATTTGTTATTACTAACAAATATTCGTATCTTATAACTAGATTGCCAATTTACTAATAGTTTCACTATTAATAATATGGGTTAATATTAATATAGTTTTAGTGAATTCTGGAAGTTAAAAAGCAACCTATATAAATGAATAATTTAGCTATTTCTAAATCTAAGTGAATGGATCAAAACACTGACCACAGGCCATCAAGACCCCAAAATAATATGCTTAAAAATTCTGAGTTTATCAGCTTCTGGTAAAATTCAAATATAAATAAATAAATATCCCTGCTATCTTTCCTATCTTTACCTCTTACAGCTAAAGGAAATACAATTAAAAAATTAAGATACTTTTTGAAAACTTTTTAAATAACTGAGTTTTAAGGTCTTTTTAGTATACTAAATGTTCAATTTTTAAATTTTTGATAAATCCAGAATAGCAGATTTGCCTACTAAAGGATGAAGTCTTAAAAAAAATTTCTGCATTTTGCTGTGAGTTCTTCCTAAAAACACAGGCAAGCAGGAAAGTCAACTTGTTTGTTTGCTTACCTAGGAGTTAAGTCTAGAACTAAGTCATATTATGGCAGAAAATCCCAATTTACAACTGGAGCTGCAGAATTAAAAATACCCAGCATTATGCAGAAAAACTTCCCTACATTGTATTTGAAGCTGTGTGACAGGTATATAAAAGTACTGACTGTTTCTCAATCACCACCTGCTCAGCACCTGAGTTCTGACACAATAAGTAAACAGGACAGGCTAACCAAGATCTCCTCAAAACAGATGAGTTAAGAGCTAATATTTTCCTTTCTTTGCCACAAGACTGAACCTTTTTTATCCTCATACATGTGTAGAAATAACAGATCACTCTGTCAGTTTTCCAAAATCTAGTTTGGTCCTGCTAGAAATAACTTACATCAAACTACTCACTGTGCATCAATCTTGAACCCCCCAGGTAAAAAAGTTCACCTTCACACTATTCCCCAGCCGTGGCAGGTCCTTTTGCTTCTTAAAGCATAAAACAAAACAAAACAAATATCAGTCGGAACACTTAATGCCCTTCATGTAGTCTGTAGCTTATCCCGACTGGCCTCATGAAAAGCCAATTTTAGAATTTACATTTGTTTTGGGAAAAGGGGAAATGTCAATCATGTTTGAAGACTAGTCTCTGACTAAATGATCATACCTTCAGAAACTGAAACCTGAGAGCACTGCAAGACCATGTGGCACAGAAGACAGGCCAAAACTGACTTTGCTTTCTATGCCAAAGAGTCACTGGTACCCTAAAAGAAAAAAAAAAAAATTAAGGAAATTTAATAAGTAAACTAAAGGTGGGCTTTTCAGGGAGCTAGAATATAATGAAAAGGTGTGGTCACTGCTAATCACAATGGCCTGGCTTCAGATGTTTCTTTCATGTTCTGTCACCATCAAAACTCTGGTAAAACATGATCTAATCCTAATACATGATCTAATCCTAATACATGATCTAATCCAAATTTCATTTGGAATTTCTCCTTAAATATCTCTATACTTATCCAAGTATTTGTACTTCATTTTCCTGCCCATTTCTCCCCAGAGTTCTGGAGGGTCAACAACAGCAGCTGGAATGAAGGTGGAGGCCAAGTAAGGATGGGAGATGGCCCATTATCATGTCCAGCCCTGCCGGGGGACAAACGCTAGACAGTACACAGAGGACAAAAGCTGATGCAGAAAGCCATTACGATTTTTCTCTTCTAAACTATTTTGCTCCAGAAATCAGCCTTTTATATTTAAGCATAAAAAAAAGAATCAATAAAATACTACCAATGAATATGAGGAGCTTTAGCACACTTTGGCAAATCTGTTTTGCTAGTTCAGAAACTTACTTGTTAGTTCTTAGCTGTGTTTTATATAGATGAGGTAAATACCAGAGATACGAAATGTTTCATCTATATAGGAGACTAGGTATCTGTTCTCAAAGGGCCTACACCTAGGTGAAGAAAAGGGGCAGATACAAATGAAAGTAAATAGAAAACAATACCTATTTATCCTTTGACTAGTTCAGAAAAGAAGTGATACTTGAATTTCATCCATAGCTCTACACATAAAGTGGAATAAAAATTCCTGAGGCCACTTATAGTGCAGGAGGAAGTCTAACGCCTTCCCATGGGCAAGTCAGACGGATCCACTCCATGAATCTGAGCACCAGCTGAAGCACAGTATTTCATCCAAAAAGGACCCATCATTTCCATGAATTCTCCCATGTCTCCTCTGAAGCTAATTTTCCCCATCTTTCAACAGCTTCCTTCAAGTTTATGTCTTTTAATTTATTTATTGCAAGGGGAGTTCTAGTCTAATATTTCCTCAGAGGGTTCCCAAACCATTCACAGCTGTCAAACACAACTATACACAAAAAGGATCAAGGTCCCATCTATGGGTTCTTCCAGAGTTTCTTCGCCCTGCTTTCCCAGTTTACATGAGCCAGCTGATCTCCACCACTAACAGACTACAGCATAGGCCCAGTACAAACCCCAGAAAGCCCGATATCATGTGAAGGGCATACAAAATGCTATGTTGAAAACACATGCATATGATTATTGATGCTTCCAATTAATATCAAAATTATAAACTGCAAAAGGCCACTAACTATGGGCAGGGACATTAACTTGGTACTATATTCTGTGTCAGGACAGTGTGAGAAATACCTAGAACAGAAAGGTTTACCTTTTCCCCTTCACATGCAATCTCCTCTGTCCCTATCCAGTTCCCCCCAGGAGATGCTGTGGTATGTGTTTAGCACAGTATAATCACTTACTCAATGTTTACTAAACATCTACCGCAGACCTCAGTACCACTCTATGTACTGAGCGCAGACCTCAGTACCACTCTATGTACTGAGCCAGAAGTATTCACAAACTCAGTACAAGCACTCCTCACAGCAACTCTCTGCAGTAGGTATTCTTATCTGTATTTTATAGACAAGGAAAGCTGGGCCCAGACAAGAGAAGCAGTTTGCCAAAGGTCACAAAGCTCGATGGTGGTACGGGAGAGGGTTCCACCCTTGACCAGCTGATGGCTGTCCCAGCTGTAATTACTGCTCCTTGAGAGGGGAGCAGGCACAGAGCAGTGGTGAGGAGCATGGCTCAGGCTTCTGCCTAGGTGGGTTCAAATCCCATTCCTGCTACTTATTAACCATGTGACCCCAGCCAGCTATTAACCGTGCTGTGCTTCAGTTTCCTCAGACTGTAAAATTGGGGTAATAACAGTATTTGCCTCCCAGCGTTCTGTGGGAATGGAATGAGTCCTATGGAGAACATGGATGGTGTTCAGCACAGTGATGGGCATACCTGGGCAGCAAAGGCACGTGAGCTGTCAATGTTGACCATTTCTTTGACTACTCCTATAATCACCTGGCAAGTAGTTAGCAACAGTAAATGTTTCTAATGAAATGCTTATTTTCTTAGCATCCAAACTCTGGTTCCTGAGCTGCAATTTCCTGCTAAGGAAGCCAAAGTCCTGCAAATTGCCCCCAAAATTCAAGTACCACTTCAGTCAAAGAGGAGCCTTTCTTCTTTTTTTATTTTTGAGATGGAGTCTCACTCACTCTGTTGCCCATGCTGGAGTGCAGTGGTGTGGTCTTGGCTCACTGCAACTTCCACCTCCAAGGTTCAAGCGATTTTTCAGCGATTCTCCTGCCTCAGTTTCCCGAGTAGCTGGGATTACAGGTGCCCATCACCACGCTCAGCTAATTTTTGTATTTTTAGTAGAGAATGGCATTTCACCATGCTGGCTAGGCTGGTCTTCAACTCCTGACCCACATGATTCACCCACCTCGGCCTCCTAAAGTGCTGGGATTACAAGCATGAGGCACTGTGTCTGGCTGAGAAGCCTGTTCTACATATCCTTCATGAATGATTTCCACAGTTGCTCTACAAAGCTGAGGGAAGCCTGTGTAGGGAGAAGCACTGAAGCTGTGAGATGTACCTGAACTTGGTGCTGAGTTAATGCAGAGAGCTTTGGCAAAAGCCTCTGTTTCTTAAACCCTTAAGATTTGGTGTTTACTCCTATTCAAGTTGTAAAGAGCATCCAAGGCAACCAGACAGGGTGACAGAGCAAAGTTACACTCCCCCTCATAAAAACACATCCTTTGCTTCTCATGGAGCAAAAGCTCAGGAAGAAAGCACAACATTAGATGACATCATGCCTTCCGGATCAGAGACCAGAGGTTTTAGGTTATTAGCCTTTCTACTATTTTTTAAATCAGTAATATTGATGGACTTTTGTTTGTTTGTTTGTTTGTTTTTAAAAACTCTGTCCTTGGAATCCAACCACTAGCATACTAATGAAAGAGAAACAGGCAAACAGGCATTTTGTGCTCCGTCCCTGGAAAGGGGATGCATACCTTGTGCAGCATTATTTCTGCAACTTGAAAATCGATAAAGAAAATCCTCATCAATTCATTGTATGTCTTTTAGAAATCAACAAAAATTATTTTCAAAAACATACTTACTCTTTAATCTATATTCTAGCTCTTTTCATGTCATTTAAAAAAATAAAACTTTGATATTTCACATTACTGCCAGCCAGCAGACTGAGTGACGCAGTACAGAAACATGTCTCTTTTCCTTATCAGTCATAAATGCTGTTCAATGCGTGTCCTTCCTAAACTGCTTTGTTCATGGCTTTCCGTGGCAAGAAAATGTTTATTGTGTATACGTGAATTCTGTTTTTCATCTCCACTTGTTTTTCAAGAAAGACTATTTATGTATGCATCTTTGAGGCGATACAAGGATGCAATGCTTTCAATTTTCACATAAAATGACTTAATAAAAATCATCAATCTGCCTTAAAAATGTAAAGATTATACTGGATAATTCAAGCATCACACGGGGCCTGTCTCAGCCTTTAAATATCATCTCAGGCTTTAAATATCATCTAAACGCTGAGACTCCCACATTGATATAGAAGCCTGTTCTACATATCCTTCATGAATGATTTCCACAGTTGCTCTACAAAGCTGAGGGAAGCCTGTGTAGGGAGAAGCACTGAAGCTGTGAGATGTACCTGAACTTGGTGCTGAGTTAATGCAGAGAGCTTTGGCAAAAGCCTCTGTTTCTTAAACCCTTAAGATTTGGTGTTTACTCCTATTCAAGTTGTAAAGAGCATCCAAGGCAACCAGACAGGGTGACAGAGCAAAGTTACACTCCCCCTCATAAAAACACATCCTTTGCTTCTCATGGAGCAAAAGCTCAGGAAGAAAGCACAACATTAGATGACATCATGCCTTCCGGATCAGAGACCAGAGGTTTTAGGTTATTAGCCTTTCTACTATTTTTTAAATCAGTAATATTGATGGACTTTTGTTTGTTTGTTTGTTTGTTTTTAAAAACTCTGTCCTTGGAATCCAACCACTAGCATACTAATGAAAGAGAAACAGGCAAACAGGCATTTTGTGCTCCGTCCCTGGAAAGGGGATGCATACCTTGTGCAGCATTATTTCTGCAACTTGAAAATCGATAAAGAAAATCCTCATCAATTCATTGTATGTCTTTTAGAAATCAACAAAAATTATTTTCAAAAACATACTTACTCTTTAATCTATATTCTAGCTCTTTTCATGTCATTTAAAAAAATAAAACTTTGATATTTCACATTACTGCCAGCCAGCAGACTGAGTGACGCAGTACAGAAACATGTCTCTTTTCCTTATCAGTCATAAATGCTGTTCAATGCGTGTCCTTCCTAAACTGCTTTGTTCATGGCTTTCCGTGGCAAGAAAATGTTTATTGTGTATACGTGAATTCTGTTTTTCATCTCCACTTGTTTTTCAAGAAAGACTCTTTATGTATGCATCTTTGAGGCGATACAAGGATGCAATGCTTTCAATTTTCACATAAAATGACTTAATAAAAATCATCAATCTGCCTTAAAAATGTAAAGATTATACTGGATAATTCAAGCATCACACGGGGCCTGTCTCAGCCTTTAAATATCATCTCAGGCTTTAAATATCATCTAAACGCTGAGACTCCCACATTGATATTTCTAGTTGGGGCTTTTCCCTTGAACACCAGATTAGTATACTTAGTATATTCAACTTCTTATTTAATACCTCTATTAAACCGAACTCCTGAACTCTCTGTCCCACCCTACTCAACTCACAATCCAAAATCTGTTCTATTGTTAGCCCTCCATCCCAGTAAATGGTCAAGGCATTCTTCCGGCTGCTCAGGCCAAAAGTCCTTTACTTCCTTTCTTGCCTCCTTTCTCTTACATCCTTTACCCAACCCATCAACAAATACTCTCCTCTACTTGTAAAGTATATATCTGGCCATTTCTTGCCCCTTACACCAATGCCAACCTAGTCAAATTACCATCATGGGTAGCCTGGATAATCAACAGCCTTCTAAAGCTCTTCCTGCTTCAGAAACCTTGACTTCAGTCAATTCTCCACTGAGAGCCAGAGTGATTCTTCTAAAACTTAAGGTAGATCACGTCATACCTCTCCTCAAAATAACACAATTTCTTTCTTCATTGTATACTGACAGACATTGGTTATTTTCAAATTTGGGGCTCTAATGAACAATGCTACCAAGGCCTATTCTTGGTTATGCATAATGTATAATTAACAAAGTAATACAAACCTTTCTGAACTAAATGTCTTACCTTTTATATTCTAAGCTACAGAACTTCACAGGAAAGGACAACTTCTTTCTCATTATTTCATGCTACTAAATACACTCACAAAATAACCAAATTTCCAAGTTAAGAAACTTAGTTTGCATAACACAGCTGGTCATTGAGAAAGCACTAATCAACAGAAATGTTGAAGACCAACCTAAAGTATTTAGTGACATTGATGATAGTACAGATGTCTTCCAAATGCTGACATAAGCCAAATCCTCAATATTCACTCAGCATCCACCATATGCCAGCATCATGCTGGGTGCTAGGGATTCAGTGATAATAATAATAATAATTAAAAGCTGCCTTTTCTACCTCATTTTCATTGAGTTCTCTAAGCTCTCACTGAGCTTCCAATTAGGCTCTATGCAAGGGAAATCACCACAAGCTCCAAGATACCCTGGATGAGGACAAGGAATACAACAGACCCAGCTTCCAATTTATACCGTGGGTTAGAGTAGCTACTCACTGTGCACCTGAGCTATTTTAGCAGGGAGACCTATGAGACTTCTTGCCCTTCTGGTCTTAGTTTAAACTGCTGACTGGCCAGGGAGAGGACAGCCAACTCTATCAATGTGATAAGTTCCTTTTTCAGCCACCCTAATGAGAGCTCATGCCTCAGCCCCTCTGATTCCTCCTCTATTCAGGTGCCGGTATGACCTATCCAAACGAAGTCAATCATATTCCTCTCACATAAAACCCTTCAATGGAGCCTCAAGACTAATGAAATCAAGTGCTAACCCTCTGTGGCCTGGCCCAGCTGCTTGCCTTAATTGGGGCCTCATCTCTCACTATCTTTTATTTTCTTTATCAGCAACACCAGATCCTTGTAGCTCGTATCACTCATAATGCTGCTTCCTAACTCCAGGTTGCTCATGTGTTTCCTTCTGCTGAGAACAGCCCCATTCACTGTTTGATCATTTTAGATTCAACTAAGAGGGTGTCCCCTCCACCAGAAAGCCTTCCCTGGCTACTTCTACACAAGCATACAGCTAACTCCCCCAACCCCTGGGCTCCACCTT
>NW_012106341.1:1790315-1857501 GCF_000951045.1 Mandrillus leucophaeus
GCCTCAGCCTCCCAAGTAGCTGGGATTACAGGTGTGCACCACTACACCCGGTTAATTTTTGTATTTTTAGTAGAGACAGGGTTTCACCATGTTGGCCAGGCTGGTCTCGAACTCCTGGCCTCAGGTGATCCACCTGCCTCGGCCTCCCAAAGTGCTGGGATTACAGGCGTGAACCACCTTGCCCAGTCCTTTACTCATGTTTTTAGTTAATTTCAATTAACTAATGAAAAAATCATTTACACCAAACTGATAGGCAAATGATACATATTAGCACATTTGGCTTTTGTTATTTTGGTCAGAGCAGATTTAATGAACTTAAAATAAGTGGAAGACTCGCCTGCTAAGAAACTGGGCTGTACCAAAGAGCTTTGATTGTACAGAGCCATCAAGGCACAGGCTCAGAAAAATAGAAAAAAGAAAGGGACTGGGTTTATTTTTCAAATGTTTATTTGACGTCCTTCTCCAAACACAATTTCCTTCAACATCATTTCTTAAGTACTGATTTGAATACCAAGAAAAGAAGCTGAGACAAGGCGGGTAAATCATAATCTTTTCTCTGAACTCACAGTTCTAGTGAAGGAGAGAGCCATGAAACCAGTGAGTTACCATTCCATTTGAGAAGGACAGAGCTAAAGGTGAGTACAGAGCAGTACATAGAAGAGGATTAACGATACATCTGGGAGACAATAAAGCTCCATGACAAAGATCGCCCTAAACTTGAGTTTTAAATGAGGAAAAGGATAGCAAGAGAGAAAGGAAAGGAATACCAAGTCATCTAGGGAGTTAGTGGTAGCTAAGTCTCACTAGAGCATGAAGTACAGGTCCCAGAGGGATGAGAAGGCAATGGGAAGTGGTAAATCAACTTTTTAAAAAGATTAACCTGAAGAAGGCTCCAACAAAGGAATATGTTAATATGTTCAAAATCCAAGCCCTCTGAGGGCTGAGAATCTAATAGGTAAAAGCAAAGATAAGAAATGGTTTCTTATATCTTCCTTACATATTGCTCTGAGAATATATATTCCTATTCCTAAAGGGAAAGTATTTTGTTGGCAGAATGGAGATCAGACATTGCATCAAAAGGACCTATCAATGTTTGTTTGAAAACCGCTACCCCACTGTTGCAAACACAGAACTACATCATCTCACTAGCATAATCTCAGCACTAAAGGTTTATCAGCCCAATGAAATGGCTGAATTGTAATTGCCGGATAATAACTTAAAACGATCTGGCTAGTCTCTTTAAGAATTATCAAATACGAGAAACTTCAACTCCAAAGGAAAACTTTCGCAACAACTTGGATCAAGTAAAATGGAAACTCAGAGACGAATGAACACTTCTCATCATCATCTACACAGCAAGATAGCAGTGCTCTGCTCTCTAATACAGTCAGCTGCACTGAAAACTGAGCACAGGTTGCTGATGTCTCAGTCTTGCTACAAAAAGTCTCTAATTGCCTCACTGGGTTCCCTTTGTCCTTTTCTTTCTCAGCATTTGACAACAAGCATTTCTCACTGAATCATCCCACTGCTCAAACCTGCTCGCATGGTCCTGATTATTTTTTAGACCACTCTCTAATTATTTAAACATAATAATTAATGCTGTGGCTAGAACTCTCCTACTGTCTACCTCAAATATAAATCAGATACCCAGTAGTGCTTGTCTTGCAATATTATTTTGCAAGTAAGGTACAATTTTGAGGTTTTCTTCTTCTGTTTCTCAGTATCTGACCCCTTCCACCTGCGCTTGAAAAATCCATCACTTAGTTGGTGGCACCCAGCTCTGAAATGTGCCCGCTCATTCCTTGGTTCTGTGCTCCATCACTGGGGTCCACTGGATACAACACATCCTGATAAGTTAATTATTGTGAATGTGCAAGTACAGAAAGGCTGGATGACCACTCCGAGAAAACAAAATCTCAATTAAACCTTCCATGTGAAGACTGCACATCCACTCTTCCCACCCCAGCATATCTGAGTCTCCTGGCAACCCTAGAGAAGAAAGAATGTTTTTAACCTCTCAAATTATACATCATAGAATTGCTTCTTTCAGATAGGTTCTGGATATTAAACTGTTTTATAAAAAGGAAAATCCTAAACAGCCTCAAAGGGAGGAAAATAAAATGGGGAAAAAATAATTCATAAAATGTTACCATCCATTTGCAGCACAAGACCAACAATTGATGTTTGCAACATCTTTTGCAAAGTCAAATTGAGGTTGGATGAGAACTGTTAGTAACCCTTGAACTTCCATGCTAATTTAAAGTACAGAACTTGTCACTGTGTTGAATAATCTAAAATGTCAGCCAGCAGTCACTCTTGAACACACATGGAAATTCATTAGTTCCAACAGACAGCAGTGTTAATGGAGACGGTAACTGCACTCACCAGGTGGTTTGTTTGCGTGTGTCGACAGAAGGAGATACTAATTCGAAACAATCTGAGGCCACTTAATTCTTGGAAGTAGAAGTATAAACTACTGATGCATCACAGAAATAAATCATTTGTGCAAAATACAGCTAAAATGAAACAGTATCATGATTCATTGTTTTTCTGAATATTCATGACAATTAAATAGCTATAATATTTCAAAAAAGATCTGAATGTCTGAATCATTGCAAATGTAACTTTCTGATTCAAAATGACTTGAATTTGCTTTCTTAATAGAAGAAAGCAGTTCCATAGGAGAACCATTACATTTGCGGGAAAAACTTCATGGTATCGAGAACTCCGCTACTGGCATGTCACATCTCCAGTTGAAATGCTGGCTGCAGATTCCTACTGAACAATATAGAGGATCAGGATCTTACAGAAAAGATGACCTTTTAATCCTAAACTAGCATTTGGGAGTGTAACAGCAAGCATACAGGAATCTGTTTTCCAAGAAGAACACACCTCAAGACTGAGAAAAGGGGTGGGATAGGCATTCATGTTGGATTTGAACAGCAAATGCTCAAATCTGAGACATACATTCAACTGTACAAACAAAATTCCTGTTCAAAGTCAACTATGAAGAACCCACTTGGCTGTGTTAGTGCCGCCTCAATTAATGCAGCTAAATAGTGGGTTAACATCCTTCAAGTATTTCTAAACCACAATGAAACTACAAAAATCATGAAACAGGAGCAAAGTGGCTGTAGTGAACATATACTGTTGGTGCACCTTGCCTGTCATCTTTTCTAATATTATATTTATTTCCTATAGTTTGAGGGTTACAGGCCCCACACATTCTACACCCTCTCATTTGGGCAATGAGAAAAGTCTTAACAGACTCTTCCTTCAAACTTTAACCAGAGATGGTGAGAAAGACCTTTCAACTTTTGGGACTTTGAGCTCTGAGACAGATGAAAGGCTAGAGCCACATGGATAAAGCTTGCTAGAAGAAGTCTTTACAGAAGGATGAAGAGAGCTGTGATGATACAGTGAACTCGTGGACCCAACAGGTGCTGCAGCAATAGTCAAAGTCAGCTCCTCAGATTTCTCAGTTCATGAACTTTTTAAAAGCAAGTTTGAATTTTGGGGAACTGTCATTTGTAAAAGCACTGGCCACAATCTATGGCAAATACACTCAGGAAGAGGTGCGACGTAGGACAAGGATGATGCCTTTTAAGGCAGAAGTCACTGGTCCATGTTCTCTTCTGATTTGCAGTGTACCATGGTGAAACTATGCCTGTCGGTCCTCTTCACATAGTACCACCAGTCAGAATAGGGCAGAGGGAAAAACAGCAGGAAAATTACACAAATAGCAGGAGCATCATACTACCATTACCTATTAACTACTAGGTCAAAGAAGCAGACACTAGCAATCACAAAAAAGCAAGAAAGGATGACACTGGATCCAAGGATGTGGAAAGAGGGGTTGGTTCAGATACCTAGCAAATAAGGAGGGCCTTCAGCCCAGTGCATTGCCTACCCAACTGAGACATCCTTCACATAGTCGTACCACTCCCTGTCTTGTCTGCTGCGTTTCAGTGGAGTTGAGCATCCCTCTCTCACCTGGTGAAGGTGAGACACCAGAGACTTTTGTTGTTGTTTCTTTAGGAAACCTTAATTCCACTTTCTTATCTTCACAGTTTTCTTTTCCTTTTTTCCTTCCTCCCCTCCCTCCCTCTTATCTGTCCTTCTTCATATAAGCTTTATAGTATTAAAAACTGATCATATCTTCCTACAGACTTCTCAGAAAGAAAACCAGGTCCAGTTCTTATAACCTTTCATTGTGTGCACTGATTCCTAACCTTTAATCAAGTTCGAGCCTCTTCCCTCACTCCCCACCACTCTTTCTTTTCTCTCTCTTGAGCTGCAGTTCATCAATTGGCTTTTTTCAAGGTGAATTTGCTATGTGTATTTCATCACTTCAAGCCTCTTCAAATTAATCTTATTGCCACAGGAGAAGTGCTTGCTTTACTCTAGAACATTCTTAAAATTATTAAATGAACCCCTGAAATATACAGATTTATAAGAGAAATGCTGACAAACCAGAATTACAGTGAGGTGAACATGTCAATAAAGTGTCTCCTGATGAAATACTGAAAGATACAGGCATGGTACATTACAAAGTCCAACAAACAATTCAAATGGTATTGCTTCCTGGGAGTCAAAACAAAAAGCATGTCTACCAAAAAAAGAAGGCAGTGGGTTTGCATGACAAGACTGGCCATTATCTCCATAGGAACAAAGCTGGAAAATACAAGTAAAAGCGCTGAATCCACTGCCGTCTGGGGAACAAAATTCCCCAGAATTCTTAATCTTGTCATAAGACCCTTAAGTAGGTCATAGCAAGCTTAGAAAATTTTCATAGCAAGAAAAATGTAATGGGTGACAACGCGTACATCATCTTGGAGGAAAAGTCAGTATTTTGTTATTCTGACCCAACCTCAACTGCATTAACATTATGAAATATTTAGGAAGAAAATATACAAAAATATCTACTCAAACACAGAAACTAAAAAAGTTCTGTGCCAACTTCAACTAAAATGTTTGATAACTAATTAGGTATAAGGTGCTGCTGATTTTAAATTGGAAATCCGAAGTGCATGGCTATCAGCTACAAATTAAATGAAGAAGCTATTTATACAAATAAATGGATTAGATTTCTAGGAAAACCTTTCACATATCACTATAATGATGTTTCACATAAACGCTGTCCTTGGCTTCCATTTCTCAGGCTGCTTGCTTTATTTTTAAAAAGGGCCTTTTTGTATTTTGGTATTTGTTGTAAGGAACCAATGAAGGATCTGTCTTATTGTGAATTCCTCCCTACACAACAATGTGTAGAAGTCAGTTTCCCATGCATGATGTGAACACCATATAGAAGAGCAAGAAATTGCTGAAAAGTAGGCCAGATTTTATTTCCAGCCATATCCTTGTGATTCTCTGTTGTTTAACTTTATTGGCTCATTTTCCCCAAAGCCCCACACTTGCCTTAAAAAGGTAGAGGGATAGGAAAGAGGTGAAAATAAATGTACTACCTTTTATTCTAGCTTCGAATTAACATTGAAGCATCCACTGAAAAATGTTCTCTAATATATTTTACTTTCCATGACAAAAAAGACATTCTAACCTCTGAGGAAAGAAAAAATGATCTTTTTACAACATTCCTAAAGGGGAAAACAGGCATTAAAGTGCTAATTAATTTAGCTAACAAATGTAAATAAAATAAAGCTCATTGTAATAACTTCTGACTTCAATCACTAAATATATCTGCTAATTTTAGCAATAATCTGAGTAAGCAAACAATCTAGTAAGAGATACAGTATATTTTAAAATTTCCAATTTATATACTGCACATATTTCTGAAAAGCTCAATATAAAGCAAATAATTCCAAGTGAAATAAAATATGCAGACAGATGCATCATAATCTAAAAATAGGCCAAACTTCTTCATTGTTCTAGAGTAGAAAAAAAATGGGCTAACAAAAACAAATATAAAAATAATCATTTTTCTTGCTATTACCTACTGTTTGAGGCTTAAAGAAGAGAAAGGTGAAAAAGCATAAAACTTCAAATTTATGTGCATTTTTGAATACTCCCAACCCCACTACAAAAAGCAAAATAAAACCAAGCAAAAATCCCTCTTCAGGGAGAGTAGCAGTAAATGCCTTTTATTCTAATAGCACATGCTACATCCTGCTAATGAATTCAGCAATACTTTTCAAGGTGTGCCCTAAATTACTTTCTGAATTTTATTTGCAATGATTTCTCACTTTCATTCAAAACTCAAACCTTACCCTCGTTTAGGCTGTATCACTGTTTTCCTGACCTTTTCAGTTAGGACTGTGCTTATCTTTCTTGACTTTATGGGTTATGACTGCTTGACCAGCTTTCATGGTCACAAGATTACTAAAACAGTTCTGCTAAGGAGATGGATGGAGAGAGCTGGCACTAGTTTTCCAACATTCACACTCATTGCCCCAAGTAACACAGTCCTTGGAAATCTGAGCCACTACATCCCTGTTGAAGAATCCTAATCTTTATTCTTAAAGAAATAAGTCTTAAGAGAACTAGTAAGCTCAGCATAAAAGCCACATCACCATTAATGTTTCCATGTGAAATATAGTGCTCAATCTGAAGCAATACCTAGAAATAAGAGTTCTCAAATGATAGCATCTAAACTTACAAATCCCGCAAGAAAGGAGCACATTTTCAATTCATGGGCTAATCTATTGTGCTTTTGATTGGGTTTTTGCTCTCAGCTCTCTCAAACCTAATGCTTTCACTTGCATACTCATATGGGAAATACAGAGAGAGCTGTTCATGTGTGCATTTTGAGGGCAGGATGGAAGGAGAAAGAGACGATATACAAGGCTAAATCATCTGACTGACTGAGATAACCACAGTTTTACAATGAACCAGGTAACCATAGTGGAATCAAATACGATTCCTGAATCTGCTTCTTCAAATGGCTAATAAAAAATTTTAAATATATTTTTAAAGGAACTAAGCAAGAAAAGGACACTAACTATATGTTATTTTTTGAAAAGTGGCAGGTGGAGGAAAGGAATAAAACTCTAGCATGGCTCAGAATTGGGCCCATGTCCTCTGCCCCACACATGGTGATGAGGAAATAGGATCAGCTGACTAAACCCTGAACATCCTCACTTAAATTCTCTAAACTGGAGAAGCTAAATTGAAATAGAAAGTTATAAAGAAAGAAACAACCCTTGAGACTAGACTCGTATGTACCAAGGCACCCTGATCACATTCCAAGATACTAAGCAGAGTCGGAGTCAAGCTGAACCATACATGGCTGCATGGAGTGGGGAGGGGCCTAGGGTATTCAAAAAACTTTGGCCAGATGCGGTGGCTCCCGCTTGTAATCCCACACTTTGGCAGGCCAAGGCGGGTGGATCGCTTGAGGCCAGGAGTTTGAGATCAGCCTGGGCATCATGGTGAAACCCCATCCCTACTAAAAACACAAAAATTAGCTGGGTGTGGTGGCATGCACCTGTAATCCCAGCTACTCAGGAGGCTGAGGTAGGAGAACTGCTTGAACCCGGGAGGCAGAGGTTGCAGTGGGCCAAGATCTTGCCACTGCACACCAGCCTGGGAGACAGAAAAAATGACTCAGTCTCAAAAAAACAAACAAAAAAAAAAAACAAAAACAAACAAACAAAAAAGACACAAGGAGAAAGATGGAGTAACCAGCCATCTTTTTATGCTCTGGACTGAGGAAGTTTCTCATGATGTGGGACTTTGCATGCTTCATCTGGGAAAGTCCTGGACACACGGAGATGGTCAACCCAGACCCAGGACCCCTAACTGTACTCCATTCCAGCTGAGTTCTCCCTACCCTCATGTCCTTGGATTAAAAGCACTGCATTAAAGCTAACAGCCAGTCCTTAAATGGTAGGTGGGGATTTGGAAGACAAATTAGTCCCAGATAAAGTAGAACTAGGATCAAGTGAACTCACTTTTGCATGGTCAAAGCACACAGATGATGTGGAGAGTAGCCGCCACTATGTATGAGTGAGATGAAATAAGGACAATTATAAAAATATACTAAAAAAAGAAAAAAAAAATCTAGCATGCAAAGACATATGTAAACTAAGACTGTAAGAAACATAACCCCAGAAACATAAGAAGACTTCCGGTGAATATGCCACATTCCATAAAAACTTCATAAAACTATGAATTCTACAAAACAAGGACCCAAAGACTAGAAGATAGAACAAAAGACCAAAAGGGAAGATTATAGAAATCAGGAAATGCATGGAAAACAGAACAATAGTATTATGCAGTTAATAAACAAATTAGAAATAGCAAGGGGCAGAGGAAGTGAAAATCTAATTAATGGCATGGAGTAGAGAGATAATCACTGAGTGTAGCAGAAAAGACAAATAAATTAAAGGAAGGAGAGAGAAGGTAATACATGAAGAATTGAGGTAAACAAACGTAAAGATGATTGTTGTTCTGGACACAGAAGTGTTCATATTAAAAAACAAAACAAAACCAGTCACTACAGAAAATTACAACACTCATTTAAAAAAAGCTCTCCAGAATAAATGAAGAAGTCAATGTACAGATCAAAAGGACATTCCAACACCAGCAAAAATTTAAACATAATTTTTAAAAAATCGAGCTATAACTTGAAGAAGTTTTTGAACATAAGAAAGAAAAAATTGTTCTTTGATCTAGGATCTTAAAAGAATAAAAAAACTTCAAGTATCAAATATAAAAGGAAGTTATCTACTAGAGGGAGAAAGACAAGAAAAAAAAGCTGACTACAGATATCTTCACAATAATATTCAGTGTCAGAAGACATGTCTCTAAAAAAGGAAACAGGTATGGCCCAAGAATATTAAATCCAGCTAATCTGCAATTCAAGCATAAAAACAAAAGGCAGGCATCTGTAAACACATAAAAACTCAGGAAATAGCACATCCATGAGTCTTTCCTTAGAATAAACAAACCAAAAACAAGGACGTGACAATGAAAATTTGGATAAACAAGAAATGAATAAAAATAAATAATCAGACATGGAAAAACTGTGGCAAAAGGATTAATGGTGAGCATCGAATCCATTTAAATATAGAACTAAGACTAAACAACTGGGGCATTATGATTGCAGATCAGAGGATGAATGTTGTAAAACCTGAAAAAAAGAAAAAAATAACACAAGCAACATAAGGGGAGGTGAGAGAAAGCACAAGTGTGTTAATCTTCTCTGGTTTCATAACAGGGAGACAATATGTAATATCTAAAATGTCTAAATTTCATTTGCTTTTAAATTTTTTATGTTGAGATATATGTAACAAAGAGTACGGATCTTAGGTATACAGTTTGATGGGTTCTGACAAATCTTGCACTTTTTTGTTGATATAGGTTTTCATTTCTTTTGAATAAATACCAGCAGAATTATGAGATCATTAGATAGGGGTAAATTTAATTTTATAAGAGACATTCTCTCATAGGGTCTATATCATCTTACATTTCCACCAGGACTGTATGAAAGTTCCAGTTGCTCCATATCCTCATATAAACCTTGTATTTTTAGTAGTTTTAATTTCAGCCATTCTAATGGTTATAATACCATTATGGCTCCAACCTCCTAATTTTTTATGATGCAATTAATCAGAAGTTAAAAGGTTATCCAGTTTCATTTTATTAAATGTAAAGTTTTAAATTTTAAAATAGCATGCAAAGCATGTTAGCATTGTTAAAAAAGTATTCATGCCTGTCTACCTATCCACTCATTCATCCTTTTATCTGTATATTTGAAGAGGCTGATATTCCCCAAATCATAACATTTTATATCTGTCAAGTAGGATTTGGAGGTGCTTTGTAACTGTCTTCTTTATATTTTCCTATGTTACTTGGATTTTATAAAATGAGTACATCTCATTTTAAAAAAATATGTAAAGCCATTATTTGTTGTTTGGGGGATTGGGAAGCCATAAAGCCACATAAATGTGCACAGAGGAAAAAATATGGAGTTGAGGTCAAAGTGCTTTTAAAGAATTAATTAGCAGGCATATCAATAGGTCATCTCTATTTTGGAGACTTTTGAGTCCTCAAAATCTTTTTAGGGAGGAGCAATGAAAGCAGCTGAGTGATGACAAATACTAATGTCACCCTGCCACATAATTGGATCAGGGCTGAAGATCAATATGCCAAGTGAGGTCAAGAACAGTCTGGAGGTGACAGTACTGTCACTCCTGTGCCACCACTGGCTGTGGAGCTTCAACTGCACCCAGGACAGGCTGCCCCCTTAGTGTTATTAAGTGTGTGTCTTGACAACCAACACCAGCAGGTCACATTTTTCCTCCAAGTGACCAAAGTAACAAAAAAACCAAAATGCTAGGAGAAGCTAGATAATTCTCAAAGAAGTCAAACTCTGTTTGGTTCTAGGGAAAGAACATAACCTTTGGAGCCAGCTAGAGCTGATTTAAATCCTTGTTCTTTAGTTACCAACTGCAATGTTTTATGGCTATAAGCGAGATTACGTCTATTCCAACTCAACAGGAACTTCTTAAAAAAGGCAACATATTAGATGAACGTTGCTATCTTCTAGGCCTAGGAAATGGTGCATACCAGCAAATTTACCCATGGAAGCATTCATGTTCACTTTATGCTGCTCCTTTGCTTCTGAGAGGTAGTCTAGTTTTTTCACAGTACAAAGTGAATAACAGGAAAAGCACTTGGAGGAGGCAGAACAGAGAAGCTATGAGTATTAACATTCTCTTACCATGATATATTATATTGTTTCTGGCTCAGTGAATCTCCAAGATCCCCCAGAATTATCATCCATATTTCAACACACACTTCAAATGCATTCCTCACTTAAGTATAAGTGATATTAGAACTGTCTCCAACTCTTCCATTATTATTTCAATGAAAAGATGTTTACTGATTACCTACAGTGGAAGGAACCCTGCCACAATTCCTGCTGATAACATTGAATTACCAAGCACTTTCTGTGATATGTGGAATACTGAAGGTTTTAAAGAGGATTTCATTTGGGGGGAGCGGTGCTTAAAGATGCATAAATCTAGTTATAAACTATCATTTTTCCTCTTTTTCCCTTAAGTAATTGCCTACTTGAAGTCTTGTTTTTTTGTTTGTTTTAGTTTTTGTTTTTTTAAATAAATTATACCTATTCCTAAACTAACCTCAGAATGATGAATGCAGGAAAGCCTTATCTTTCTGAAGGATTTTCTGACTCTCAATTTGCTGACCACTTGCCCCCAGAGCCAGCTTTACCTAGGCATATGGGCTAGAGCAGAGTCACAGACATCTCCTATTTGGACAGAACTATGTTTAAAAACAATTATAACTGCTGCCAACATTTAAGAATTAGGAGTTTTCCTCAAAAAAAAAATTCGTTTCAGCTTTTCCTAAAAAGATCAGGGAACCTAGTTACTCCAGGTCTTTACTTCCCGTGTTAATAACTTAATTTGAGTTAAATAACACCTGATCCCTTTAGATGGAGAACACAGTCTCCAATTATTCCTATAACTTTCACCCAGACCTCCATACTCGTGCTTGGCCTCAGTTAGCATTTAAGTTTTCAGACCCTACCATACAACACATTTATTCTATTGTAATTGCCTTATTCATACTGCTATTTTTACTAATAAAATGTAAGTGGTTTGGGGCCCAGACTTATGACTTACCTTGCATGTAACCTACTACCTGGGAAAATAGACTCTCTCTATATGTATACTGACCCAATTTTAAGCGAGGTCAAAATGCTTTAGAGAAAATTTAATGAAACTGATATTAAACAACAAAAAGCAATTAAATGGAAATTCTCCAACAAGATTCTCAAGCAGTAGAGATTAAATTTCTAGTTTCTGTACTATGAAATCTTACCTTCTAACTCATCAGAATTCTAAAGAGAAACATCATCTTATTTAAGTGATACAAACAGGGGAAATTCTACAACATGTAGACACTGTACTTTGGTTTCAAAATGTACAATAATAATGGCTTAAATAAATCATTGTGCTCCACACAGAAGAAATACTAGACGGCATTAAGAAGGATGTTGTAGAAGAAAACTTAACCACATGAAAAATTGATCAAGAAGTAGTATTTGCCAAGGCACAGTGAACCAACATAGACATTTCAATAGATAGTTGTGGAGGCACAGTGAACCAAAACAGACATTTCAATAAATACATAGATGCTGAGGTATGGTGAACCAATACACACAGCTCAAAAAGTAGGTAGATGATGAGCCACGGTGAACCAACACACACATTTCAGTAAGTACAGAAGATGCCGAGGCACAGCGAACCCACAAACACATTTCAATAAATAGATACATTATTAGGCACAGTGACCCAATACACATTTCAATAAATAGGTAGATGCTAAGGCAGAGTGAACCAAAAAACAAAAAGTATCATTAAATGAAAGGAGCAGATTCTAAAATAGTTCATGTAGCATTACTCCGTTTAAAAATGTGTAATTACATTGTGCATTAAATTTGTACATATGTATATGTTTATGAACATGCATTTAAAAAGTCAAAATATATGCAATGCCTAAAAAGACTAACAACTCTAAGTATATGCAATGTCTAAAGTAGTTATCTTTGGGTGATGATGGATTTAGAGGTAATTTTTTTTTTTTTTACATTTTTGACAAATAATCAAATACAATTTTTTGGTAAGACAATGATAATATATACCAGCTCAGGTTCAGATGCAGCTCTGAGTTGAGATGTCTTATGAACTATTTTTCTTGGGTTTAACAGGGAAATACTGTTGAACACTACTAATAAAAATCCTTCTGGAGTCTCAAATACCCATCTATTGTGACAGGAAGGTCACAGAATGCCCAATTATTATAATTCTTTTCAGGAGAGGTGAGACCCTGAGGTGTAGCTGTCAGAGTAGATAAGAATATACAATTATGAAGTTAAAAATGTATTTCCTCTGACCTCAAGGAAATAGGGGAGAGAAGAAAATAGGGTCATGGTATATTTCCATATTAGCCAACATTTTAATCAAATCACGACCTTTAACAGATTTTAAGTATAACAATATGCTGTAATTCAATGTATATGAATACACAACAAATTTCAGATGAAGGTTGGTGGCGTCTTTGACAAACTCACCATTCCACGGATAAAAAACAATTTCAAAAATGCTGGAAGTTAATTATGCCAAATCATATAACTATTGTTTAACAATAAACTTGGGCATAAAATCCACATCTTCAGATTCCAAACCCAATACCATTTCTACTCTACCTATCTGCTTCTTGTTCCATTTCACCATGGGGGTAACACAGGATTGAAAAAGACTTTTTAGTAAGTGGTTTCTGTTCTGCCATTAACTTACATTTTGGAAAAGATGCTTCCCACTTACGAGTTTCCTCTTCTCATCAATAAAATGAAGGACCAAATATACATTATTTCCATGACCCCATTCCCTCCACAACCCTAAAATTCTGTGATTCTATGGCAAAGAGAAGATATTTGCTTGGACCCAGCCTGCCCCTTTTGCACAAAATAGCGTGCTTCTAGACAGTTAAGCTGTACCCCACTGGAATGAGAGTGTCAGCCTATAGGCATATAGGGGAACACAGCTGCCAATGTAAAGATTCTCCAGTTGATAGGTGAGCGAGGTGGCACATATGTGTGGTCCTAGCTACTCAAGAGGCTGAGGCAAGAAGACTGCTGGAGGCAAGGAGTTCAAGGCTACAGTGTACTACTACCACTCGTGAACAGCCACTGCACTCCAGCCTGGGAAACATAGCAAATCATTTCTTTAAAAAAAAGATTATCCAGTCCTTTGATGGAATGAAAATAATAGTCATCTGCAAGGCGACAGAGTTTTAATATCTGAGGATGTTTATTCCTCATTTAGTGAACCCTATTCCACTACTAGAACAGACATCATTGTAGTCCAGAGGAATCAGTGACCAGGAGAAGAAGACACTTTGCTCCAAGTTCCTGTCTTATCTGCCTAAGGACAGGAAGATCATCTTGAAAGTGTGAAAGAGGAGACAATGAGGAAGGATCAAGAACCTACCAAACAATATTGAACAAAATTCACATCCAAGACAGCAAAGGCTAATAAAAGTCTGAGGAGAGGCTAGAAGACCAACACGTGCTGAGTAGAAGTTCTGTGACTGCCACCATGAATGACAAAAAACAGAGCAAATAAGTCAGGGGAAAAAATGGTATTTAGTTGATATGCATAATTTATACAAAATTAAATCTTTGCTGTCCAACTGCTTACTATCTGCATGACGAATCATCTTGGGATAACTTGCTTCTGTTAACTCACTTGATTTACTTCAAGGTTGACACTTAGCACGTCAGGCAGTGCTATGGTTTGAATATGGTTTGTCCCCTCTGAAACTCATGTTGAAATGTGATTGCCATCGTGGCACAGTTGGGAGGTGGTGGGGCCTGGAAGAGGTAATTTGATCATGAAGAGGGATTTATGTCTTTCTCATGAGAGTGTGTTAATCTCATGGGAGTAAGTTAGTTACCATGAAAGCAGGTTGTTATAAAGCAAGCTCAGCCTCTCATGCTTGTTTCTTTTGCACGGCCCCGCCCACAAGTTCTCCCACCATGTAGTGTTTTCCATCATGTTATGACACCGCATGAGGCCCTCACCCGATGCGGCCACTCCATCTTGGACTTCCCAGCCTCCAGAATTGCAAGCTAAATGAACTTCTTCCTTTAATAAATTACCCAGTCTCAGGTACTCTGTTACAGCAACAGAAAATGAGACAGGCAGGGAAAGGAAAATAACCACACACCAACCAGTGAAATAAAGAGAGACTTTCATACTTCTTCACTGACACTGTTACTAAATCTCCTTCAAAAAACAAACAAAAAAAAACTTAATCAATAATCTCATTATTCCCTCTGGAAAACTCACCAACTTCACTCATAAATTATAATATTCAATTCATCTAGAACCTGCCACAAATCAACTGTTATCCACAAAGAATGGGGTGTTAAAAACAGGAGCTTACTTGTTTTGATTAGTACACAATGATGAATTAATAACATAAGCACACAACAATGAGATGTTACAGTGTAGATAACCAAGACATTGCCTAAAATGTTATAGGCAAGATTAAATCTCTATTAAAAAGACATCCATAAAGCTATCAATGGAGAGAACGAAGTGTCACAGAATCATGAATGTTAATGAAAAGGCAGCTAAGCCATTCTCACAGAACACAATCAGTTAAAAGAACACACTATTCCAATAAAGCAGAGCATGCTACCAACCAATTACAAGCACCAGTACATGCAAATATCAGGGAATGAACAGGCAGCCCTGGATAAAGGGGATTTGAGAATATTTGATCTCAATATGACTTCTCCGTAGTATCTAAATACCCCCTAGATAAGCTAATTCTGGGTCCCAAGAAGTTGTAATGAAAGCTCTTGGCTTCCATTCTGAAATAAGAATCTTAAAGAGGAAGCAATTGGAAGACTTTATTATTTTGCATTTGAGCTAGGGAAACTAAGTTTAAAGACAAGACTTTTTTAAGATATCCCAATGAGTGACTTAGAATAATAACTATTA
The DNA here is from genome assembly GCF_000951045.1 of Mandrillus leucophaeus. Taxonomy (NCBI): domain Eukaryota; kingdom Metazoa; phylum Chordata; class Mammalia; order Primates; family Cercopithecidae; genus Mandrillus; species Mandrillus leucophaeus. The sequence goes on from NW_012106341.1 coordinate 1,805,816, forward strand.
ATAACAACAATAAATCATAGCTGCAGCTTCTCTTGGATAGCACTTAACATAGTGTCTTAAATGCTTTACTTATGTCCTGTCAATTAAGTTCCCAAGTACTCTGTGAGGTACGTACTATCGTTATCAATCGCATTTTGCAGATAAGGAAACTGAAGCACAGAGAAGCTATATCATTTAACCAAGGTCATACAGTAGGAATGTGGGAGAATGAGGAATAAACCTAGGAAGTTTGTTCCAGAGTCAGTGCTCTTAAACTCTGCCTTATACCACTGTTTACTATCCTGGCTCTTGTACTGGTAAGGTTCCTCCCATTTCTGAACTATATCAGCATGAATAAAACACTGCGTGCTGGGCTGGAAATAGTAGAAGACAAGGAATCAAATGACACGAATTCTGCCAAAAACCTGTGTCCTTGGGCACCTCATTCTTCTTTTTTGGGCTTTAGGTTCTCCATTTCCATAAAAACGATCTGTATTGGATGATCTTAGATATTTTTATCTAGTATTCATCAAGGTGTGTAAGTTTTTCTACTTAAATTATGTCTTAGTAAATTTTTATCTTCAGCCCAAAATTCATCTCTTACTCTAAACTCATAAATCTAAGTGTCTATTTGACATCTCCACTGGTGTCTAACATGTCCTTCAAACAGGTCTAAAATCAAATTCTTCCTTCCTCTACCTACCTTTGGGTAGGTATTAACCTACCCAAATCCCCTGATCCTACCATGTTCTTACTCACCTCGTGAAATACAACTCTCTTGCACTATCCAGAAACTTGTTTTTTCCCTAACCCCAAAGCCCTTAAAGTCTCTCCTGTACTCAGAATCTCACTCAGAATGAAAACTCACAGCCTTTTCACAGCCAATAAAGCCCCAGGTGATCTGGTTCCTCAGTCCAGCCACAACTTCTCTTCACCTCTGCCTTGCTGAGCTCACCTCCTGCCATTCGTCCCTTGCTCATTCCACTGGCCATTCTGGACTCTTTCTGGTTCTTCAGTCACAGCAGGCACACTCATCGTTTCTTATTTTTGTATCTGCCCCTGTTTAGAACACTTTCCCCCAGATATCTGAGTGACTTGTCCTCTCAATTTCTTTAAGGTCTTGGCTCAAATGTCACCTTACAACAAAAGTTTGACCACTGTAAAGAAGCAACACCCTTCCGCTGACAAGCTCCATTTTCTTACCCTAATTTATCTTCATAGCATTTTCTCCACTCTTCCACTCCCTCCACATCATCATCTTTCTCCTCATTAAAATGTTAGCTCTATGAGACTAGGGAATTATTCACTGCTATAAACCCACACCCTGTATTAATATCTGGCACACAGCATATTCTCAGTAAATATTTGTAAAACACATGAACAACTCAGCAAATAATTTATCACAATGTGTTATAATGATTATTTGTCACTAAATGCTCCTTGGCTGAGAACAAAGATCAAGTCTTTTCATCATACACACTTGAAACTCGCCTGAAAGACAGTAATTGCCCAATAACTTCTGAGGATATTCTTAAAATAACAAGGAATGAATAAATTCAAATGTCATGTCTCTAAGTCTGATGTGTGATAGGCTGGTGAGAGCACACCATTTTGTTCAAGAGAGAAACAGCTGACTAACAGTCATCAAAAGCAGAGCCATAGCAAATACTACCATTTAAAAAATGAGGGAATATATGTCAATTGCCATTTGCTAAACCCCCCAAAAAAGTTTGTTAAATTCACGCCTCATAACGTGAAGTTAAGAAAATAACAGTACATTTTTCATGGAGTGGAAAGAATGCAAGTTCCCTTTAGTTATAATGTATAAGTTTATATAGTCATGGCATATGGAACTGCTGCTTAGAGAAATCATTGTTCAACACCCTATCCCTTAAATAACAACTGTACAGAAAAGCTTGTCAACTCAAAACCTCCTTATCATTTGTGTTTGTTTGTTTCTTTATTGGATATACTTGGCATTATTGGATTCTGGGAACTTCACTGGCAGGGAAAAAAAGCAATCCTAGCCCATTCTACCTTATAATCTATACAACACAAAAGGCAATAATCAACCAGATTTATACAAGTATACCCACTATCTATACAACTTTTGAATTCTCAAAAGATAGCAGTCTTCATTTGTTCTGCCTTGAATCATTTAAGAAAATTCAGACAATTGAAAAAATAGATTTAGGACAACTGTATTCTTATGATAAAAGATACAGGTCAATAATAAAAAAGTAAAAACCAAGATAAAAAGAAATAGTCTCCTAAAAATGCTGCCAAATTGGAGAAGAAAAGAAAACCCTTCAGTGGACATTTCTACCTAATACTTCTGCCTCCAACCAAGATGGAATAAAAGAAACCGGATTTAACCCACTGCCTGAAACAACAAAAAAGCTACTTGGGAGGCTGAGGTGTGAGGATCACTTGAGCCATGATCTTGTCACTGCACTCCAGCCTGGGTGACAGAGTGAGACCCTGTCTCAAAACAATAATGACAACAAACTGGATAATATGTGAAACAATGGTTCTTCAAGACAGCAGATTTCAGGCACTGAAGAACATGTTCCTTGAGAGAGGGGCTACATATGATGTTAACCCTATGATTGCCCCAGCTTACTCCCTTGATAGAGGGTCCAGGCTATGGAGCACTGGAGGAACCAAAATGGAGCCCATCCAACTCCCTGAGCTGAGGGAAAAAGAGTTGGGAGTCTGAGGGGACCAAGGCAGCTTAGAGTTTACAGCAGCAGAGAGGAAAAAGCTACAAAGAGAAAGAATCACAGAAATCTGCAAAGGTTCTACCTTAAGTATCCCAGAAAACATTAACCAGTGAACAAATATGAGGAAAGGACATGACTCTGGGGAAAGAATCACTCTGAAGGATTAGAAGGAATAGTACCTGAAATTCACATGGGGTCTGTTCCCATTAGTCAGACTGGAAAACCTCATAATTTGTGGGACACTTGGAAGAGAAAAGTTTGCCTCAGTTTTAATGCAAAACTAGCTCTAGACTAAATGCTACTCTGTCTCAACTAACAAAACCTAAAAGCAAGACCCAAGAGAATCAAGTTAACTTAAGAGAACCCCAGAAGGAAGGTTGAGAGTACTTACAGATATTCAAAATATTCACTACTTAAACTGGTAAAATCCACTGATACACAATAAAAATTCTACAAAAGTGCAAATAAGCAGGAAAATATCGTCCTTTGTATGAAGAAAAATCAATCTAAAATGACTCAAAACTAATGCAGATGTTAGAATTAGCACACAAAGACATTGGAATAGTAGTATAATTGCATTCCATACATTCAAAAATGTAATAGAGACATTAAAAGACATTAGAAAGACCAAAATCAAATTTTTAGAGATTTTGTAAAAACTATCATGTGATATGGAAAAAGCAAACAAAACGACTAGTGGGATTAACATTAGACACTGAAGAACAAAAGATTAATGAAGTTGAAAACATAAAATTAGCAACTATCCAAAATAAAACACAGAGAAAATTAATTAATTTATTGGAGACGGAGTCTTGCTCACTCGGTTGCCCAGGCTGGAAGGTAATGGCGTGATTATAGCTCACCGCAGCCTGGTGACCCTGGGCTCAAGGCATCCTCCTGTCTAAGCCATCTGAGTAGCTAGGACTGCAGGTGCATGCCACCATGCCCTGTAATCCTAGCACTTTGGGAGGCCGAGGCAGGTGGACTGCCTGAGCTTGGGAGTTCGAGACCAGCCTGGGCAACATGGTGAAACCCCATCTCTACTAAAAATACAAAAAAACAAAAAAACAAAAAAAAACAAAAATCAGTGTGGTGGCAGGTGCCTGTAATCCCAGCTACTCAGGAGGCTGAGACAGGAGAATTGCTTGACCCCAGGAGGCAGAGGTTGCAATGAGCCACGATCAAGCTATTGCACTCCAGCATGGGCGATGGAGCAAGACTCCATCTCAAAAAAACAAAACAAAACAAAACAAACAAACAAACAAAAAAACAAAAGAAAAATGCACATTAAGTACAGAGGAAGAAAGGTAAGAATGACAGATTTTTTTCCTCATAAATAATATAATCAAGAATCAATCTCTGCAAGAAAGCAGAGAAACATCTTTAAACACTGGAAGAAAAAGAAAAAAAAAACCATCAACCTAGAATTCTACATCCAGTAGAAATATCTTTTTTTTTTTTTTAATTTTAAGTTCCGGGATACACGTGCAGGACATGTAGGTTTGTTACACAGGTAAACGTGTGTGCCACGGTGGTTTGCTGCACCTATCAACCCGTCACCTAGGTATTAAGCCCCACACGCATTAGCTATTTATTCTGATGCTCTACCTTCCCCTACCTCCCCCAAAATACCTTTCAAAAATGAATGTTAGATAAAAACTTATTCAGACATACAAAGGCTGAAAGAATTCACTACCAGCAGAAGAGCACTACAAGACATAGTGAAGGAAGCCCTTCAGGTAGATGGAAATGTGGATGTACACAAAGGAATAAAGAGCACCAGAAGTGGTAATTACATGGGTACATATATATTTTTTTAAATTTGCTATTATTTAAGTCACTTTAAAAGTGAGTTCACTGTTCTAACAAAAATAATAATATATTCTGGAGTTTATAACTTATATAAATACAGTGTATGACAGTACCACAAAGGCTTGGAGGAGAGAAATAGAAGTATATTATTGTAATCTTGTTATACTACTGTGAAATGGTATAATATCACTTGAAGGTAAACTGTGACAAGTTAAAGATGTATGCTAAAACCTTAAAGTAATCATTAAATAAATAAAAGAGGCTTACAGTTGATAAGCGAAGAGAGGAAATAAATTATAATCGTTAAAATCAAATAGTATTAAAGAAGACAGAAAAAGAAGAAAAGTACAAAAAACAAATGAGACAAACAGAATACATATAGCAAGAGGACAGATTAAAATCTCAGGACATCAATGATCATATTAAATGCAAATGGGTCTAAATACCACAAATAAAAGGCAGAGATTGTCATATTGGATTAAACAAGCAAGACTCAACTACATGCTGTCTACAAGGAAAGCACTTCATATATAAAGGCACAAGTCAACATGCTAACACTAGCCAAAAGAAAGCTGGAGTAGTAATATTAACAACAGACAAAGTAGATTTCAGGGCATAACATATTAGCACAAAGATTACTGAACAATGATAAAGGAGTCAAATCATCAAGAGGACCTAACAATCCTAAAGATTTATGTACCTAAAAACAGAGCTGAAAAATACATCTAACTGAAGCTCTATCAAGTCAGATGTGCCTGAAAGGTTTGGTGTTTGGAGACTTGGTGACTTAAATCTGAATATTAGCTTCACCACTACTGATTTTGTGACCCAGGGCACGTGCTATACTTCTCTGGAGCTTCATTTCTTTTTCTATATGATAAGTGTACTCAAACTAGGTAGCTATTTTAAGGATTTAAGAGGAACTGTCTCAACACCTAGCATGATGTCTGATACAGAGCAACATTCAAAACTGGTTATTTTCCTCTCCTTTTATTTGTCACTGTGTCTGTTTTAGCTTTCCTTCTAAAAGGAGACATTCAGCAGCACAAATAAAATCCGGCACTTTCCCCCAGAATTTAAAGAGGCCTCTCCTAAAACACTTTAAAATACTGGTCATCTTTGGACCAGCCTTGTTTGTATTTAAATTTTAAGGGAGGTCTCCAACTGAGATAAATGTTTCCCTGGACTATGGAGGAAGCTCTTTTGCTATCCAATGTTAAGGTCACTGGGTTGATTCCCTGACTTTAAATGAACTATACACAAATCAGCACAATCCTAAACATGGTATTTACTTGTCCAACAACCTTGTTAGTATGCTGTCTAATCCACATAGATTACATAACATTATACTAGCCCAGAAATACTTTTAGGTATTGAATTTCAATTAGTCTTCCACATTGGTAAACAATCATTTAGATAGAAAGATTAAAGGTAGTCACTGATATAAATGACAAATAACAGTAGTACCAATAATACTTTTTTACACAAAATTCAAATGTTGGAATTCATTGAAGAGTCTGACAGAGAGAGAGAGAGAGAGACAGCAAGCGCGCAAGAGAGAAAGCTCTGGCTTCCAGTGTATACTTAACTCTTTCACTGTTAACTTTTACATTAGAAGAATTGTTAATTTCAATCCTGGTTTTGTATTGATCTGAAAGCCTGCGTAAGTTTTTGTGTTGTCAAGACAAATTGAAATTGTCAAGTATTACTAAAATCCAAATTCTGAAGCTAGAACATCTATGTATTGTTTTTGTTTAGCTTAATAATTTCTGAGTTAATAATTTCAAAGTTAATAATTTCTGATAATGGCATTATAGATAAATCAATGAATTGTGAAAATCTCTTGTGACCTGGCAGTATGGACCATTGGGTGCACGGTTCTGAGAGTAAAACATGGCCATTGCTCACAGTTAAAAATAAACAAAGAAGACAGTAATAGGCACACATATATGTTAATACTATACAGTACTACTGTACTATACAATACTGTGCTTACACCTAGAACAAATGAGTGGAACACTAAAAAATCCTGTGTTACTTTTAAAGTTTACAAAGTAAGGGAAATGGAATGGCACAATCTTGGTGGCTAGGCATTGTCAAGGAAAGTTTCATGCATTAATTAGGAATTAATGAAGTCTCTGGGGTGGAGGGTTAAAACTCTCTCAGAGGATAAGGATGAGGCAGGACATTTCAGCAGCAGGATTTACTAATATGATGGAGGGTAGGTTTGGTGGCACCAGATTACAAAAGGCCTTAAAGTTTCTGCATATACATTGGTTAGACTTTTTAGGTGGAAAATTATAATGATACTAAATTACAGATTATTTTTAAATGACTTCTTTTATTGAAAAGAAGAACCAGGGAGAGTAACGCAGTTGGGGAAGAATTAGTAGGCTCAACAACTTTTGATGCTAATTTCTGAGGTAAGATATCTAAAAACGATTGCAATCATTTTTGGAGAAGTCATTAATAGGTCAGGAGATCAGAGAAAAGAATGACATTTTCTAATAATAAAAAAATTAATTTGCTCTTGGCTGCAAATATATTTTCAATAAAAACTTGGGAGCATGAAGGAAAGAACCTTTGGAGCTGCTCAAATGATACTATATTATTACACGAAATGATTTTGTATTGCTGTAGAAAATATTCAGGCATTTTAAAAAGGCATGAAAAGATACTCTTAAATCTTCCAAAGACTATTCCAATTTGTTTCTCAGAAGACTTAATTTTAATTAAAACCTTAAAGAAGTCTAGCTAAATAACCAGAAAGATATCTATCGATATTTATAGATTTATATCTAGGCATATTTATTTACAGTCGTCCCTCAGTATCTGTGGGGGATTGGTTCCAGGACCTCCTGCAGATACCAAAATCCACAAATGCTCAAGTAGTTCTTTATATAATAATGGTATGGTATTTGCATATGACCTATGAACATCCTCCCATATACTTTAAATAATCTCTAGATTACTTATACCTAATACAATTAAATGCTATGTAAATAATTATTGTTCTATATTGTTTAGGGAATAATAAGAAAAAGGACTGTACATGTTCAGTACTGATGCAATTTTTATAAAATATTTTTGATCTGTGATTCGTTGAATCCACGAATGCAGAACCAGTGAATATAGAATGTTGACTGTACGTGTGTGTATATATACATATATATGTAGCTAGACACACACACACACATATATATTTTTAATCTACCTTTTAACCTCCAAGTCCCGATACTCCTCTTATAGAAAACTCTATAGATATAAGTAGTGTTGCATTTGATAGAATTTTGGAGTTTCATTGAATATTCTTTCCTGTTTCTCCTTCTTTCCCCTGACTTCAGGCATATAATGTATTACGGATTTCTATTCTGTATTTCTTTGAAATTCATTACAAAGTTATGTTATTTCAGTGAAGGATCCCCAGGCCCATGTTAGGTCAGACTTGTTTCCAACATACCAATTTACCATCTGTATCTTTACATTATGTTGTAATGCCCCAGACCCATCCCTGAACTATTATACAAAAAGATTTGCTGCCTCCCACTCACCCACCCGCAATAATGCTGTTTCCTCACATAAAAGCAGCTGGGCTTGTACATCCACTCCCTCCCACCACCCCACTTTGAAATGTCTCTGCATTTATTTCACACTCCTCTCCAATATCATTATTAAACTCTTAATTCTTCCTCTCAACATTCTCATTTTACAGCTTTACAAACTAAGGCCCAAGAAAGTTGAAATAATATATATCAAATATAAAGTCAGTCTGTTTTCAAAGCAATGGACAGAACACACCAATATGATTCCAGTTTGTAGTTCTGGTTTCTAATTCACCAAACTCCCCAGAGTTAAAAAAAAAAAGCCAAGTGGAAAACCAGTTAAATGCTAAATTTTGTCTTGCCCAGTGTTTATTCATTCCAATTATTCTTTCAAAGAACATACACATAACGCGACTCTGTTCTCTTAACCATTAAAAACCTGGAGCTAATAAAGTGCTAATTCTTACTGTCCAGCCATCATTCAGGAAAGGCAATGACAGGCCATAATCCTTACTAATTATAGTACAATATTGGGCCACATGCAAGACCTTGGGGTGCTGTTTATATCCTACTCCTCAGATCAGGTTCAAGAATTTGAAGTTCAAGGTAAGGACAAGCAAGGTGCCACAATCAGACTTCACGGCAGCACATCATGCCACAAGACCAAACACAAGGAAAAGGAAAAGCAGTCTTGCCTGTCATTTTTGTGACTCAGTGCATACACACATCTTTAAAAGGTTTTTTCTGTAAGAAAAAAAATTATTCCGCTCACTTCTTCCCCACTTTGACCCCTATTTCTCAGAAGTCCAAGAACTGACTCTGTCCATTCACATGAAGGCAAATACCACTAACTTGTAAAACCCCAACAAAGTATCATCCAGCTTAATTACAAAGTGTTGCAAAGCATAGTCATAGTTTTAAAAGGGCTCTTTCCAAACACTTGACAATACTCAGCTTATAAAACATGAGATTTTTATTTCTATAGTTTATTTAAAATTTTGCTTGCTTTCCCACTCGATGGCTGCATGGATTACCAGACCTTGCAAAACCAGCTATGTCTATCAGAACTTGTGGAAGAAATGTCCACGGGAAAGGCATTGTCAGCAATGTTGTCATAATTACACCATGAGCTAATCATACAGGCTGGGACCTTACCTAAGCACACAGGTGAGGAGTAGAGAGTGCAAAGTGGCAAATGAAGATAGGAGCTGTTCCTGGAAGCAACAGGTTGCTAAGGAGGCAAACAACAAATGTCCAGGAGGTCTCCTCTGAGCTTCTCAAATTCCCACTGTGTAAACTCTCTGGGCATTTCTTATGAAGCACTCCTCTGAGAAGAGCAGGGACGAAATAACAAAGGAATGTATCGGGGACTATGTGCAGTGGCTCACGCTGGTAATCACAGCACTTTGAGAGGCCAAGGCAAGAGGATCACTTCAGCCCAGGAGTCCAAGACCAGCCTGGGCAACACAGTGAAACCCTAACTCTACAAAATATAAAAGTAAAATAAAAACCAAAGTAACATATTTGGAACTCTGAGGTACAGGAAATAAATACCGCCACCTCAGAACAGGGTCACAAAATAATGACTTCCTCAGCATTGAGTTTGGGATGACAAAATCTTATATTCCTTGGATAAAGGTTATTTAATACTGCTTTACAATTTCAAAATGATGAGACCTGTCATTACACACCTTTCTAACTCTCCATGTATCTTTACCACAACTGACCCCAATTTCTAGAGAAAAGAACATTCACTCTCCAAGTAATCTCAGTATTAAAACACTGACCTTATAGCCAAAGACACCACAAAAATCATGACTATATTAAATTACTTCCAACTTAGAAAGCCCTAATGTTCTTTTCTAAATCGGGCTCTGAACTAGGAATTACTGACCAAAAAAAAAAAAAAAAATCTACAAAATAATGAAATACAACAATGTATTTTTCAGTTCTTGTAGGGAGAAAAAAAGATGTTTCATGCAATGTTGGATCTATTCACCTATGCGCCCAAATCCTTTTAATTAAGTGAAAGTCATTCACTTAATTTGGAATTAACTTATTTTACATTTATTTAGAACTTTTCTTCCAAAAATCTTAAGGTTCATTTATGAGCAACAATAAAATAGGCGATATTTTCAAAGCCCTTTGTACTTATTCCAAGAAAGATTAAAGTAATTTAAGATACACTTAATATAGAAAGTTAAAATAAACTTGCTTCATTTAAAAAGAAAAAGAAATAGGAAGCAAAGTAAATAAAGGTAAGAAAATAAGGTGAAGACAAAAGTAGGCCTTGTATTCTACATTTATTCAATTTCTACAAACAGTATTTCTACAGTCCATATATTTCTACATAGAGTGAGTCCTTACCATCATCGATAAGGTCTTAGAAACTGCAACTTTCAGTCAGTCAAACAACATATAATGAAACCAGTTTTACCAAAGACTAACTGACATAAGCAAAAGTTAAGTTCCTGCAGCATATTTCTGGTCACAAAAACATCACCAAACTTCTAAACAATGACCTAAAACTCTTCTAATACTCAACATGGAAATAAATGTGAGCTATACATACATTTAAGGTAGATTAATAAGAACAAGGAAAATCATTATTTATCCACTTATTCCACAGGGAAACCCCCGGACAGGACAGTCATCCCATCACAGGGTGCACTCACACCCCCCACACTCACTCAGATGGAGACCCTGTAGACACACCAATGAACCTATCGTGCACATCATTGAGATATGAAAGGAAACGGGAATACCTGGAGAAAACCCATGAAGACGTGGGGAATGTGCTCACTCCACATAAAAGGTGCCCACAGCTGAGAATCGACCTTTTTTTCCCTCCTCATCATCATAAGCAAACGACAATGAATGAAACGTTATTTGAGGACCTGTTGTACTGCAAAAGATGAGGTGGAATTGGCTTTAAACTTCCCTAGGGCCGGGCGCAGAGGCTCACGCCTGCAATCCCAGCACTCTGGGAGGCTGAGGCAGGCAGATCACTTGAGACCAGGAGTTTGAGACCAGCCTGGCCAATGTGGTGAAACCCCGTATCCACTAAAAATACAAAAATTAGCCGGGTGTAATGGCGGGCACCTGTAAACGCAGCTACTCAGAAGGCCGAGGCAGGAGAATCGCTTGAACCTGGGAGGCAGAGACTGCAGTGAGCCGAGATCACGCCCCTGTACTCCTCCAGCCTTAGTGACAGAGGGAGACTCTGTCTCCAAAAAAAAAAAAGTTTCCTAAAGAAAATAAGGAAAGAAATGTCAAGAATCTGTGTCCATAAGATAAAAACAAAAGGCTAGCAAAGGAGAAGCACAATGATACCTAATACGATTATCAGAGGAAACTTTTCCTCCTAGCTTGAATCCAGCTGTGCTTTGCAAGCCTTGATAGGAAGGCAGGAGAGTGGCAGGTGGGAACGGGATACGGCAGCTGATGAGACCAGCTAGACTTCAGCTCTGCAACCGCCTTTCAAGAAGAGCAGCTCCGCTTATTTTTACATAATTAGCCTCTCTGTAAGATGTTATTTGGAAAAGGGATGTTATGTGGCTTTATTGTAAATAAACTGACAATGGTTGATAGAGTTAGGTCCACAAGATAAGCCACTGAGGCACAGGAGAACATATTAAAATTTCTCTGTAAAAAAATAAGCGTATGCTTTTAAATATGCTAAATATACTACATAAAATAGGTACTAGACATTAAGTACATAATAATATATATGTTAAAACTACTAAACTAAAAATGTGTAAGCTCTCCTAATGTTTATTATATGAATTCTCATGGCTGCCTTTCCTACATGACAGGGTAATAGAACCATGAGGCATTCAGAGGGAAGAGGGGAATTCCTCCCGGGGGAAGTGTTCACACTCAGTTCTTCACTTTCAGCATATTGTGAAAGACTGGAGTGCACCTGGGCCCGGCTAAGTGGATTTACAAACAAGATTATCTTGGTTTAACTGAACTCATTTACAAAATGGACAAATGGCTTAAAAAGATCCCCAGAAAGAAAACATGGATTAAAACAGCACTAATAATATAAGCATGTGCAAACCAAAACTGGTAAAATGGACACTTCTGTGGTTTTACCTTAGTCAGCCATATAAGTAAAAACTGAAGATCTAATCAGATCTTAAAAAGAGCTGACAAAAACAAATTATATATACAAGGTTGAAATAATCAGGAAAACTTTTTAATACATAGTTTTAATATTTTATTAAACATTATATATGGTATATTAGACATCAGCTATTAAAATATCAAAATAAGCTACTTAGGTGAAAACTCATCAAACTGTATACTTTAAAATGGTTGCAATTTATTGTATATAAATTATAACAACAATGAGGGAAAAGATAATAACTTACTTGGAAACTTAAAATCCCTGTATCACAAAGAATTAAGCTCAGGTTAAAAATAATGAAGCATATTTGCTGGGCAAGGTAGCCACTCTTGTAATCCCAGTGGCTCAGGAGGCAGAGGCAGGAGGATCACTTACAGCCCAGGAGTTTGAGACCAGCTTGGGCAACAGAACAAGGCTTCATCTCTACAAAAAAAAAAAAAAAAAAGCCAGGCACGGTGGCTCAGCCTGGAATCCCAACACTTTGGGACTTCAGGATGCTGAGGCAGGTGAATCAAGTGAGCTCGGGAGTTCCAGACCAGCCTAAGCAACACAGCAAAACCCCATCTCCACCAAAAACACAAAACATTAGCTAGGCGTTTGGCAGGTGCCTGTAGTTTCAGCTGCTCTGGAGGTTGAGGTGGGAGGATCACCTGAGCCCAAGAGTTCAAGGCTGTAGTGGACCATGATGGCACCACTGCACTCCAGCTTGGGTGACAAAACAAGACCCTGTCGCAAAAAATAAAAATAAATAAGCCTTGGCAACGTAGCAAGACCTTATCTTTGCAAAAAAATTTAAAAACTAGTTAGTTGGGCTTGGTGGTATGTGCCTGCAGTCCTAGTTACTCAGGAAGCTGAGTTGGGAAGATCACTTAAACCCAGGAGTTCAAGGCTTGCAGTGAGCTATGATCACATTACGGCACCCCACCCTGGACGACAGAGCAAGACCCTGTGTCTTTATAAAATAAATACATAAAATAATAATAATGAAGCACGTTTAATCAAGATAAAGAGTTTATTTTAGCTTTATCTCATCCTACTAAAACATCTGTTTTTGTAAGTGCTTTATTTTATGCTTAATAAGAATTTGTAGTATATGAATATAAATTGTAAATAAAAATACATATTTTGGAAGTACAGGCTTTTTTTTTTTTTTTTTTTTTTTACCAGTAGTTTCACTAATATAGGAGAAACTGTATGAATGGTATAAAGTCAAAATGTTTGGAAAATATTTAGAAAATTTTTTGGAGAGAGGGAATTCTAGTAGCAGTGACAAGCACCTTATCTTGGCTTCACTCTTCTGTCCTGTTTTTATTCCTTTCTCTTTATCCACACCACGGGAAATGTACTTTTACAATGTACATAGCCTAGTAATTATTTGTTTTTAATAAATCATTAAAGCCTCTGTTATAAGGAACAGCAAACATTGCTCTTCTACTCCAAGAAGGTTCCAAAAGCAATATGAAGTGATGACATGATGTAATATGCTTAAATTATGTTCTTAATATGAATTATATTAGCATAGTTCACATTAAATTTAATTTGTGACCTTTCATCTAAACCACCCTGTTTGATGAGAGTCTCTGATATGTCTTTCCAGCCCTCTCAAATGCTCACTCTTCTGCATGGGGCTTCCATAGACTAAATTTGTCACCTGCTCCCTGTTTTATTAACCCAATCATGAACACATTAAATATTAAGTCCCTTGAGCAAAGGCCTCATGTAGCCAATTCTCAGGGCTTCAATCAGGCAAGAGCCTTGATTGTGGGTTTGTTTGCTGTCTTACAAGGGTCATAGACAGAATATGAGCAGGAAGACAATGAAGTCAGCTAGACAGAAGAAAAGGAGAGAGAAAAAGGAAAAAAAATCTGGGAGTGAGTTCTACGGGTACACAACGGCAAAGATCAAAGCCTGCTTCCTCTCTCTCTTCCCATATCTCTAAGGATCACACTGTCTTGAAAACTGGTCTTTTGGGAACTGGGAAGTGAAGGCAGAAGGAAGAGGGAAAAGCTCTTGCTAAGTCATAGGTCAAAGCTCTGAAGGAGAAGCTGATTTGAGTCAAGATTAAACTCAACTCTAAGGACATCTGCGGCTTCCTAGTGCAAGCTGACTTAAATTTGCAGAGATTCAGGAAGACAACCTTGTTACAACCACTCGGGAAATTCAGAGGCAAATGAAGCTACAACAATGCTTTGAAGCACATGTAATAATTTCACATTCATAAAATTATACTGTAGCATTTCCAATTTTTTTTTTTTTTTTGAGACATAGTCTTACTCTTTTCGCCCAGGTCAGAGTATAGTGGCACGATTTCAGCTCACTACAACTTCTACCTCCCAAGTTCAAGCAATTCTCCTGCCTCAGCGTCCCAAGTAGCTGAAATTACAGGTGCACACCACCATGCCTGGCCAATTTTTTGTATTTTTAGTAGAGACAGGGTTTCACCATGCTGGCCAGGCTAGTCTCAAACTCCTGACCTTGTGATCCACCCTCCTTGGCCTCCCAAAGTGCTGAGATTACAGGCACGACCCACCGCACCCCACCTACATTTCCAAATTTTTTAAATAAAATGAATATAAAATCATCATGGCAGAATTTAGAAACATACTCTTTCACCTGTCAAATCAAAGTATAATAATCATCCTATATTTCCCTTCATTTTCATTTAACAGTAAAAGTGATATTTCACCAACTCATGATATGATAAAATCAGAAAAATCTAGGTATCCAACCTTGTCTCCTCAAAGAAGTCTCTCCAGTGAATTTAACAGAGATAGTTGACTAATGCAATAATTTTTTTATTAATATAAAAATTGATTCAAGATTTTAGGAAAACATGGACATGTCAAAAGAGGGGGAGAAAAAAGCCATGGAATGTGGAGACTATAAGCAGTTATAGAGACATTTTCCAATAGTTTTGTCTAAAACTTAAGAGACATTCCTTTTCAGATAGCATATCCAACTGTACAAATATAATCACTCAAAATTACTGCTCTCAAAGTCTATACAAACTCAGAACAAGAAGAAAGATGATACATTTAAGAGCCAATAAAAATATTTTAAAGTAGTTTATATGAAAAAACCTTAGAAAACATTGGTATAATGGAAACGATTAAAAGCATATCCAAGGTGGCAGCTCAAAAGATCATGATATTCATTTTTGGAACTGCAAGAGCTTGACACCAAGTTCACAGGACACACTTTACAGTTAGGGCTGCCAGCTCCTAGAGCCAGCTAATTTCATTTCCAGCACCTTGAAGAGAAAAAGAACAGATAAGCTTTCATCTTTGATTTTTAAGCCATTTAAAGGTCAAAAGCAAAATCTAACAGGAAAAGAACAGCTTGAGTTCATCAATTTACGGAAGTGCAAATCAAAACTACAATAAGACTCCACCTAATACCCATTAGAATGGCTTCTATCAAAAAAACCCCAGAAACTAACAAATGTTGGTGAGGATATGGAGAAATTGGAACCCTTATGAACTGTTGGTAGGAATGTAAAATGGTACAAAGTTCTCTAAAAATAGTATAATGGTTCTTCAAAAAGTCAAAAATAGAATTGCCATATGATCCAGCAATTCTATTCTGGGTATATACCAACAATAATTGAAAATCGGGCCTCAAAGAAATATTGGCACATTCATGTTCATGGCAGCATTTTTCACAATGGTTAAAATGGAGATGCAACCCAAGTGTCCATCAACAGATGGCTGGATAAGCAAAATACGGTACATACACACATTAGAATAATAATCAGGCTTAAAAAGGAAGGAAATTCTGACATATGCTACAACATGGATGAACCTTGAGAACATTCTGCTAAGTGAAATTAAGCCAGGCACAAAAAGACAAATACTGTATGATTCCACTCACATGTGGTAATCAGAGTAGTCAAAAACATAGAAAATAGAATGGAGGTTGCCAGGGACTGGGGCTAGGGAGAATGGGGAGTCATTTTTAATGGGTACAAGTTTCAATTTTGCATGATGAAAAGAGTTATGAAGATGAATGGGATTGATGTTTGCACAACACTATGAATGTATTTAATACCACTGAAATGTATACTTAAAAGAGGTTCAGATGGTAAATTTTATGTTATGTGTATTTTACCACAATAAAAAATTAGAAAACAGAGATGTATTTGAGATAACTGGTAATCCCTCATGTCCTACTGTTTTACTTTTGTATTCCTTTTTTTTCCACATGAATATTTTCAAATATATAAGGGAAATGATGGAGTTAAAAACTACTCCCCCTCTTCTCTCCATCTATGGAGATCTTTCCCTTAAAGCGATGAGGACCACAGATGTGTAAATCAGCATTTCCAGTAATTACCATGTATAGCCATGATGAATTCATGGCTATAACCCCACATACAGAAGTGACTATTGCCCCCCACTGCAAACAGCCTCATCCTGTCCCGGCTGCCCTGCCCCATACCCTTGAGGATTGCAAAGGTGGGTCACATGACCAGGTAGTCACAGAATTAAACCACACAGACATTCACTGCCAGAAAGAATGACAGCCACATTAAGAAGACTGTCCTGGAGTGCGAGGCTTTGGTTCACAAGGTAGCTCAAGACAGATGTCCAGGAGCAAGATGCAAACCAGGCAGGCCTTCCTTCACCGGCCTTGGGCCTGCTACACATGTCTTTCTGTCACCCGCTTTCTAACGCTCCATCCTTCCGTTTAATATGGAGCAAGAGTCAGCACACACAGCAAATGCTTCAAAAGCTCTCTATGGCCACATTATTAAACAACTCTTAAACACATCCAATTTTTCCTTTAAAAATAATTATAAATGTGACTGATTCATAGCACCATTTGCCAAATTCTATTTTGTGGAAAAATATTCTGGGAAGATGTTAACGATGTTACACACACACACACACACACACACACACACACACACACACACACACAAAAGATGTACATGGTTTTAAAAATGTCAACAGGTTCCTTTGCTGGAGAAATTCCCAGTGTCTTTGTTATGGGAATCTTCACTGGGAATAAAGTGATAACAGTGGTGGTAATGGAAATGTTTTATGGAGTGCTTAAACTGAAGTCAAACCAGCATTATCTCACTTTTTTTTACAAACATTATTTAATTCTCAAAACAGACCTACTCAGTAGGTACAATTATGTGGTACACAAATGAGGAAACTGAGGCGTAAAGAGATGATGATAACCCAGCTAGCAAGTAGCAGCGCAGAAACGGAAATCCAGATCTGACTCCAAAGTATGTTTTTTGATTCATTCCTTCATTTATTCATTTGGTGAGCTAGTTAATACTTACCATGTGTAGGACACTCCTAAGATATAGGATGTCCTAATAATGCTTATAATTATGACCACCATTTTTCCTCCCACCAACCTCAATATTTTTAAAAATTTTAGACCTAAACAGCTTCAAGAAAAACACAGCGATTTTCACTTTGTCTAAAGCAAAGTAGGTTTCAAAACAAGAGAATATAAGTCATGGAAATGGGAAAAAGTACTCCGAACATTAATAAGATAATTCAAAGGGGCAGTTCATTCTCCAGTAAAAATAATGCTAATTTCTTAAATCTTATATTCCAAAGTGAAGGCAGCTGTCAATGTTTTTATATTTAGCTAGTGACTTATATAGCATCTCTTGATGAACATGTTGTAGTGACCACCAAGATGTGCTAATACATCTTTATCTCTGCTGTATCTCCAGTACCAAAAACAGTGATGAGTGATAGATAGCCAAGGGCCGACTTAAAACAATCCTGTCTGCAAATGTATGCATCAACAGAAGCACATATTCTATGATTTCCGCTGTGCCCTTCCAGATAGTACAATAGCTTTCATTACTTTTTTTTTTTTTTTTTTTTTTTTGAGACAGAGTCTCACTCTGTCACCCAGGTTGGAGTGCAATGGCATGATCTCGGCTCACTGCAACCTCCACCTCCCGGGTTCAAGCGATTCTCCTGCCTCAGCCTCCTGAGTAGCTGGGATTACAGGCGTGTGCCACCATGCGTGGCTAATTTTTTGTATTTTTAGTAGAGACGGAGTTTCACCGTGTTAGCCAGATTGGTCTTGATCTCCCAACCTCGTGATCCACCCACCTCAGCCTCCCAAAGTGCTGGGATTACAGGCATGAGCCACCGCACCCAGCCACTTTCATTACTTTTACATCATATGAATACTCAGTCATGGGTGTGTATCTACACACAGTTGCCTCCCAAAAAAAGAGAGAAGTTATAAGCAGAAAATTAAGGTAGAGTCCTTCTAAAAGATACAAAGCACACAGAATCTCCCAGTTTAAAATAAACCACACTAAGTGAAGGCATCTCCAATATCTTGCTTCCTCTTTGACCAAACTGCAAAAGACCGTCCTAAAGATTAAAGTTACCATTCAAGAGACAGAAGCATAGGGAATCAAAAATGCTGTGTCTGTACTTGCTATACACCAGCCTGTAATTCGTGGCCTTCTATCATCCTTCTACCACATACAATACAGATGCTCCTCATTTTATGATGGCGTTAAGTCCTGATAAACCCATTGTAAACTGAAAATACTGTAAGTCCAAATGCATTTAATACACTTAACCTACTGAACATCATAGCTTAGCCTACCTTAAATGTGCTCAGAACACTTACATTAAGCCCATAGTTGGGCAAAATCCACTACCACAAAGTCTATTTTATAATAAAGTGTGGAATAGGTCATGTAGGAGTATTGTACCACGTATCACCAACCCAGGAAAACGTCAAAATTCCAAAATCTAAGTACAGTTTCTACTGAACGCATATTCGCTTTTGCAGCATCATAAAGTCGAAAAATTGTAAGTCGAGACTGTGTACAATCATAAGAATAAAAGGAATTCACTGATGAGACTCAAGATTTTATCTTCCAGTTTAGGGTTTTTCTATCTTATCTGTACCCCTCAAAGATATAAAAGACAATGAATATAAAGCCTGCTTATGTTTTATAGCGTTATCAGGGTAGGATTGGGACATGTAAAATATGAGCACATCTTGAAAAGGGAGGTTGCAGAGGACATCTGTCATATGATATTTTTGGGTACCCCAAGTCCTTTTCTTTCTATTCCTTTTTTAAAGGGAGGAAGGGGCTATCTCTGAGACCTCTCCATATTGTGTGTCTTTCCTTCCCAAGTCTCCCGTGCAGCCTAGTGAGAACAGGTTCCATCCAACAGACGTGAGTTTTGATTTGGAAATTAACTATGTAAGGAACCAAGCCAGATTTAAGGCACCCATTTTGCTGGCACCGGTGCTGGCAGGGGTATGGGGTTTTGGAGTGAGACATGGCAGCAGCTTTGTGGATCACAGCAGAAGCAATGTGGGGTTGGCGGCAGCAGCAGCTCTCTTGTCAGACTAATCCTGTGGGGGTGGTTCTAGGAAATATTCATGGAAATTTAGCCCAGAGCATGTTTCTTCATCCTTTCAAAGAGTCTATAAACCAACCAATATCCCATAGTAAATCCCACTTAAGCCATCTAGGATGGGTTCTACCGTCTGCATCAAAGGGCCTTGGCAGACACAGGACTCTCTGGAAAGGAAAGGTTTTGAAACTGCTAAAGTTCTCAGCCAGGGGAGCAAAAATTTTATAAACCAGCTCCACTACCACTTACCATTCCTCCATCTGTATTAGAGTTTGCAGGGACGCTAAGTCTCTGTTTTGTTTAGGGTTATTTCAATCCAAGAAAGTAATACAGATTTCCCTCTTGGTCTCAGTAGCAAGTGGGAAACAGGCATTTGTCTTGTTAGACCAGATCCTAGGACAAATAGGAGATTTTGCCGAGTACACGACAGCAGTTATTATGGGCTGAACTGCGCCCCTTCAAGATTTAGACGTTGAAATCCTAACCTCAATACCTCGGAATGTGACTATGTTTGGAGATGAGGCCTTTAAACAAGTGATAAGTTAAAATGAGAGCATGAAGGTGGCCATGATGCAACCTGACTGGTGTCCTTATAAGAGGAAATGTGAACACACAACAGACATCAGGAGCATATGTGCCCAGAGGGAGAACCACGTCAGACACAGAGAGAAGACAGCCATCGGTAAGCCCATCAGAGAGGCCTCTGGAGAAACCGAACCTGCTGGCACTTTGATCTTGGACTTCTAGCTTCTAGAACTGTAAAAATTAAGTTTCTGTTGTTTCAGCCTCCCGGTCTTCGGTATTTTGTTATGCTAGCCCGAGCAGACCAATACAGCAGCATACAGGACATTCACTGGACATGCAATCAGCAAAGCAGGTTCTAGCCTGCATTCTGCCAGTTACCAGCTGGGGTTGTTGAGTAACTAATTAAAACAACTTCGAACATCTCTGTGCATTCTCCCCTCTCTAGCCACATTCCAGACTCGCTGCTACCTCCATCCCTGACACATGCCAAGCTTTTTCTCATACCAGCATGTCCTGGAGTGCCATTCCTCAGCCAGAAGCCTCTTTTCCACACTTCCTTTGATTGGCTCTTTCTCAGCCTACTAGTCCTGAGACTGCTTCTCTCTCTGGGAAGCTCTACCTGACCACCGTAGCGAAAGTTATTCTCCCTCAGTGCCTTGCCTTCAAACCACTTAACACAATTTTAATTATTATTTTTATTTACTTGTTATTTCATTATCTTACCTAGTAGAACTTCAACTCCATGAGGGAAGGTACCATGTCTACATTTTAAAAATCAGTGAACTGGCTCTCCAATTCCAGCCTACTAGATGGTGCTCAGCTGAGTATGGGAATTCCTGAGGGCATTTATTATTCTCAGGTTCCAGCCTTACTATTCTAGCTCAATTGGCCTAGGATGATAGCAGTTTAACAAGTCCCCCAGATATTCTCATGCACAGCTAGATTTGGAGCCACAAGGATAGATGACTTCCAAGTTCCATTTCAACACTAGTTCATCTCCATGACACTTTTGTGTCATGACTGTTTCTTTTCCTCAAGTTACAAGTTATGCAACAAGACAAACACTGTTGGTGGAAGTATTAAGGAGGAGTCACTGACATCAATCACCATTTGACGTAATATCCGACATCCAAAATGGAGCTTCTGTCCAAGGATCAAAAAACGTAAGGGAGGGCCATGGCATCACCACATGGTATCACATCAAGTGTCCAGAATGGAGCTTCTGTCCAAGGACACAACCAACATACACTGACTCATACCCAAGTGCCCAAAAACGTTAACTCTGGTCGTGACAGCTAATTTTAGGTATTGACTGGATTAAGGGACACCCAGATAGCTGATAAGGCGTTATTTTGGGGCATGTGTGTGAGGGTGACTCAGGAAGATAACAGCATTTGAATCAGTGGACTGCACCCTCACTCACTGTGGGTGGGTCCCATCCAACTGGCTAAGGGCCCAAATAGAACAAAAGGCAGAAGAAAGACAATTTTGCTCACTCTCTCTTTTGGAGCAGGGACACTTTTCTTCTACTGTCCTTGGACGTAAGTCCAGGTTCTTGGGCCTTCAGCCTCAGGACTGACAGTTACACCTTCAGCTTTCCTGGTTCTGAGGCCTTCAGACTTGGACTAAGCCATTCTACTGGCTTACCTTGTTTTCCAGCGACAGCCTATCATGGGACATCTCAGTCTTCATTTTTGCATAAGCCAATTGCCCTAATAAATCCCCTCTCATATAGCTATATATTAGCTACATATATATATACCTCTCTCTCTATATATATATATACACACACACACACACATACACACACACATGTATATATCTCCTGTTGGCTCTGTGTCTCTGGAGAACCCAAATTAATATACTGGTTACCTGCAAGTGGCGAGTTTAAAGATGACTTCATGTCTCTTCCTTTTATCTTATTTAAAACTGTTATATAATGGGCTGGGCACAGTGGCTCATGCCTGTAATCTCAGCACTTTGGGAAGCTGAAGCAGGAGGATTGCTTTAGCCCAGGAGCTTGGGACCAGCCTGGGCAACATAGCAAAACCCCATCTCCACCAAAAAACCCAAACCAAACCAAACCAAACAAAACAAAACCCACTGAGCATAGTGGTAGGCACCTGTGGTCTCAGCTACTCAGAAGGCTATAATGGGAGGACTGCTTCAGCCAGGGATGCAGAGGTTGCCGTGAGCCGAGATCGTGCCACAGTACTCCAGAAAGAGCAAGACCCTGTCTCAAAAAACACCCAAAAAACTGTTACACAATTATAATCAGGAAAAAAAAAAAAAAACACCTTTACTTAAGGAAAAAAAAAATGGTTCCTACTCCTAGATTTGAACTGGATACTGCCATGATACCAGACAAACAAACCATCAACATCCTGACATCGAGGTACTGGTCAGAAAGGCCATTAAGGCACAGCTTCTTCCCGGATGGTTGGCCAGGGCAATTAAAAGCAATCTGAGATAGGAAAGAGAGAGGAGGATAGGGATGATTCAGCCAGGGTGGTGATCCCTAAGAAGGTACGACTTCAGCTAAGTTTTAAAGGGGTAAAAAATATACTAGAGAGAAAATAAAGTCTTTTACATTCTCATTGGGTGATAAACGGAGGGTTAAAAAAGAGAAAAAAAAAAAGAATATTGTAAATGTCACAGTAAAGTACTGGTGCTGTTGCCTGCTTGGAAGCAGCATTACTTGTAGAAAACAGGCAGGGATGAGTTTCCTGCCAGCTCTTCTAGAACTTATAACTTTGACTTCCTTCCAGTACCTGTGGGGAACAGGAAAGCTCCCCAGGGCAGGAGAGATGTACAAAACACACCTTCAAAGGCTACCACTTGAAATCTCCAGGAAACACTTCAATGCTTACCACATTACTGCCGTGGACAACTACAGCAGACACCTATCAGCACAAACCTTGGCTGTTTGTTGCCACTGGCAGTTTAATTATTAGCATTTTTGGTGAAAGATATTGAAAAACTTAGACTGCAGGGCAACTATGTCCAATTCCAGTCCATTAATCACTGTACTTAAGAGTGTTCATCTCAAAGCAGGTATGTAATTATATACAGAGTCAAGAAAAGTATGCATTTCTCACACAATAAGGGAAAAGAAAAACGGATTGAAGAAATGTATAATAAGCACCAGATCGCTTTGTTCACAAATAATCTGCTGTTCTTGTTTACTTGCTACTGAGGAGTTTGCAAAGAAGACTGCACTGTTGTCCTCATAATCGAGCATAACAGCAGTATGACTTTGGTCCAGGAAAAATCCTTCTGGGTCAGTTTCTTCAACTGTAAAATGGTAAGAGTATTTGCATCCCCTGTTGGTTCCTTGAAAAGATAAAACAATGTCAGAGCACCCTGTAATGACCCTGACAGTTATATTTCCCCAGATTGCTTTGGGTCACATAGGGAGGTAGCATAGTACTAAGATTAAGAGCACACTGGCTTTGGGTGTGAATTCCAGCTCCATCCCTTCTACGTATGTGAATGTGGGCAAGTGATTTACCCTCTCTAAACCTCAGTTTCCTCATCTGTAAGATAGGGGTAATAATATCTACCTCATAAACTTATGGTGAGAATTAAACAAAAGAACCCATCGAGTGCTTAGCACAATTCCTGACACACTGCAAATGCATACAAATTATTATTATTACTCTGCCTTAGGCAATGAGAAGCCTATAAGGCAACCTAAAGAGCAAAATATCTTCTCTGACATTCCCATCGGCTGCAGCGAGACTCATCTTTCTAGAGACAGACATGGTGTCTCACTCATCTTGCATCCCCAAGCACCTCTTGTAGGCCCTGCCCTTAGTGGGTATTCACACTCTGATTGAAATAATGTCCCAAGGTACTTCTTGAGGATTCAGAAAGCCCTCAGATGTAGGATCTCTGTCTCTTCTGATTGTCCCCAAGTGACTCGCCAGAGAATAACTTTTTTAATGAGTTAACATGAAAATAACCAGCTGAAACATTTAAAAACAACAAAAAAGAGAAATATTAATGAATGATATCATTAGGAAGAATTTCCAACTTCTATCTCTAATTCTTCACTCCTGTATAAAATGTGCCTCCCTCAAAGAAGTAAACGTGCCTGACATTTAAAATGCACTCTTGCATATCCTGAATAACAGATTGGCTATTCTCAGTGCCCAAATGATTATCTGTTGCCTGACATTAGTACTGCCAGAAAATGATGGCTTGTACACCAAGCCATCTACGTAACACCAAGTTTGTATACCAAGCAAATTTTTGTCATTGGGCGGATAACAGCTCAGTACTTTTCTTCTGAGAACACTGAGTTATCGTTGGCATTGTAGGCTAAATGTTTTTATAACACGCACGCCTTTGGTCATCTTCTCATTCAAGCACTCACTCAAGCAACTATTAATGAAAGACATAATTCTTGCCTTTAAGGGGCTCTCAACCCGATAAGGTAAGTAGCATGTCATTGTTACTACATAGGACTCTATAGTAAGAATAACTTATTTGAATTTCATTTCTACCTCTTGTTGGAAGACTTAGAGAAAACTGACTAAAACTCTCTCGTTCTGAGTTTCCTTACCTGCAAGACAAAGACAATGGTACCCACCTGTCTCATAGGGTTGTTCTGAGGACTCAATGAGATAACACATATACAGTACAAACAGCCTCACACAAGAGCTTTCTCTTAAAAACTTGGCTTCCGGCCGGGCGCGGTGGCTCAAGCCTGTAATCCCAGCACTTTGGGAGGCCGAGACGGGCGGATCACGAGGTCAGGAGATCGAGACCATCCTGGCCGACACGGTGAAACCCCGTCTCTACTAAAAAATACAGAAAACTAGCCGGGCGAGGTGGCGGGCGCCTGTAGTCCCAGCTACTCGGGAGGCTGAGGCAGGAGAATGGCGCGAACCCGGGAGGCGGAGCTTGCAGTGAGCTGAGATCCGGCCACTGCACTCCAGCCTGGGCGGCAGAGCGAGACTCCGTCTCAAAAAAACAAAAAAAAAACAAAAAAAAACCAAACAAACAAACAAAAAAAAAACACTTGGCTTCCTTGTTCTTGTTGCTGTTACAATTAGTGGTGGTGGTGGTGGATATATGGTGACAAGAACATGGACTGGTATCAGAGCAAAGATCAAGAGACCCAATTCAGTGACAGTAAACAGTAAATGCCTCTCTGTTGAAACAGATCCATTGCATTAAAAAAGAAACAAGAAAAATAAAGGAAAATAGAAAATGCTTCCTCAAACAGAAAGTACCAAGCTAGAAATTGTCAAACAGGCAAGGAAGAGGGAAGAGCAAAGGATGGAAACAAAAGGGCATGTGCAGCCACAGGAAGAGAGTTACACAGTACACAAACTGAGTCAAGGTGGAACATCAGGGTGGAAAGAAAAGCTGGTCAGTTTTTGACAGGATATTTTTTCTTAGCCAGAAGATGATGGTGATCCATTGAAGGATTTGGAGCAGTCAAGGATGAATCACAGCTCAACAAGTTCATTTTAATGGCAGTGTGGAAGATGGATTAGATGAGGTGAAAGGACAATAAGGCTAGGTAGAAAGCAGCTATAGTAGCAGGCAGGAATCTTCAAGCCAAATGAATGTAGCGACAACAGTTAAATAGGGGATGATTGATTAAAAGGCTATTTAGGATGTGGACTTAGAAGTCAATGGGAACCCTTTAGATACAGGGGTGGGAGGAAGAAGGAAGGGATATTATGATTTCAGCACTTCAGGCTTAAGCAAGCACATGCATGATAATGCCATTCACTGAGAGTAACTACGGGAAGTGATATATTAGGTTAGTGCAAAAGTAACTGCGGTTTTTGCCATTAAAAAAAAAATGCCAAAAACTGCACTTACTTTTGCACCAGTTACTTCTGCACCAACCTAACATTTCTGGGGGAAATAGGAGTTAAATTTTATTCATGCTGAATTTTAGAACCTGTGGAATAACAAGCTGACGGTATTTAAGGAGTAGCTGAATATTCAGATTCCTGAAGCCCAGGAAAAAGGCATGCCCAGAAACAGAGATTTGAAAACTGTATTTGAAGCCATCGATTGTTTTGGTAACAAAGTTTAATTAAAATGAACCACTAAAAAAAAACTATAAAATTAAAAATAAAAGTAAATTGAGGTCATGAGACACAGCTCATGTTAGGAAGCGAACATAAAAAGAAATCACCTCAACCTAGGGGAAAAGGAAAAGTCTTAGGCACACTGGCCCTGCCTTTCTCCTCCTCCTCCTGTTCCCTGGAGCTTCACGAGTTTGTTCAGGTGACCGTGTAAGAATCAGTTGGTGTCATGTATATGGCTGGGTTGAAGGGGCATGAGGTAAGCAGTGACAGTGACCAAAGAGATGTGAACCATTCAGCTACAACCTCTTCCTACCTAAAAAGAAAAAAAAAGAAAAAAAAAAGGCTTCAGGCAAATGCTATAAGTAAAGTGGTTGGCAGAAGACAGTTGACTATATAGAATTCCTTGCAACCAGATCAATAGTGCCTTTGGGTTACCTGACAGTAGGAGAAAACCAATTCGTTCTACAAAATCATTTTGTTTTTAAAATACTAGCATTGCTTATAATATGATTTTATCTTTGCCACAGCCCACAACAGAGCTCTCCTCCTGAGATATCCTGTACCTTTGTTGATATCTGATGCTGGCAATGAATGTAAAAACTCGGACACAGATATTTTCTACTATTCTTAATTATTACTTAATTTCTCCTTCATTTTTATCTTTCAGACTTTTCCCTCATGTATATTCCACAGTACCTGGCAGAGTGTACTAAACATGTTGAAAGACCCAATCAATGCTGACCGAAGAGAAACAAAAGGAATTCCTTAGTATCATTAAGGTTAATATTAATAGTTTGAAGTTTAACAGACCCTAACTGATTTAAACTGTAAATTGGTATTCTGCCACGTGAATGCAAACACATAAAAAATTAAAAGTTAAAAAGTTCCATTATTACTTGAATTGGAATGATTCTATTACAATAGGAATGCAATACATATTGTAAAATTATTTACATATTCAGAGTAGTCTTCAATCTTCTCAAAGAAATACAAGTATAATCCTTTAAAATATTTTCTAACCTTTCAATTTATTTTTATTCACAATTACCTGCCAAAATCTTCTTACTTGCATGTCCTTGCCTTAGCAGAGAAAAAACTAAAAGTACAGTAGCTTTAGAAAAATGTACCAAAGCAATATGTAACACTGACAGAAAAAAATCTATTAGGAAGTTACCATCAAAATCTTATCAAAGGAAGGGTAAAGAATTATCTCATATTTCTAGTTAAAAAGATTAAACCAATGAAACTCCAGATTCCTCCTCCATATGTTTACAATTTTAGTGAAATTTCTTGACTATCATAGATTGAAGTAAAATATCCCTCACCTTGCTGAACTCATCTTCCTGCAAACCAATGTGAAAATTATTTTTTGAGTCATAACCTGTTTGAACACCATAGCCACCAGCAATTCAAAACATCTTCTGTTTTCTTTCTCTGAGGCTCTATGAAAAGAGCTACCATATCCTTTTCCAAAGCTCCAATAAACCATTATATTTCCATGTACTCAGTAACTAGAAAGAGCTCACAGATTTATCACCTCTTTAGAAATTCTCACATGTGAAAAAAAAAAACAAAACTATCCATAACCAGATTATCAGCTTGCAAAATAACACAACAACAAATTAGTAAACACTCTATTATCAATTCATGGACTCTTTACTAAACTACACAAGACATTTTGTTAGACCTTGTTAGACCTTGTGATCCGTAATCCCTTATCTGACAACGTTGGGGTCAGATGTGTTGTGTAATTTAGAATTTCTCCAGGTTTTGAGGATGCAGACAAAAGGGAATTCTTTTATTTTGTTGGTAGGAATGTAAAGTAGTACAACCACTAGGAAAAACAGTACAGAGGTTTCTCAAAAAAACTAAAACTTGAGCTATCATATGATCCAGCAATCCTGTTACAGTAGGTAGTGAGGCAGACATGAGCAGGACAGGAGAGCCCCTCACCTGGCTCCTGTCACCAGGAATTTCAGGCAACCATCAGGTGATGGTCAGGAGGTTGTTAAACTGTCTCCCTAAAATAATATTTAGTTGTAGCCAGCTCCAGGAAGTGGCCATCTTCCAATAGATAGCAACAACTGAAACGTGATCAGCAGCTTCCTAAGATCTCAGAAGCTGAGCAAGTGGTCTCACAAACGCACACTGAGAGGTAAAATGGCGCAGCTTTACTGGTATACAATCTTCCGCCAGGCGCGGTGGCTCACGCCTGTAATCCCAGCACTTTGGGAGGCCGAGGCGGGTGGATCACCTGAGGTCAGGAGTTCAAGACCAGCCTGACCAACATGGAGAAATCCCTTCTCTACTAAAAATACAAAATTAGCTGGGCGTGGTGGCACATGCCTGTAATCCCAGCTACTCACGGGAGGCTGAGGCAGGAGAATTGCTTGAACCTGGGAGGCCGAGGTTGCAGTGAGCCGAGATTGTGCCATTGCACTCCAGCCTGGGCAACAAGAGTGAAACTCCGTCTCAAAAAAAAAAACAAAAAACAAAAAACACAATCTTCCTCTGGGAACTTTACACTGGTAAGGGAAGAATGCCTCAAGTGAGCATGCGTACAACTCCAGTAATCACACTGCACATGCGGCCCCTCCCACGTGCTGGCAGGCCACCGTGCATGCAGACAGCCCACCCCAAGGGAAGAATCAGGGAAGAAGGGATCGCAACACCCCCAGAAGCATGCGAATGTCTAAAACCCAAGGTCAAAGGTCAAACAGTGCCCTTGATCGCTCAGGTCGCCTGCTTGGGCCCTCTTCCAAGAATAATTTACTTCCTTCCATTCCTACTCAAAAACTTTTTAATAAACTTCCACTTATGTCCTAAAACCTGCCTAGGTCTCTCACTTTGCTTATGTCCCTCTGTCAAGTTCTTTCTTCTGAGGAGCCAAGAATTGAGGTTGCTGCAGACAGGTACAGATTTCCTGCCAGTAACAATCTCACTACTGGGTATTTGCCCAGTGGAAAGGAAATTAGTATATCAAAGGGATACCTGCATCCCCGTCTTTACTGTCACATTATTCACAACAGCTATGATATGGAATAAACCTTAATGTCCCTCAACAGATGAACAAATGAAGAAAATGTATTTTCTGTGCAATAATGTAATGTAAAATAATACATGTATTATTACATGTAATAAAATGTAATGTATTGTGTACATATACAAGGAAATATTATTCAGCCGTAAAAAAGTATGAAATCCTGTCATTCACAGCAACATGGATAAGCCTGGAAGATATTATGTTAAGCAAAATATGTCGAGCACAGAAAGATAAACACCACATGATCTCACTCATCTATGGGAGCTAAAAATAATTCTGAACACATGGAAGTAGAGAGTAGGGCTGTAAGTATCAGAGGCTAAGGAGGAGATGGGGGATGGGGGGTTTGGGAGAAGTTGGTTAACAGATACAAAATTATAACTAGATAGGAGGAATGAGCTCTAGTGTTCTGTAGCACTGTAGGGTGAAGGTGGTTAATTATAATTTATTATATATTTTCAGAAAACTAGAAGATTTTAAATGTTTGAGGTAATGGGTATGCTAATTATCCCAATTTATCTTTATACATTCTATACATGAATCAAAATGTCACTCTGCATCCCATAAATATGTACAATGATTACATGTCCAATAAAAATAAAAGAGAAAAAATAGTTGCATCTAAAATGAGTTTTAGCATGCATTTTGACTACTATGTAATAAGCCTGTTTGGGTACTTTCACATAAATGACTTTCACATTAAAAATAAAAAAGAATTTCTCCAGGTTTTACAAAATAATTTGGGTTAAATATCATGTATTATAAACCCTCCCAGGCAGATGTGGGTGAGTATCCAGGCAGGATTAATATTTTTGCAGCAACATGAGCGAATATTACATCCACAGGTTAGATTTTTTTTCACTGTCAAATGAGTTATAAAATGATTTAGATTTTAAATATTTGGGAATTGGAAATAAATAAGACACAATTCCTATATTAAGGGGCTCATAGCCCAATAGGAAGAAGGCATTTATTCTTCTGTGTCAGTTATCAAACCATTATCTATCAGCTACAAATTCATCCTCCTCTGTGATGCTGGGCTAACAATTCTGCAAACCTCACTTCTGCTTTGCCAGCTGCTGGCTCCTAGATCTGCCACAGGGACACCAGTGGGGGACTGCAAGGCTGAGAAGGGAGAAGGGACACACTCCTTCCTGTCTATGGATGTTTCTGTTTTGCCTCTTGTCTGTCTGTGGTTCCTGTGTTACCGAGGCAACACTTCATCTGGGCAGAAGCAGTTCTCTCTAGCAGCATTTCAATCCAGTTGGCCAATTTTCTCACTTGTAAAACCAGCCTCATCCTGACCCCAGCCTGTACCCAGAGATCTCACCACCAGCTGGCTGGCCAACCCTCCTTAAAGACCTGCATCCCAGACCCACAGGGACCATCTTCTAAAGTCAGCTACAGCAGCACTAGTAGAGCAGCATTCTCTCCTCAGAAATCTATTTCAGCTCTACAGGGCTCCTCCTCTAAGTTTCTATGTTCAAATAACCCAATCTCTTTCTTGCAGTTAAAACACACTTGATCCCTTAGGGTTCTCTTCCTGTCTTGTCAGTTTCCTAAGTATCACCTTTCTACCTAGCTAACAATTCTTTATATTGATATATCTCTGTTCAAGTAACTGTTGTGGTTTCCGTCCCTGATTGGTCTCTCCTGACACACTATCTGTACTACGCTATAATAAATGTGGAAATACTGATTGTGGAAAAATATAACAGCGGAGTCAGGGAAAGACACTGAAGACCTAATAGTTGAGCCAGGCACTTCTTTTAAGAAGGTATTCACCCAGGAGAAAGTACCAACAACATACAAAATGCAGAGGCTGCTCATGAAAATAACTTTTGCAGGGAAAAAGAGGCAAGACTGGAGGAGGGACTTTTTGCTGGTGCTAAGAAATGTTTTCTGCAGGCAACAGAGAGCTATTGGGAGCCTCACATGCAGTTCCCTGCTTTGGCTGGTGCAGCACTGATGGTAATGAAGAGGACAGTTTGTAGAGGAATCATCATCTAGAGGGAGGACTTGGAGATAAGTTAGAGACCGTAACACTAAGACCAAGACTTTCCTCTGAAAAGTTATATAACTTAGCAGGAAATTCAGATACAACTCACTGAATACTGTACAGCTAAATACAACTAGCTCCCAAATTTTGCGCCATACTCATTGGCAGCAAACAACAGAATTTGAGCCTATCTCAAAAACTGGTATGACAACATTAATTTCTGAACCAAAGATTTTCATTACAAAGTACTTCAACCTTGATGTAAACACACGACCCCATTTACATGCATAGTCACAATGAAACTTTTGATAGTGCAAACATAAGTAGGGCTAAACTTCGTCCTTATTTAAAAAAAAAAAAAAAAACCTTACAGCAATAACTACTATTATGGGAATTAGCTCTTCTAGACCAAAAGAAGTGTTGAAATAATATAGTGACTACTAATTTGCATTTTCTGTGAGCTTTTACAGCACTTAAAATCGTAATACAATTACCATTTACTCATGTCCTTACACTATCTGATATTTTATCTTATCTTTCAGGCTAGATTATAAAAAATTACTTTGTTAAAAAGAAGAGCTACATTTGACACTTTTTCTATATTCTCCTAGAATTTGTTACAGTGAAGAAAAACACCTAAAACATTTGTTGACTTTAATGCTAAAAATATTTTCAGGTAGCCATTTAAAGAACTTTATTTATAAAATACTACATGAAATTATTTTGTTGGAATAGTTTGCAGTAATTTGAAGGTAAACAGTATTTTTTTTTTTTTACTTTTATATCCCCTTGAAACGAGTATAACACTGTTTATAGTAAACACATAATAAATGTTTGCTGGTTTGAGTTGACTAAGAAAAAGAATTGGGGGGGTCCTTAAAATATTTAAAATCATATTCTTCATTAATTTAGAATCTGGGGAATCAGTTAATAAAGACAAACTGAATTTGGCAAAAAGTATTAAATTTTTTGGAACCCATTTTCACATTAAATTGATTATTTTAAAAACAGATGAGGAAAGCTTAAAACACCTTGGCACACTTCCACAAATTATTTCATGATCAAAGACATCTGGCTTTTTTGATTATTTATGGAATTCCACCCTAAGGCCTACTTGATATTTTCAAAATATGTTTCGCAATATTTGAACATTCTCCAGGTAGCCAGTTTAATTCATGTTTCCCCAAAACCTCATCTTGTTGGGAAGTTTGATTATTATTCCTTTATGATTACAAATGAGTACTAAATTCTACATAAAGTGTGTTCAGGGTTTTATGAAACAAAATGAGTTTTTTTAAGAAATCATTTTTCACTTAAAATTGAAATTAAGCTTACAACCAATTTGTCATAAGTCTCATTTTCAGACTATAATGTAGGTAAGAACTAAACAGAGCACTGGGTTTTATTTTTCAGGAAAGAATACTACATTTAATCAAGAGTTGACTGAATATACTATTTCTTAAAGGTTGACACGTATATTTTCCAATAGCATAAAACAAAGATAGCATCATTTGAACATTCCTTCCTGCAAGAGACTTGTTACATATAAATGGCAAGGTGTACACAGTAAGTAGAGTACTTAGACGTTTGATTTTATTCAGTATAAAGTCAAAATGGGAAACAGGGAGAGAAAAGCCAGTGAGACAGGGAAAGAGTAATTGAATGACAACTGATATTCAGCAAATAAGGTTACTGTCTGCCAACAGTCAGAAGTTCAAAACCCTAAAGCAGTACACTTTTCTAATAAAAGTAACCTTTTGGATAAATCTTTGCTCCACCCCGGCATGGACAATTACATGGTAAATTAAGTTATCCAAAAAGGAAAAATGCTATAAAAGTTAGCCGAATATCATACTAGCAAAAAACACAACATATCTGGGCTCCTTCTGAACACTAAAGACAAAAATAGAATAGTATTTACATTGACTACTATGGGAAAGATATCATATAAAATGAAACCCAAATTAGAACATTTTTCATTTTATGCTTTTTATACTACAGAAATATTTTAAATATTTATAGAAACTAACATATCTTTTAAAGATATATTATTTATAAAACAGAAAATTATGCATCATTTCTACTGTGTGCTTAAGAGTGATGGAATATGTATTTAGAAAAAGTCTTTCAGTAATAAATCATTCATACGCATTCCAAAGTGAGTTGTGGTATCATGCATTAAAAAATCATGTTTTAAACCATAGTGTGTAATAGATTACCTTCAAAGAGCACCTATGATTTATTAATATGTGTGTGTGTGTTTTTTAACAGGCCGGTTATTTAAATACAGTATCATGGCAACATTCTAGGCTGAATGTTGATGCTAGAAAGCACTGGATAATACAGCACTTGTAATTTTCTGAATAATGCTCTCAAATTTTTATAAAATGTTATTCATTTTAATAAAAATTATAATCAGCAAATTTATCAGTTAATAGGGTTGCTAAAAATATAATAAATTTAATGTATAAAAGATAGCTAAAACACATCAAAGCGGTCCCAGAAAGACAGTAGTAAGTGTTGATCACTTTGTGTTTGGTATTTATTAGAAATACAAGCCTAAGTGAGTAAAATTCTATTATATTTATTAAATGTATCAGCATAGATATTAATTGCACTAATTATTGATAATGATGAAAAACAGAAAATTGTTCTCTACTAAATGGTATACTGATACATGAATCAACTCAATGTACATAAATTCATCAAATTTTTCATAAAATTTTAGAACTATCAGGTGCATGAATAAGATTTTATCTCTCTTATTTTTTGAAATGTTAGAAGATGCTTGATTAGTTTACCTCTAAATCTGAGCTTTCCTTGAAAACAAACACAAAGAGGCCTCTTTGGTCTCACTATACTCTACCCCATTTCTCTCAATACATTCTGCTCCCAGCTACATCCAAGACCACTAAAGCTGTCATTTTTTATATGAAATACAAATGGTTTACAATTCCCCCAGGTAAACACTTTTCCCTTTTATTAACTCTCTTGATTACCAAGAACAAGGTATTATAAGTCTTATTATTTTGGAAACAAACTTTACCAAAGCTACAGCTATAGGCATGACACATAGACAATTTAGGAAAAAAATTATTTAACTAGGCAGGATCACTGTGGAATATCAAAGGAAGGTGATTGAAGAGTTTGTCGAGTTTAAGGGATAGAAATGTTGTAACGCAGCTCCAACCTTCTTCCCCAAAGCTGAAATGGTCAAACAATATAGACACGCTGATGTCACCCCCTTGGATGTCTATTCAAGCCAACCGGGAAGAAAGCAGAGGCATAGGAACGTCTGGAGATGAGAAACAGGACGGAGCTCACTCACTTACACACATATCTCTTGCAGAGTCTGGGTCTCTGCTCCAAACATAGACCAGTACTGCCTTTCTGATATATTATAAAGAAATATAAAATACAGCCGGGTGCGGTGTCTTACACCTGTAATCCCAGCAATTTGGGAGGCCAAGGCAGGTGGATCACTTGAGGCCAGGAGTTCGAGACCAGTCTGGGTAACATGGCAAAACTCCGTCTCTACTAAAAATACAAAAAATTAGCCGGGTATGGTGGCGTGTGCCGGTGATCCCGGCTACTCAGGAAGCTGAGGCAAGAAAATCGTTTTAACCTAGGAGGCGAAGATTGCAGGGAGCTGAGATCATACCACTGCACTCCAGCCTGGGCAACGGACTGAGAATCTGTCTCAAAACACAAACAAACAAAAAGAAATACATAATATGATAGCAGGCAGGATGAATAAGGCAAAATGAGACAATTTCTAAAAGTTATACAAAAACAAGTGAATTCCTGCATATCTGTTTAAAAAAGCAAACTGTGCATGAGGAAACTGAGGGAGATTTTGCTTATCTGCATTTTGTATAGATAAGAACCTGGAAGTTTTACCTAAAAGGTCAATCTGAGCCAACCGCATTATGCAAAAGTACCTTCCCAATTCAAAAACTAGAACGAAACAAAACTCAGGTAATCCATGGGTCACTACTTGAAATACAACTTTAGTACCAAGGCCATTAAAAATCCTGCTGTACGCTACTTGTAAATTATATGACCTATGAAGTATACTTTTAAATTTTGGCCATAACATATTTCAGGGCACTGACAAACCACAGCAAGCTGAGAGTTGAATGACAACAGAAAGGGGTCTAGAGACCTTATGCTAAAAGAAATGGTAGGAGGAATTGGGAACTTTAAAACTATGAAAGCTCTGGTACTTTAAGAGTTGACAGAGAGATGTGGCTATGGTTAAGCTAATTAAGTTCCCTGTGCTTTAGTTTCTTATTTTGTAAAATGGAAATCAGAAAAGCACCTACCTCACATGGCTGTTATAAAGATGAAACAAATTAAATCCAATAGAATAATGCATATAACTGGTCACAGCAAGTGCTGGTTATCATTAACATCATCATCTTCATTATTTTCTACAGCCCCCAGAGGACAGACTTAGGAGCAATGGGTAGAAATGAAAGAAAAACAGATTTTGGCTGAATAATGCGTATAAATCTTACTTTCCTATTTCAGATTCCATCTCTTCATTTTTAATCTAATGTAGCTGAAGTTATTTCTGACAGGTCAGCTTTTAAATTCCTATGGTTCCTTAGATACCTAAATTAGTGTCTATTAGAGGAACTAAAGTTAGAGCAATTAAAAAAATACATTATTTTCATTCAAAAAAGAATCAATATTCTAATTTACCTATTAGGTAAATATGGACTTTTAGTTTTTCTTAAAAGGAAGGTTGCCAGACAAAATATAGTATGCTCAGCTAAATATAAATTTTAGATTAATGAATGAGTTTTTAGTATATATATGTCACAAACATTTCATGGGACCTACTTATACTAAAAATCTATTTGTTGTTTACCTGAAATTAAAACTTAACTGGGTATCCTGTAATGTATTTGCTAACTTTAGCAACCCTATGTAAAAGAATAAACATTAACAAAACTCAAGTCATTAAAAAAAGTTTTTATATAAACAAAATTTTGAGCTTCCTTTTTCATGTAGGATGTTTTCTTGCATTGATAGAGAAATGTTACATATCTGCCAGTTTTTGTTTAAACAACATTTCAGAAATTCTTCTTTCCTGACACGTCATTTAGTCATGTCTCAGATTTCCTGTGCCAGCTTAAGTTGCTCAAGAAGAGGTTATGGTTGGCTATGTACTTGCGACAATGTGCAGAAACATCACTTCCCATTTGGCTAAAGGCAGACAGACCTTATGGTAGACTTTTGTTTTCATCTCTGGTAGGCATGGATGACATAGCTCCTCTGTTCAGCGCATATTTACACAATGGGTATATCCAAATACGTGAGACAACTACTGTCAAAGAAAACATCTTACGTCATTTTCCTCAGGCTCTACAAAAACAGCCACTGTCACCTGAATGCTGTGAACTAGCAAGTGGATGGAGACAGCAAGATATTTGATGTTTCAATAATATTTATACTTATGTCACTAAACACCTTGTGTAGATTTGTGGGGTAGGAGGTATGAGAAGAGACCTAAATAATCGTTCCATCTGCTCAACAATATAAAAGAAATTGTTAAAGTACATGAACAATTGTTGAGGTACCTTTCTAGAGGGTCCGCCAAGTAGCCCACAGGCCATGGATAGGAGGCTGACGTATGAGAAGACAAGAAGGATAAGCCAGTAACAAAAATACTGAGACAGGAAGGCGGGTAGTGGTGCAAAAAGCCTACGAAAGAAGAATCGAAACAGGAAGAAGGAATCCGCAGTCATACAGGAATGCAAATCTGTGGGCAATTCAAGGAAGTAGTGAGGTTTGGAGGAGACACACAGAATACAGGCAAGCATGACTCCATTTCCACATGACAGCTACTTCTCAGGGCTCTAAGACACTATTTCACATGGAAACAAGACAATCTATGTGAAGATATCCCTAACACTACAAACTTTTTAGGAGAAGCTGATTATTACAGTCACAAATCAGGGTGGTTTTCATCCCAGACTCAGGGTGAGGACAGAGTCCTCGAGGGAAGCCTGAAATGAAAAGTACAGATGGGAACACTCATTATGTCCCACAGAGCAGGTCAAGGAGACAAAACAAAAACATGAAGAACCACTCTCAAGTGGGATTCCTCTAGAAAGGTCCTCGGAGGAAAGTCATCATGTCTTAAAGGTCTTGCAACTTATTTTTATCCCTTTCTTATTTTATGTATTTTGTCAGTTATCTCAAATGTTTTGTAGACAGGAAAATAAACAAATCTTTGTAGTTCCAGTGCCCATCAATACTCCACACACAGTTGATGTTTAATAAATGCTGATTAAATTAAATAATTTATTTGTAGCTGTTCTCTTGAAGGGGTCAAAAAGAAAGATGGTAAATTGGACTTGGGGCTCAAGAATAAGAGGGAAAACTACCTAAGCTATCATAGTATAAGATGTGAAGACCAAAAGAGAAGGATCACAGAGTAATGCACAAGATCTCCTAGTGCTCATGAGTCCCGAGACAGACTTGGGTTGGGACCCTGCTCTGCCTCTTACCAGCTCTGTGACAAATTGGGCAAGTCACTGAAGGTTCTCCCAGCCTCAGAATACTCATGTGACAAATAGATGTCATCAGAGCACCTACCATGGAGAGTCGTGGGACTTACATGACATTATACAGGTAGAGTTCTTAGTATAGCGCCTGTCTTAGAAAACTTTTTAAAAACTTGTGTCATGACTGGAGAGAAAATCTATGCTAATGCAATCAGGCTTAGTGAAATCTCAAATACACAGTTAACCCTGAGAGTTTCATACATTATCATAACGTCAGTAGAGGAAATCACAGCCACTACCACCATGCCCTCATTTGTGGGTCTGAACAATTAGCAGCAAGCCAGGTAGGAAGTTGGTAATTCCACAGGAAAACCAGAGAAAAAAAGGAAGAATGGCTAGAAATGGTGGAGGAGGCAGGGGGGTGGGGGGGCGGTGGTTGCTGTGGTACAAAATCTACCTTCCCTACTCCTTTACTAGGGGATAATAGGATTGGTAACCCCTAGGCAGGCTGGGATTTCCCAGCAAATGGAATAAATTTCATAATTGTTGTTTGTTACAAAATTCTTTTTTTCTTCCTGTAAGAAACTGGAAAAGCCTACAGAGAATGTGTTGTTAATATTAAACCCTCCATTAAAGGAGATGTAGAGGTATTTATGGACAGTAGTGAACTCACTCTCTCCTCAGATTACATTACACTTAACGATTTAAGGCTTATAGTTTACTATATAGAAAAAGAGAAAGGAGAGAAAAATACTAATCGCCACAGTACTTGCTGAGACATTTTATATCAGAAGCAACTGAGATTGGTAGTGCTATTCATGTATCTGAAAAACATATAATTTTTTAAACTTGGTAAAATCCTACCCATGTGACTTAGCTAGAAATAAATTTTAAATTAAAGAAGTATCATTTATTCTAGAATGTGTTTAAATAAAAACCACTTTATTACTTTTAATGTATTATGGAGATGGTTAAAGTCCACTGGGTCTATTTTTTGAATAGATTAAGCATACTTGAAATTAACACTAATTATAATTAGCATCAATTGTAGCCCCAAATAAATATTCTCATTCTAATAATGTACTTCTTTTCAGAGGGTTCACAACATAAATTTTATAAATAATCCCTTTTTCCATCAACTGTACTAAGGTAAGGTAAATTTCAATGTAGTTTAGGCAGATTAATTATGAATTAGGAATCAGTAGAATTTTTTATTAATATGATCTTAACATAGTTGAAAAGAATTTTATTTGATATATGAATACCACCACAATTGCCTCAGGCTCTCACATCTATCATCTCCATTGGTTTTACATACAAGTACCTAGAGATTAGGTAATTTTCCCCTGGTTATTCTGTGAGTGGGTTATAGATATAAGATTAGAATATAAAATATAGAATTAATAGTATAATATATGACTCAGTTACTACAACATAATGAATTAACGTCTGTTTCCTAGAAGTTTTTACCTTTACATATTGAGCTTAACCCCTTACACCCAGAAGTCAAATTTCTGGCAACATCTCTGATTCTTTTTGGAACAAAATGATTAAGGTAAAAAAAAACTAAAATAAAAGGCTACCAAACATCCAAAATAGCTGTGAAAACAAAGCTTCACTCCCCAGAAGGCCTTAAAATCTTCATGTAGAATTTATCTTTACCTGAACACGATTCTTAAAAGACATGGTTTTCTGTGGCATAGAATGAACAAGATGAAAAGTCGGAATTGGTGGCAGGGATATTAAAGGTATGAATAATAACTACATATAGTATAGAAACTTCTTATAGGATCACACCAAAGGCTTAGTTTAGTATGGTAAATTAGATTGGTATTTGGCAAATAATCACTTTTCCCTAACCACCTCATGGAATAAGTATACTTCCCTGCTCTGCTGTTAGGCTTAGTGATTGACTGACTTTGACCAACGGAATGGAATCGGATGTGATTCCAGTTGACAGCTGAAGTGCGCTTGCACAGTTGGGCTAACCCTCTTGCGTTCCTACCACGACCACAGGAACAGCTTCGCTGGTTTGCTTCCTTCGGATTGGGCCCTCAAAATAAACATTTGTGGAACAGACCTAAGCTTAATGCACAGTGAGGATCTAAACCCAGACAGGCCTGCAACATGAAGTACAGTCATGCAGTCAGGCCTGGCCTAGAACATGCCCAGCCAATCTCTATCACAGAGAAATGAGAATGAGTGAAAATTAGTTTAAGCTAGAGTTGTTGGATTGATTGTTATGGAGCAACAGCTAACTGATGCGATCATAAAGAAAAAGTGAAAAGATGTTTACATTGCTTCTGCTTAAAACAGTTACATTTCAGTACAATTTATATCAGCAGCTACTAAAATATCTTAATGTTTAGTGTTTGAATTTCAGCTGACTAGAAAATTTCATTTATACGGAGGGCATCCCAAAGCCACTACTTAGCAGCATGATACATGGATCTTAGAAGTTGTGTGTCCAGCAAAAGGGAATGAGCATTTTCTTTAAATAAAGTCTGCTTAGCTTTGCTGACCAGTTCTACTAGACCCTGAGTTAATACACTTTCATCTGAGGTTTTACGCTGCTGACTAGCAATAAGAAACAGTCATATGATCCTCGGCCTGAGAAAATGTTTATTTCAGTTCCCACAAATAGAGCAATGCAGGAAATTTCAAGACCTGCATAATGAAAATGAAAGAAAATCCTTGTTTTCTTAGAAAATCTCCTTTCATGTTTGTACAGAGTGAAGTAACAGATATCCAGATTTAATGCCAAATCACAGGGACATGACTTGTTAACATTGTTCTGCTACCATTTCAAGGCACTTCCCGTGTGACCGGCTTTGTGCTGGGTGTTTTCACCATTATCACTTCAAGTTAACCACACAGCTATTCTAAGAGGCAGGTATTATTACTATGTATGTGTACTTTAGAAAATGAAAAAACTAAAACATACAGAATGTAAGTAAGTTACTGGGCCAAGTTGTATGGCTTGGAAATGGTCAAGCAGGAATTTGGAGCGAGAGCTGTCTGACTTCAGAACAGTGCTCTTACCATATTACCATATCCCATTCTATGAGAAAATTGTTCTAGTATATTCACTTCAACATCAGAAACTGCCACGCAGATCATTTCACAAAGCTATCTTCTAATCTTTTCTCCTCAAAATGAAGAGATTTAATATGGTAACATTTGGCAAAAAACTTCATACCTTCCCCTCAATCCCACGATACTTGCTTGAATCAAAGGGTCAGGATGCTCAGACAGCAATTTCAAATACCTTTCATAAACCAGTAAACAAGATTAGAGATTTTAAGTTCATAGCCCATCAAAAACTGACTTGGCTGTGTCAGAAAGAAACAGAGGTCAAAGTGACCTAAGATAGGGCAATTTAAGAGGAAAAAAATGCACTAGATTGAAAGACATCTAATATATAAAAACTCATGAGTTCATAATGATACTAATAGGAAAATTTCAATTATTCCTTACTGCTGATTGCCAGGGCACAAATTTATAATTCCAAAAAGTTATAAATAAGGAGAAAGTATCAAGCATTTATCTTGCCTTTCCCATAAAAAGTGTATTTCAAGGTAATCAAACAGTAGATGGGTAGAAATTCTTAATGGAAGAATTTACCCAATAAATGTACAAGAAATGACAGAATCACAATGAGAAAATTGTGATTTGTCTAATTCCTAAGATAAATAATGGATCTTGACAGTGATCATCAACGGATGCTAAATCCATCAGGAAAAGCTTGATAGAGAACTTTCAAATGGGATCAGGCTGATAGCATTTGAACTTCCTGATCTAGGTATCTTCAGCAGTGTCCCTGAAAGAGGGACAGCCAGACAACGTGTCTCTCTTGTAGGAAAAAAGACACAGCCCCAGCTATGAGATATTTTTGCCAAAAAAAAAGAAATAAACAGGCTAGAATCTAATCAAGTCTCTAGCGCTAACAAGTACATCCTTGAAACCATCAGAAATATTGTAATATGGGCTGGCTGTATAGGATATTAATTCTTGAAATGATTACTCCTTATGTTACATGTCATGACAATTTGGTTAAAAAAAATCCTCAGAAATGTATACTGGAGTATTTTGAGGTAATATAACACCATATTTAGGATTTGCCTAAATGTACTACAGGAAAAAGAAAGGTCAGACATGGATAAGATTGGCAAAATGTTGATAATTCTTGGCGTTCAAAAAATACGTGAATATATACTACACTATCTTTGTATATCTTTGTGTACAAATTTCCACAGTAAATACGGCAGAGAGGGAAATCCAGAAAAACTAACCCAGCATAGTTAATGCCCCTTTAAATATGGGGACCATAAGTCATGCGCCAGTTAACATCTGTGTCTGTCTCTTCTCTGTTTTTTCTCTTTATTCTTTAGAATTATAGTTTTTATATTAAATTACTAAGTTTGGGAAAGGTTCTGTCTTCTTAACATGAGAGTCAATGAAACAGAAAACATTTCAAAATCAGAACTGAGAACATCAAAATTCATTAATTCAATAAATATTTATTGAGTACCTACCTTCTCCTTTCTGTCAAAACTCAAAACTGTGGCAATACAGTCATGTACGAGACACAGATTTCTCCTGTTAAAGCAGTGGTTGCCAAAAATCTAGCAAATGTTGGCTTCCCATTAGGATCAGAAGTAAGGATGTGGTAACAGAGGCAATTTCCAAAATCAACTCGGGCATGTTAAATGTCAATAAAACCCAACTCTGAAGTCATATTTAACCGATTCTGACAGAGTTTTATGCTGAGCCAAGGCCATTCTGCCCAAGCACACTAAATGTTGACTCTGAAGCACATGTAGGGGAATTAAAGAGTAACCAAAGATTAGAAGGGAATTTTGTCAAAGTTTACACGGTCAGTAGCACCAGGATAGAAAAGCAAAGGCACCTAGGACAACCAGAAAATTCTGTCACTACCAGTACCCCCACCACTCCTGAAAAAACAAATCAGAAAAAGACAGAATTTTAATGAATAACTTTGCATGCTGAACTCTGGGTAAGAAGGAAGAAAAGACAGAAAAACTGAGCTAACCCTCAGGAGTCTCAGAGTTCTATATTTTGTGGTGCAGACAGGGCAGCCCACCGGACTAGGGCTGTGGTGAGCTATTTCCTTTCTTAACATTCCAAGATGCCAATTTAGATGATGTCCTTCT
Organism: Mandrillus leucophaeus; assembly: GCF_000951045.1. Lineage (NCBI taxonomy): Eukaryota > Metazoa > Chordata > Mammalia > Primates > Cercopithecidae > Mandrillus > Mandrillus leucophaeus. The sequence goes on from NW_012106341.1 coordinate 1,848,686, forward strand.
CCAGGCACTCATTTCTCTTTTCAACACCTGTAGTTCTTGATTAATTAATTCAATCAGGACCGACTTACGTATTAACTGTCTACTTTCTTGATAACTCCTTCTGACACTCAGGTGCCTCATGTAGGCCATCTCTTCTTCAACTTCTTGGTAATATATTCCCCTGATTTTATGGAATCAATATAGCATAAGGATGCCCTGGACAAACTTGAAAATTATCTTTAGATTTAGATTTGTTCTGTTTTGAAAGACACTTATGGAAATGCTTATTTGCACACAAATAGACATCCTCATAAAAATGCCCAAATTCACTGAAGACGCCTATACAGACATGACAGTCTTCAGATTCAATAATGACAAAGCAAAATATCCTGCAGCTCTGGAATGTACCCTTAAAGTACAAAGTGTCAAAAACAAATAATAAAATATCTAGAAAAAAAATGAGAGATTTCAGCTTTAAATTTTTTTCCTTGAAGAAAAGGAAAAAAGATATCCTTATCTAAAATACTGTGTACCCTGAGACAAAATTGTCAGACAGTTTCATTTTGGGTTACTTCCCAAATAGAGTCTCACTTTTCCCTAAGTCTTTCTCTCCAGCCCCACTCAGAAATAGGGACCTAACTCCTGAGACCTAGACCATCATATTAACATTGTATTGGGACCATTTGTCAATTATGGGACAAAGGAGACACACCGTGAATGAAATACAGCCCTGTTCAGACATCTCTAAGAGATCCATGGAGTGGCATGCAGGTGGGAGATTTGTAATTACTACTTCAACACAAGGTGATAAAAACTATGATAGAAATAGTCAGAAATACAGTGGTGTCTCTAGTGAGAGGTACATACCAGTGGTGAAGGGGAGATTTTTAAATAAATAGGCTGGAAAGGCAGTAGACAAGCAGGTGATCAGTGGGATCGTGGGACAAGGTCCCATATGAGACCTCGCATGCAGACAGGGAGCACAACTAGGTGAGTTTGCAGGCAAAAGCATAGAAGCATAACATCACATCTTCAGGCAGGTCACACTTTTGGCTGGAGGATCAGTTTTAGAGTGAAGTTTTAATACATAGTCACTCTTCTTCAAGTTTAAACACTCAGTCCATGGCTAGATAAACCACCAGATAATAAACAGAATTACAAAACCTTTTAAAATGTTATTTTGGCAACTGAAATACCCCCTTATAATTCTTTGAAAGGTTAGATGTTTATAGATCAGGAAATGTATCTCCTAAATAATTAAAGGATTTTCTTATCCTCTTTTGGAAAACATGTAAGACAATACTTATTTGCACACATATATACATACACATAGAAATACCCAAACTCCTAAGTGAAAATTTCTGTACATATCTAAGTCTTCATATTCGGTAGTGACAAAATCATGATCAAAGCAGCCAGTATGACCTCCTGTTTTTTTCTATTAGTACTATGGGAAAGAGCACAGGGTTTAAACATGTGCTAAATCACTAGCTTTGAATCCCCTTGGCAAGTTTCCACTCATTCAGTTTCCTATCTGGCAGGGTTGTGTTAACTGAGGCAGGAGAGTCTGCTGGTTAACATCAAACATTCTAGAGTTGCACTGCTGAGAATGTATCCTAGCTCTGCCACTTAGTTGCTCTTGCCCTTAGGAAGGTTCCTTAACCCCTTTGTCCCTCAGTTTCCTCAAGTATAAAATGGAGATAACACTGGTATCTACCACCTCATAGGGAGACTGAAAGAATTAAATAAGTAATGCATTTAAAGAGCTTACAATAACAGCTGGCAGGTAGTAAGCGCTCAATACATTGTCAACGCTTGTTATTATATGTTGTCAATGTAAAAGACACACTGGATTTTGAAGACTCAGTTCCAAAAAAGAATATAAAATACCTAATTAATAATTTTTATGCTGATTACATATTGAAATGACAATATTTTAGATATACTGTGCTAAATATAACATCAAAATTAATTTTGCCTATTTTTCCCTTTTTTACTTTTTAAAGTTCTTTTTACTGTGGTGACCTGCATTTCATTTTTATTGGCCAGGGATGCTCCAGAAGGTTGATGCCTGAAACTAGAGATCCATTACCTTTCCTCCTTTCTAGGACTTCAAATTAGGTTTTAATTTAAGAACACCTTTGCTATATATAATCAATACAAAAAACTTTACCCACTTATTGTACCTTGCCCTGTTGACACCGACTTCCCATTCTCTACCAGAAGAAATAAACAAACCCATCACCAACAAATCACCCATCCATTTTTCCATTTTTATAAATATATTAGTTACAGTTTTTCACTTAATGACCTTTCAAGGATATACAACTTAAAACCAATGGCTTTAACTTCTATCCAGAAGTCCTTCCAAAGGACATATGAATCAAATACTAAATTATGGTTTGGTGTTTGATATGGGTTAGATTCATGTCCCTGCCCACATCTCATGTTGAATTGTAATCTCCTAGTGGGAGATGACGGGATCATGGGGATGGATTCCTCCTTACTCATGATAGTGAGTGGGTTCTCATGCGATCTGGTTGTTTAAAAGTATGTAGCACTTTCCCCTTCTCTCTCTTCCTCCTGCCCCAGCAATGTAAGTCATGCCTGCTTCCCCTTCCGCCATGATGAAAGTTTCCTGAGGCCTTCCCAGCCACACTTCGTGTACAGCCTGCAGAATCAGGAGCCAATCAAACTTTTTTTAAAAAAATAACTTACCCAGTTTCAGGTGTTTCTTTATAGCAGTGTGAGAATTGACTAATACAGTGTTAAATGCATTCACTGAACTAATCCAAATCTTGAAAGCTGGCATCAGTTTTTGCTACCTGAGATTTCCAAATCAAGGTTTATGGTGTCAACTGAAGAAGCACAGAATATTCTTAAGATCCTCTTTCTGGAGAGTCTGAGTTAGTCTTTCAAGGATAAGCCCCTGGAACCTCTATTTTAGCTTCTAGTCTCAAGGTAGAGATAGCATGAATCAATCACACAAATAAATGCATAATTATCATAGGCGGTAAGTGCTATAAAGGAAAATTATATGGTATCATTAGAGGTTCTAAAAAGATAAATAACTAAAATATAAAATAAGGTATCAAAACCTGTACTCTGTCAGCTAAATTGATTCTAATTATATTTTGAGACTGGTGGGAAGAAATTATGCATTTAGACATTTGTACAATATAGAGTTATGAATTATGATCCTATAATCATTGAGATATAAACATATTTTCACGAGGTAAAAACTGTATGAAAGCTAAATAGAAAAAGTCAATTCACCTCTAACATTCCAAAAATATCTGTTTAGACCAACCTTTCTTGTCTATTTCTGAAATAATCTAGTCATCTGCATATGTAAGTAACCATATTTTATAATCTGGAAAAATAAGAGACTCTATGATCTCTTTGAAGTTGAAAACACTTGTCTACATTGCAGTAAGGGCAAATTGGTTAGGTTTTGAAAAGGTTAACTATACAAGCTCATTTTGAAAGATTAGACAGATTATTTTTCATGGAAAGAAGTAAACAACATATTTTGAATCTATAAACTATATTCTAGGTAAGCTATAAACATAGTGCCTGGAGCAAAGAATCACAATAAACATGCACTGAATGGATGGGCAAATTGTGACAATTGAGACAGAATTTCAAAACTAGAGATCTTTTAATATAACTCTCCATTTTATGGGTAAATCAATTGCAGTTCAGGATAATAACGTTATTTGGCCCAAAGAGCTAGAGGTGGCAGCGGGAGCACCACATTTTCTGTCTCCAGATTCCTAGGCAGAGCCCCCCTGACTCTACCAGGCCCACATTCACCAAACACCCTAACCCTCAGGCACACCCACAAAGGTCTGTTTACGAATCATCAGTGGTGGCACAGACATTAGACTGAAGAGGTACTGTTCAAATAGAGCCCTCCAAGGTCTCTCGTCTTTGTTATAAAATAAGGGAAAGACTCACCAGGGATTGTGTACTAGGGTCCCAGTTTGCCACTCACATTGCTTCACAGACTTAGTATTGACTTGACTCCAATGTTCCTACCAACTAATTCACAGATATAATTAAGATACAACTATCAGCAAATATCCCAGCTTCTCCCCTTAAGAAGAAAGAGCGGTAACATGGGAATTGAAGGATATACATGAGATCTGAACATCAGGCTCAGCAAAGATTAGCTTGGATTGGGGGTAGGTCAGGCAGAGAGGAGAGATGTCTGGGCATTCCTAGGCCTTCTTCACTCTGGGAGACTTCCAGCCTTGCCCTACCTGCACACCTAAGGCCTCTCTGAATTCTAGAAAGATGTACAATACACCTATACTCTTGAACTGAAAACAGGCTTTTAGAATATTCAAGGCTACCTGCTAGAATAGGTACTCCTGGTGCCGCGATATTACCAATAGAGACCGAATCACATTGATGAATGGTTATAATTTCCCACAGACTCAGCACTATACCTGGATGCAGAAACAGATGCAGGGCCCAATGTGAAAAGAATTTAAGATACCAGCCCTGAAAAGAGCAGAGGCAACTCACAAGGGTATTTCTCAGATTTTTCCTCACCTAGAGAGGAAGGCTGTACCCACTGATGCCCCTAGTTAACACTGTGTCCTCCTGAGATTTGAAATGAATGAGAATCCACAACTTACACCCATAATCCTTCCTGCATGTTCTGAAGGCATCAAGAACTGAAAAGTATCAAACCCATACAGGCTATTTCATAAGCCTGGTGTTTGTTTCTGAGTATCAGAAGACAACCTAATCAGCCTTCTCTTTATCCCCATCTGACCATGTCAGTTTCACTGCACCCTGTACCAGGTGTGATGCTCTCACTATCTCACCAGATAACCACACATGTGCAGGTGAGCACTTGGCAAGCAAACTACAGAGGCTTTTGTGTGTCAGCGTTAACAAACCCAGGACCACTTTCTCAATATTGAGCCCTGTTCTCAATATCCCACACTCCCACCCAGGCTGGCTGTGTAGTAACTTTGTTTGACAAATGAAGATGCAAGGGACTGTCATGAACTATTCCTTATCTGACTGTCACACTGTTAATATTCACATCTTCCCTCTTGTTTATCCACCACGCAGTATATTTGCCACACTGGTCTTTCATCTGCCACTAAATAAATGAGCATTTATCAAGTTCTCCCCATGCACTAAGCCCTATTTTAGGGGTTTTCACATTTTATTTTTTGATCCCCTCAACAATCCTGTGAAATATTTTTATCAATACTTTCTAATAGATGAAGATGTTAGAATTCAATTATATGTCTGCAGAACAGCTCCCTGCAGAGCTGACGTGTGCAAACTTTTGATCTCAAGTATTAGAAAACTCTTGCTAACAACCTAATGACGTGACAGGCTCTCTACCTGAACGGAAAGAACCTGGGTTCCTGCTTGACCTTGGCCTCGCAATGAGGACTCTGGGCCTGAAGCATCAAGTCTCTTCAAAGCAATGTCTAAAAGAACTCAAGTGAAAAACAGCTTCTCCAAAGGCTATTACAGTGTGCAATAGCCAAAGATGACCCTGCCACAAAGAGATTGTGATTTGCATTAAACTTCTCTTCCTTTTCGTTTTTAACATGCCCAACAGGCAGCTATAGATCAAAAGGCCATAATCACTATTCCAGTTTTGAAACTGCACTGTCCTTCTTCCCTAAGAAGATGGAATGAAAAGCACAGACAGCAGACTCTGGGCACCAGTAAATTACACCCTCCCACACCTCAGGATGTCAGAAAGGTTTTGCTCTCTCAGTGGGCATTTGGGAGAAGTGGGAACAGAATACTGAAATCTTTACCTGCCTAGTAACTGAAAGTGTCAAGAGAAACCAAACTTCAGTTTATCAACAGATTTATCTTTTTTGTCGCTCTCATATGGGCATCATTATGGAAGATTTGGGGGCACGTGGAGATAATTATATCAGAATGCAGAAAAGAAAGGACTCCAAACATTGCTAAGGTGTGTTGCTGCATCCTTAAATAGGCAGATAGTCACGCTGTTGCTTGGAAGAATACAAGTAGGCGCAATGTTACCCTGGAATTGCTTCATGACCACCTGATCACACATAAACATGAAGTGGCTCCTAGCACATGTGCTCTTTCTCAATGCCCACATCCCCACCTCCCATTCCCCATAAATCTCTGCTCCTGTTAACTCTGTTAAGTAATTCTTTCTGGGCAATTAACTGTTTTAAATTATTATTTAAGCTAGTCTACAAATCATCATTACTATACTCTTCATGAAAATAATCCACTACCTAATATTGGGACACATTGAAAGTCATCACACGTTTAAAGGGGGGTAAACAATTATATTAATATATCAGCACACTGGAGTCCAGTCATGAACACCCCACTGGTGGCTTCATGTGGACCAACAATTCTAAGCAGCAAGGCTGCTTTCCCTGTTTTAAAACACTCCCAAAGTAAAGCTCACAGTCAGCAAAAGTATTGTTCCTTTTAAATGAGAAATGCTGCATAAGCAAAATGACCTTTCTGTAAGGAAACTCTTATTACTGTAATACATCACCTCAAAAACTAGTGCAAAAAAATCCAGCAATTTTGATTCTAGTTTTTAAGGAAGAGAACATCTTACATCCATCTAATATAAAGTTAGTTTTATAAAGTTGGCCTTTTAAAAATTCTATTGAAATATTGAGATCAAAAATTGATCCACCACAACTTTAGGCCCTTATAAAAAATTAATGAATCTCTGACATATAAGGGAAAAAAAAAAAAAAAAAACAGAAAAAGCACCAAAACTGTCTAAAATGCTTATTTTTTAAATTTAAACACAGAAAATTTAGACTACTTCTTAGAAAAGCATATTGAGCTTAGATATTATGAGGCCATTTGACTTACCCAGGGCAAGCATAAAAATACACTAAAATAATGGCAGCTGATTGGCAAATATTTACATTAAAATATATAACAATAGGTTTTCTTCAAAAGCACATCATGCTATTTTTGTCTCAAAAACAAATTTAGCATTCATTTAATCCCACTAAAATAAAACACTCCTTACTTCAATAACATTGGTCTGTCATTGGTTAAATTAACAGTCATCACAGAGAAAAAAAAAATTACAATGGTATCAGGTCAGGGCTCAGGGATGAGCAACAGTGAATTTTCTTTTGTGACACAGTGATAAGCTACATAGAAAAAAGTGGACTATGAGAAATAGAGCTGCATTTCAGCCAGCCCATTCCTTCCTAAATGATAGTTATATCAAATCAAGATAGTTTTAGGTCAAAACATCTTCCAAAGATTGAGTTCACATCCAGGGGATCTCTAGTGGCTATCAGTACTCAAACTGGAAAAGAATACTTTTCAAATTACACCAACTTAGTTGTAGCAAACTTGAAATTCAAAAAATGACTACTGCCTATTAAAATATGATGCATACCTAGGGATAAAAAAAATTTAATCATATGTGGTTGAAAATTACAAAACCAACCAACAAACAAAGTTTTGAAACTTGAAATTGACCATAGCTTAACAGTATATTGCAATGACCAAACTAGGGAGTTAATAGAGTTGGGATATTTGTCCTGGCTCAAATCTCAAGTTGAATTGTAATTCCCCAGTGTTGGAGCTGGGGCCTGGTGGGAGCTGTATGGGTCATGGGGGTGGATCCCTCATGGTTTGGTGCTGTTCTGATGATAGATGTGGTCGTTTAAAAGTGTACGGCACCTCCCCCACCCCTTGGCTCCTGCTTTCACCATGCGACATGCTTGCTCCTCCATTCATCTTCCACCATGATTGGAAGTTCCCTGAGGCCTCCCCAGAGGCAGATGCCAGCACCATGCCTCCTGTACCCTGCAGAATCATAAGCTGATTAAACCTCTTTTCTTTACAAATTACCCAGTCTCAGATATTTATTTATAGCAACATAAGAATAGCCTAATACAGGACTTTTATTGTGAACTTTTGTACAGCAAAAGGAAAATTTGCAATCCTGAAAAAATCCTTCTACCTTACTTACCATTGATCAGTCTTTCAATAGTATAGGGCAGACATTTGGCTTCTTTATTTCATACGGATTATGAGCAAGGAGGAGTCAAAGAAAGGCAATGAAATTGAGTGGAGAAGGCAATGTTGAATCACTGAGGAACAGATAAAGACTTGAAGTTACATAAAGGAAAATAAAAGCCTTAAGAGGGAAGAAGTTGGGGAGGGTAAGGGACTTTAATTGCTGTAAGAAATATTTAGTTTAGATTTAGTTTTAAATCAAGAGAAATGGTGAACAGGACACAAAAGGGAATCAAACCTCAAAACTCTAATCTATTAAGAGAGAGAATATGTAACTAAGTGACCCATGACATTTCTTAAAGTTATTGGACTCTATGATTCCTACGAACAGAGAATTCAGCAAACATTTCACGGAAGTCTTCCTTCTCTTAATTGTTGAAGTAATAACTGTATCAAAAAATGGCATCTTTTCCAATCCATGCCTACTAATTTGATATACCTATATAAAGTTCATTGATGCAGAGTAGGACAAAATAAAAGCAAGAAATTTTAAAACACAACCATGAAATGAAAGCATTTCAGTAAATTCCCTTAAGAAGATTGAATAAGCAATTTTCATGAATTTAAGTGTGCTCTGTACCAAAAAAAAAGAAAAAAAAAAAAAAAGGAGGGAATAATAAGGTCTTTTAGGCCAGGTGCAGTGGCTCACACCTGCAATCCCAGCACTTTGGGAGGCTGAGGCAGGAGGATGGCTCACACCTGCAATCCCAGCACTTTGGGAGGCTGAGGCAGGCGGATCTCCTGAGGTCCGGAGTTTGAGACCAGCCTGACCAACAAGGAGAAACCCTGTCTCTATTAAAAAT
>NW_012106341.1:1857811-1860364 GCF_000951045.1 Mandrillus leucophaeus
ACACTCCCACCTGTGTATCTGGAACAACATGCACATGCCACCATGCTCATCTAATTTTTTTATTTTTTGGTAGATATTGGGTTTCACTTTGTTGCACAGGCTGGTCTTCAACTCCTAGGCTTAAGCAATTCTCCTACCTTAGCCTCCCAAAGTGCTGGGATTACAGGCATAAGCCACTGTGCCAGGCCTTTTCAGGCCATTCTTTAACCCATGATGTAACATGTACTGATTTTATTTTGGTCTTTTAAGTATGTGGTTCTAGAAGTAAGGATCAAGTTTCACTTATTTCTTTGTCACAACACAAAGTATTGCCTTATTCACAGCTAGTACTCAATAAATATTTCATCAGACACGAAGAATTGAATGCCTTTGAATTCTACCCAGGAGCTAGGACTGTGTTAAATGGAAATGAGGCATTCCAGAATGAGTGGGATTTGGCGCTGCCAAGACCCAAAGACCAAAATGTAGCTGGTTAGTAAAGGCCCCAGTGAGAAGCTAAGGAATGTTACAAGCCAAGCCAGCATGGAAAAGGGCAACTGGACATTCTGGCAATGGGTTACAGGACACAGTACTGGGGAACACAGAACAGAACGGTAGCAGAGAAGTAGGCTGTCTGCATAAAAGAGGCTGAGCAGCAAGGCTCAGGGGCAGAATTTCTGTCTCCAGAATGCAAGGCCTTAATACAGAATAAACAGTATGCGTATCAGATGGAGTACATCAAAGCAGAGCTTGGGAATGGAACACAGGGCCTGGTTACCACAAAAAGCCAACTCTCAGTTCACTGGAAAAGAGAAGAAACTAAGTTAATGGAACTCAAGTACCCACCCAGAAGAGAGGAAGTGATAGAGGAGGACTGGTACCCAGCCTCAAGCCACCAAATTAAGGATGTTTATATTTTCTTCGCTAAGAAAAGATTGGTTCCAAATCCCAGAGAAGGTCTGAACATATGGAAGTTTAAAACGTTCTAGGAGAAGGATGAAAAAGATTCAGGCTGTTGGCAGGGTGTGGTGGCTCATGCCTGTAATCCCAGCACTTTGGGAGGCCATAGTGGGAGGACCACTTGAGCCCAGGAGTTTGAGACCAGACTGCGCAACATAGTGACATCTCACCTCTACAATGTTTCTTTAAACTGTACTCCAGCCTGAGTGACGGAGCAAGATCCTGATTCAAAAAAAAAAAAAAAAAAAGATTCAGGTTGTTCCATGGGCCTCTGATACCGGCCTTCTGTAGAATAAACATATATATTTGACTAATATTTTTATAGTAATGTGCTTAGTCATATATACTTTTGCTATTCTGATGAGTATTGTTTGTAATGATCACACATGTCTATGCATGAACAGAACTTGGTCATTCCTGGGCCTATGAAAATAACTCATTAATGAATTTCCTCATACTACCCTGAGATGCAAGAGATAATGCTGAATGCCAGAATGTCAAAGTAAATCCCAATCCTAACAGAGTTTATGACACCAGAGCTCTTCATAGAATGCCAAATTCCTTGGTAGAATTCAAGGGATTCCACTGTGTGTTTCAGCATCAACGATTTGTTATATAACCAGAGCTTTAGAGTGGTACATACAAATAGTACAGTCTTTCAAGAAATGCCTTCCTTCTCTCTCACTCCACGTCTCAAGTGTTTCCATGCTACAAAATTATCAGCAACAGCATAAATGTGAGTAAACACTGAAATGAAAAGTCATATGCACTAAAAATGCAAGGATAATCCATATACCTCTGCTCAAATTCTCTAGAAATAAACTATTCACTGCTAAAGAAATTATATCGATTTTTTATAAATTATATCTTTTTTTTTTTTTTTTAGATGGAGTCTCACCCTGTTGCCCAGGCTGGAGTGCAGTGGTGTGATCTTGGTTCACTGCAACCTCTGCTTCCTGATTTCAAGCAATTCTCCTGCCTCTGCCTCCTGAGTAGCTGGGATTACAGGCATGCACCACCACACCCGATTAATTTTTGTATTTTTAGTAGAGATGGGGTTTCACCATGTTGGTCAGGCTGGTCTCAAACTCCCGACCTCATGAGCCCCCCACCTTGGCCTCCCAAAGTGTTGGGATTACAGGCACGAGCCACAGCGCCCAGCCTATAAATTATATATCTTATAGTTAAATTATATATATAAAATTTCCTTTTGCAGTTAATAGGTACTATTTTATATAATATATAGATTTTATAGATTATATAAGATTATGGACATTAAGTAATATTACATAATCTATATAATTATGTGATTATGTAATTATATAGATTATGTAAATACTTATGTGATTATGTAATTGGATTATGTAAAATTATGTGTAATTTTACATAATTATATACATTATGTAAAATTCAGTATATGTTAATTTGGGTCTAGCATTTAACTTATACTCTTGAGCATAATTTATATCTAAATTATATCTCATGAGTATATACCTATATATTTATATGTAAATTATATCTCATGAGTATAAGTTAAATACTAGACCCAAATTAACATATACTGAGTTTTATATAATCTAAGAGACATTTTACAACACCTAAAACGCAAAAGAA
>NW_012106341.1:1861235-1863729 GCF_000951045.1 Mandrillus leucophaeus
AAAAAAAAAAAAAAAAAGAAAGAAAGAAAAAAAAAACTAGTCCAAAGAAACACTGTATTGGCAATGGCCAGACCTGATAACCGTATCTATAATGCGACCCACCACACACGCCTCTCTTTTACAGTAGTTCTTTATTCTCTTAAACAGAAAAAAAAGTTTACTGTGTTCCCCAACACAACTGATAATTATGTATTTACTTGTGTTTACTCATTCAGTGCCTGTCCCCAGTACTTCACTGTAAGTCCCATGAGGTCAGAAAGGGTAACAGTTCTGCTGGCAACTCAGCAACCATCATAGCACATCGTCAGTATTCATGAAAATTGATAAGTTGGTTAACTGAATTCATGAATAAACATTTTCATATAGGTTCACTGACCTTATATACACATCATTCAGAAAAGCCAAGTATGAAGTTGGTCCAGGAACCTCATAATATGTGCATACAAGAAAAATAACAGATGTAATTAGATAGCTAGCTAGACAGATGATGTAGAAGATAAAACGACCCCCTCCCTCATATTTATAAATATATTTGATAGTATTTGAACCCACTATAACACATTACTAATGACATAACTGTAGGTAGACTATAATAAATTAAAAACCAATTAAAAACAATGAACAGGTTGTGTTTTTTGTAGATTTATTACCAAATTAAACACTGATAAATATTTGCAAAACAAGAACTCACAAATAGTATTTTATCCTCTTAATGTTCCGGCTTATTATAATTTTACAATAATACCTTTAATTTTAGACCCCATGAAATATTTTTTTCCCATGAAATATTTTAACAAAAATAAATTCTGGCAATAAAAATGAGCTGTGTTGCAAACCTCCATATGCTAACTATCATACCTCCTTCCAACTGTGCATAGGAATATTATACTATACATGAAGCATTTCATGTAACATTTTGATATAGTTGAGGTATTATTAGAAACTACGTACAGTCATTCATGAAATTAGGTAACTCTAAAAAATAACTACACATAATTCTCCTCAAAGATAAATTTGTTGAGATTACTGTTTTGAGATCTCTGGCACTCCCATGAGATTCACTGGAATAGATATGCATTTGGATGCTGAGTTAATAAAATTTACCATTCCCTTTGGGAAGAAGATGAAACAGCTATCGAAAGCCAATTCATTATCCAGCAGAGACAAGTGGACACAGATGCTCCAGTTTTTTACCCAAGCCTGAAAAGACCCCATCCTTCCCTCTGAGCCTGCTAGAGAGCTGTTCCTTTCTTAAGGTTCAGCCCAAGGGACCCATTCTTAGCACCACATCTATGAGAAAGCTTTTCCTGACTTTCCACAAAACAAAAGATGGCTACGTACTTCGAGTAGCTTTCACTCAACATCCAGGATTGCATATATCAAAATGCATTAGACATGTTGTACACTTCTATCGTCCTGATTAGACTCAGAGCTCAGTGAATTCAAGAACCAAACCACATTCACTCCCATATTCCTCAGGCCTGGAACATACTAGACACTCAAGTATTTACCAAAGGCAAAGAAGAGGTCAGAAATTATGAATAATGAAAGTTATATATCTGTATAGAGACGGAGATACAGATACACACACACACATCACCCAAAAGATATCAGGGCTAAGAAAAGCATTTAAAATAAGCTCCACTCTTAAAGAATGGGTTATATTCCAAACTCTGAGCTTTGAATTCAGACTTAACCAAGTGAATAGCCAACACTGAGAAGTTTATAGGAAACAGCCATTCAGCTATTGTGAGAGTCTCCTAGGAACAGAATATGGGGTGTGTTATGGAAGGAAGGGGTGCAGGGGGGACACATAGAGTGAGATTTCCACTTTGGAAACCACTTCTAAAGATGGAAATTATAATGGTCAACAACCCATCAGAAAAAATATCATCTACCCAGAATTAACAAGCAATTTTATCACAGGCAGACAGATCCTTGGTATAAATTCAGCTCCATTATCCCAGTGTAAGGTCATGCTGATTTACTGTATATTTCACATGCTAGTTAAGAAAGGCATCTACAATATATCACTCAAAATGTCTTTTGAATCTAGACGACGGTCACCCGGTCTACTCCATAGCTCTGGTCCCCGGAGGGGTAAAATATAAGCTATAAAGAAGAAAGGCTTGATTTGTACACATGGTTGCTCAGCATCAAGTACTTTTATGGCAAAAGACAAATGAGACCAATAAAAGAGCTTATTACAAAGGCTACCAATCAGACCTAGAAAAGTCATGACCCAGTGCCAGTTTCCTGAAGCAATTCCCTCAGTTGGATTTGATATTAAGTGTTGTTATGATTTTCCACACAATGAAGCCCCTCAGAACCCTCCCCCTTGGTATTTTTAAACTCCATTACCTCACTTTCCAACCATAACTGTTTTATCTTTCTCACGCTGGCACATAGACTCATTTTTCCTTTCACCCTTAAATAGATCTGTAGTTCATTCTTGAACTTTCTGCTTTCAATACCTGCTGACCACCTTTTCTTA
>NW_012106341.1:1864484-1866682 GCF_000951045.1 Mandrillus leucophaeus
TACCATGATGGACTGAATGTTTATGTCACCTCAAAATTCATATGTTAAAATCCTAACCTCCAATCAGATAGTATCATGAGGTGGGGTCTTTGGGAGGTGATTAGGCTGTTAAGAGTAGAGTCATCAGGAATAAGATGAATGCCCTTAAAAAACAGAGCTCATAAAACTGACCCCAGAGAGCTCCCTTGCCCTTTCCATCATGTGAGGACATAGTGGGAAGGTGCCATCTATGAACTGGGGAACAGGCCTTCACCAGACACTGAATCTGCTGGTGCCTTAATCTTGAACTTCTCAGCCTCCAGAACAGTGAGAAAACATTTGTTGTTTCAGTCACCCAGTCTATGATATTTTTGTTACAGCAGCCCAAATGAACCACAACAGGTACCTGCTTTATTGAGTGTCATAAGGAATAACTGAGTTAATATATGCCAAGCACTTTTTAAAAATAACTTGAAGCACTCTAAACACTTTGTGCCAAAAATTGCCATTTACACAGTTGATTAGCCCTTTAAAAATTCTGTTTACACCAATAAACTTTTCAAGTTATCAGTAAAATAAGAAGTTTAAAAAATGTTTAGGAGTTTTCTTATTGAACCCCACAGATGCCTAGACCTCTGTCTCTAGTTATATTGACTTGTCACCTGTTTGACATGTCTGAGTTTACCTGACACTACAGAATTCACTTAAAATATCTACAAATCAACTCAAGTCACATGAAACAGTTCCATTTCTTAAACTTATGAATCACTATTCATTTTCTCATCAAATTATAAGAAAATAGCACATAATTCATTTTTATGGTTTTTTTCAATTCTCAGATAAAAATCCCCAAACTTGGAGACAAATGGAAAGCAAGAAAAGGATAGAATTTTTCTAACAAGACGGTAGGCATGGAAGTACTGAAAAATGAATGAGAACTGGAGCCCAGAGAAGTGCTAAGCACAACTCCACAGCACCTCCTTCCTCCTTGCTACGCCCAACTCCACGTTCCTGAGAGCCAGGGGGAAATTCACAGAGTGTGATCTCCTGGGCCTCGGGTAGAAGCTTTATTTACTTAGGGAAATCAGGGCTGCAGTATATTTGATCCCAGCCCTTAAAATCAAAGGTTCTATCTTGGGAAAGCATAGATTGGTGAAAGATTATCTAGATAGAATTTTAAAAATCATAAACAGTCTGGGCACAGTGGCTCATGCCTGTAATCCCAGCACTTTGGGAGGCCGAGGTGGATGAATCACGTGAGGCTAGGAGTTCAAAACCAGCCTAGCAAACAGGGTGAAACCCCACCTTTACTAAAAATACAAAAAATAGCCAGGCATGGTGGCACATGCCTGTAATCCCAGCTACTTGGGAAGCTGAGGCATGAGAACTGCTTGAGTCTGGGAGGCGATGGTTGCAGTGAGCTGAGATCATACCATTGCACTCCAGCCTGGGCGACAGAAGGAAACCATGTCTCAATAAAAAAAGAAAAAAAAAACAAAAAAACATAAATTAATGAATGTTCTTTAATAAGAATAATCCTCAATAATATTTCCCCTTCTCTGAGACCTGGAACCTGGTCCTGCATATCCTTTCAGGAACAAGATACAGGCTTAACTTCTGGGGGACCACCTACCAGCCAGAGCTTTATTCCAACAGGGATAGTAAAACCAAGCTCCCACCTCCCATTCTCAATTATATTCTCCCTGCTGAGGACCAATGTTTGCCCAGCCACACAGAAAGATCTCTTTCTGCAGAGAAATTCATTTTGAATTTTTTCTTACCATAGTGGTCAGCAGTGAACAGGGTTAGGTAGGTTAATGCATTCTCAATCTTATAATGGTACTTTCACAACAGATGTGTTATTGCTACTGTGTGTTCTGGAATATGAATCATAACATACAGCAATTATTACTGAATTACTTTTAAGTACATCACTGCAATAGAATGCCTCATTAACCAGCCATGCTCTCTCCATTAGCAAACTAATCATTAGAGTGCAGCCCTCTACTCTAACGGGAAAAAAAAAAAAACTCCCAACTCAGAACCTTTACAGCCTCTTTAGGCATAATTGCAGGCCATGGCTTATGAAACTTGGCTCTCTGATTGCAAGGGAAGCGCCAAAACTCAAAATTAACCTTGGCTGCTACCAAGTTCTGAGAATCAGTTTTCAGAAGGAACTGGCTTCCCACCCCGCCTCATCTCCTGTATTGGAGAGCATA
>NW_012106341.1:1866732-1876933 GCF_000951045.1 Mandrillus leucophaeus
TTTCCCCTTCTCTGAGACCTGGAACCTGGTCCTGCATATCCTTTCAGGAACAAGATACAGGCTTAACTTCTGGGGGACCACCTACCAGCCAGAGCTTTATTCCAACAGGGATAGTAAAACCAAGCTCCCACCTCCCATTCTCAATTATATTCTCCCTGCTGAGGACCAATGTTTGCCCAGCCACACAGAAAGATCTCTTTCTGCAGAGAAATTCATTTTGAATTTTTTCTTACCATAGTGGTCAGCAGTGAACAGGGTTAGGTAGGTTAATGCATTCTCAATCTTATAATGGTACTTTCACAACAGATGTGTTATTGCTACTGTGTGTTCTGGAATATGAATCATAACATACAGCAATTATTACTGAATTACTTTTAAGTACATCACTGCAATAGAATGCCTCATTAACCAGCCATGCTCTCTCCATTAGCAAACTAATCATTAGAGTGCAGCCCTCTACTCTAACGGGAAAAAAAAAAAACTCCCAACTCAGAACCTTTACAGCCTCTTTAGGCATAATTGCAGGCCATGGCTTATGAAACTTGGCTCTCTGATTGCAAGGGAAGCGCCAAAACTCAAAATTAACCTTGGCTGCTACCAAGTTCTGAGAATCAGTTTTCAGAAGGAACTGGCTTCCCACCCCGCCTCATCTCCTGTATTGGAGAGCATAATTTGAATGGACAAGTATAAAATACAATTTTTTAGGAGAAAAATATCCAAATGACCTACCGTGTTTTAAATTTGTGCTAAGGAATATAGAAAGAATATAAAAAGCATAAGGCAGAAGTTTCAAAATGTTTATAATCTGGGTGGGGAGAATGCCATAGAGTGAATGGTTTCAACAACAAAAACTCACAGCTCTTGAGAATAAAAAACAGGTGGAAAAACATAAGGTAGTATATAATTAACCCAATGTTAAATGATATTTCAATAATAAGCAGTAAATGAGCTCAAAGGTGAGATCAGTAATGCTGGGGGATGGTATACGTTCAAGAGTAACTATTATGACTCAAGAAAGGGATTAAAGCATCATTTTAGGTTATCCTCTAAAGACTAGTAGCTTCATATGCTGCTGGGATCATAAAAAACAGGAAGATACTGGCCATTGTCAGAAACATGTCAGAAATCACATTGAGTGCATTTTCTGCTCTTGTATCCCAGTGGAAAAACTACCAGTCACCATCACCTTGGAAAGTAATCTGAAATAGGTTTAGGTTAACTCATAGAGGACAGATTCCTAAGTTATTTTCTCTTATTTATCTGCCTTTATTTATTTTCAATCTTTCTCTTAATAAGTTATGAAAATTACAATAAAGAACATAGGAATATGTTTAGGGAAACAAACTTAAAAATTGGTGTGAAAATCCAAAATCCTTTTAAAATAAAAGTATATGTTTTAAAAATAGTAGCCACCACAAGATAATGGATAATGAGATCCCTCTGTGCTGTTTTTATAACGTCTTAAGTCTTTTTTTAATATGTAAGAAGTTTTTAAATCATCATGAGAGTGAAATCAAATGTGAACATTGTAACTATATGAGTTAACTTGTATAAACTACATTTCAAATGTGGTTTTACGCTTCCTTGAAGCAAGGACCTAAAGACAACAAATCTAAAAAAAACAAAAATTCTTATAAGAGGTTTCTTCTTTGTTCTTTCCTTTTTCCTCTCTTCTTTCTTCTTCCTCTTCCTCTTCCTTCTTCTTCCTTCTTCCTCCTCCTTCTCCTTCTTCCACTTCCTCTTCCTTCTCTTCCTCTTCTTTTTTTTTTTTTTGAGGTAGAGTCTGAGTCTGTCACCTAGGCTGGAGTGCAGTGACGCAATTACCAATTACAGTTCACTGCAGCCTGGACCTCCTGGACTCAAGCAATCCTCCCACCCCAGCCTCCCAAGTCGCTGGGACTATAGGCATAAGCCACAATGCCTGGCTAATTTTGAAAAAATCTTTACAGAGACAGGATCTCACTGTGTTGCCCAGGCTGGTCTTGAACTCCTGGGCTCAAGCAATCCTCCTTCCTCAGTCTCCCAAAGTGCTGGGATTACAGGCATGAGCCACCACACCCAGCCAGAGCCTTTATCTTCTATCAAGGGATGGGAAGGCATGTAAGGGGTAATGGACCACAACAGATTCTGTTCGGCTGTTCCTTTTGTGGCCTGAAGCAAGAGAATAGTGCACAACATTCAACTAACTACAGCTCTGGGGAGGTGACAATGGAATTTATGAGAACCTGGTACTTGCAGATACAAATGAACACAACTCCTTTAGGCAGACACTAAATTCTTTCTCTTAGGCAGGTTTCTAATAAAAGCTATTTGTCAGACAGGTTGAGCTTACACTCCAATCTGCCTCAAACAACTATATTCTAAACCACTGATGAGGACAATTCTTAATACAGGGAAAATCAGACAACCAGATAGCAGGGCAGCACCTTGTTAGTAAAGCTGAGAATTTAACCAGACCTTTCTGAGCAATACGTATACACACAGAGGTGGGGTTCTAATACGGCTGTAGCTAAACAAGGCTTTCTTTCTAGCATGCAGCAAAGATTCTGCGTGGACATTTAGACATGTATTTGATAGAGCATCCAGGAATCTACACCACGATGGATGGTAGAAATGCTTTAAACCTCGTATGTTTTCAAAATGGTAGTTACTGCATTCCTAGCCTAGCCAATGTTAACTTCATAAGTATTCCCAAGGAACATCCAATTCTGAGTAGCAGGGCTTCCTGATGTCGCCTTTGATGTTACTGCCCCAGAGAGCTGAATGAATTGGCTTGTTACATCCAAGCTTTATTTAACATTTGCCAGCTGAATGCAGAGAATGAAGATTCCTGTGCGGATGTAGGAGGTGGACATGTTAAGTTCCACCCTGATCTTTTTCTTGACATTGAGTTTATAAGAATGAGAGAAGATACGTATGCAAAAGAACAATGAATATCACTTAAGTCTGAAGGGGAAAAAAAAAGAAGAGTAGCCATGTTTTGTTTTATAAATGACTTGGCAGCATTTTGCCAAATTCATAAAGTAATTTTTTAAGTAGCATGTATGGCTATAGATCATTTCCATAAAAGTCTAATAACTACACTAAATTTGTGAGGTGTTGATTTAATTAAAATTAACTTCAGATATTTACAGACTATTTATTATGTATGGGCATTATATTAAGACTTAATAAACCCATCTGTATAAGGCCCTGCCTTCAAATACCTCACAGTCTAACGGGCGAAAGGAAAGAGGAGGAGACATGTAATGTATACAAATAACCACTATTATGGGCTGGCTTGTGTTCCTACAAACTTCATATATTGAAGTCCTAACTCCTGGTATCTTAGAATACGACTGTATTTGGAGATAAGGTCTTTAAAGGGGTAACTAAGGTTAAACAAGGTCACATGGATGGCATGCCCTAATCCAGTCTGACTGGTGTCCTTCTAAGAAGAGGAAAAGACACCAGGGAGGCAGGCACACGGAGCAAAGGTCATGTGGGGACACAGAGAGAAAGCAGCTGTCTGCAAGACAAAATGAGAGATCTCAGAAGAAACCAAACCTATGGACACCTTTATCTTGGACTTCCAACCTCCAGAACTATGAGAAAATAAATATCTGTTGTTTAAGCCACCCAGTCTGTGGTACTTTGTTATGGCAATTCCAGCGGACGAACACAACCACTCTATAAAGGAACTAATAATGTATACTATAAGAGAAAAGTGATGCTTTATTCAACTGAAGGAAACAGGAGACACGACATGGATGAAGCACCTGGGATGAGCCCTGAAGGATGCGTAGAATTCTGAAGAGTGAAGGTCAGGGAAGAACAGAAAAAAGTTACTCCAGGCATGACCAAGATCCTCAGGTAGGAAGAATTACATACAGCATCTGGAAAGCAGCCAGTCGCTCACTTTGGTGATGTGGTGATTGTCTGTGACCAAGGAAGACAGGGCCTAGTAAATCCACAAGCCAAGGGCTGGAAATGTCAGCCTGAGGAATGTATCCTAAATTTGGCAGAGGTAGGAGTGCCCATAAAAAAGAAATCATCAATTACCCAGACTCCATGTGCAACAACAATAACTATTTCAGAATATGGAGAGTGCCTTGTAGAGGGTAATGGAGCTACCAAAGTTTCTTAGTTTTCCTTTTTGTAAGAAAAACACACACAAAAATTCTGAGTTTAAACTTACTATAAGAGCCTAAGATTAGTATAATACAAACATTTCTGAAATTACATGCTTAAATATATGTTGAAGATATTATTTCACTGCAAGCTATCATGAACCCTAAAGAGCTTGCGAAAATAAATAACACTCTCTAATAAAAAATAGTAACCCGAGTTCTAAATTTATATTCTTTACATAATCTGTTAGGTGTCAAACAAAACACTATACTAGAGTGATACATATCCTTCTAGGAACGGAATAAAAAGTGACTGATCTAAACAAAGCCCTCATTTTAGCCTGCTCTGACTTTAAACTCCGTAGGACAAGTCAAGGAGACATTCACTCTCCCTCTGAATTAACATTTCTACCTCAATGAATAAACAAGAGAGTGTAATATTTTACACCGTTAATTACACTACTTCTTATTAGACCACTGAGGATACTGTTGGTCACCCTGCTGGCAAGAAGACATTTATTTATACTCCTTTAATTTGCAGACCCCAGTGAAACTTAGATAATTAAAAAGGTATTTAAAACTTAGATCATTAAAGGAACATTGACCAAACACAGCAAGTTTCCACGTATTACAAAATAAACTAAAAACTCATTTCAAGATCTGACCTTTAATTACATCCTTTCTATTTACCAAAGACAAATGTCAAAATACCCACACGATTGCATTTCAGTGCCAATGGAAAACCAACAATTGCTAAAGAAACCTTGAAAATGGACATTGAAAGTGAATATTGTAATCCTGCTTCTTAGGGGTATAAGTAGAATATAGGGGATTTTGGCTAGACCCCTTATTTCTGAGCGCTGCCAGGGACCAGGGATGTAAAGGTGACCAATCTCTTCCAGTATCTGGCCCAGTTTTTTTTTACTGGGAGAGGAGGAGAGCAGCCATGGAGAAAAATTTCCCCTATCCTAACCCCATTTCAAAAGATGGATGTGAGAGGAATGTACATTTGCCTCTCTTGATGGATTCACCTCAATAAGAGATGTTCTCTTCCCTTAGGGGAAGACTAAAACTCCCCAGCCACATGGTGCCACACCCGTTGGCATGGCCAGCAGCTGGGGTTTCCCTGCTATGGCAGAAGCAGCATGCTGGGTACTCATGAGCACTGTAGCACTGCCCTCTTCCCATTATATCCCCACTCTCGCCCCCCAAAAAACCCACACAATCCATGGATTCTTTCCCAAGTGCCACCCAAGGCAAGTGCTAACTACAGTGCTCTCCTCCAGTTAGGTTTTCAGAGGACGCAGAGCACTGGCCAATTCAATTCCTCCACAGGCCCCCCAATAAGTCACAGAGAAGAAAAAAATATATGGGAAACTTAAAGTAGAAAAAGCAGGACTGTTCTTTTGAAGAAAATGCTCTATAAAGCAGGCAATCCACCTCTCACATAAATGCAACTTGCTTTCATGATAGAAACTCCTGGGCCACCTGCTCTTTCAAGGTAACACTACTGAACTAAAAATAAGAACATATTGATTTTCAGGGATAGTGTGCCCCTGCAGAAAAGGAAAGTCCTCAAGTTTTAAGAAGTTTGAAGAGAAGGTAGTTATTGGACAACTGCTACATATTTGTGAGTAGCCAGAGTCCATTTCTATATATAGCACTTTTTTTAAGCTGCAGTAAAATCATCTTTGAACACAGCATTGTATCCAAAAGCAAAGTCATTTGTGGATGCCCTCCCAGAGAAGCCAAAGGACTGCCAAATATGAATAGGAGTTTCCAAGTCTCCTAGTATTGTTTTCTTTTATTAAATTGTATTATCCTAACAGATAACTTCCCAGTAAAGGTAACAAATTCAAATACTAAAAAATCTGTTCTTAAAAACATTGCTAACACTTGCAGAATTCAATTTTGATTAAAAGTCCAAGGAGATGAGTATTTCATATGGGTTTGTGCAGTGGCATGCAAACAACCCTTCACATTCATCACTCTGTGGATTAAGTCCAGGGTGATATATTTATAGATCTACTACTTGCCCATCCATCTTAGAGCCGTAGTCTTCAAAGACATGGCTAGGTATGCCAAAAAACTAAATAGGATAGAATGCACTGACATGTTATTACCCCTGCATCAGTGCCCTGACATGGGGCCTGTTCAGGGAGGAGCCATATGATGAACATGATCTTCAGGCCACATTCATCAGCGGGCAGAGGCAACATAAAGGACAAATCTGGCAAGTGTCATGCATGGGGGAATCATCCAGGAATCTCTGAGCCAGAGAGGTGGTGGCCCTGCTTTCAGGGGAGACCTCATCTCTGCCTGGAGGCACTTCCGGATTGTAGCCTTTCAGTTTAAAGATTCCTCAACCCCATCATGGGCTGCTCTGAGGACCTTCCTTCAGACACTTCCGGTATAGACACAGTATCCACTGCTTGGGGAAGTGAGACTGGTGGTCAGCTGGAGGGGTGGCTCACAGGCTGCAGGAGGAGGCTGTCCCACAGGGGCAACTCCCCTCCCCACTGAAATGTGTGGACCCTCACTCCCTGCCTGCGTCTTTCCCATTCAGAATGCACCTGTACCTCAGCAAAAAGAATCCCTGCCCAAGTTCTAACAAATCCCCAAACCACCATTGCCCATTGGATGTCCACCCTTGAGTGGAGTGTAAGGTGTGCAGGTGACCTACATCAGAAACAGGGTGTGGTCATTTCTGAAAAGCACCCACCCCAGGTGATGTCATTGAGGTACAAGAAGAGTGGTCCCTTTAGTTCATCACATATAGGGCATTTGGTCCTGGCACAAGCTCAACAGCTAGTGCCTGACAGCATTCAAGTAGATCACATGACACCCAGGAGGGGTTGTGAGGACTTTGGGGAAGAAAAGCCATCTCAAGTGGGGCAGGGATGCCTTGAGGTCTGAGCAGAGGGTATGAGGATCTAGGGGTATGACCCACCTAGTGTGTGGAGGGGGTAGGGAAGGGCCTCCGTTCTCATTATTTCTGCCTTCTTCTACTTAGGACATAGGCAGGAGTCCTGGTCTCAGGTGTATCGATATCAAGCTGAGAAAAACACTTCAATTTTACAAACTGGTTGAAAACCACCAGTTTATATTGACGTCATTTACCCTATATTGAACTTATACCTATGGTAGGCATTTTCACAAGTCCTTTGTTATCTTGCCATTTTTTAATTTTAATTATAGACAGTAATTTCTATTTTTCATATTTCACCATCTTAATGTTTATGAGCTCTAATTCAGAAGATGTATCACTCCCTGACCTTCAGTTCCACCTTTGACTTTGGCTCTCCAGAACTCATGTGATACTGTCCTGACCTGCACAGGACCAAGTTCCTCATATAAGGGGCAGGGGCGAGGTCCCTGTTCTGGGAGGAGTAGGACCTGCCGGTCTAACCTGGAATTGTCAGATAGTTTAAATAAGTACAGACTTCTTCATTCATGTAAAAAAGAGTTGAGTAGGCTACATAAAATCCACATGGGCCATCTCCAAGGGCCTCTGTGATTCTGCTCAGACCCGACTTGGATGAAGACTTTTCCACACCCATCCAGAAAATTCTGCTCACAGTAAACTGGAAGTGAGTGGAAGTGCCAGGATGCTCACACCCACACAACTGTACCAACACCTGCAGCATCTCTCTCCTCTCAAATCTTTGTTTTTAGTTTCTAGCCACCAGCTTACCTTCTCTTTGCCTTCCCCATGAAAGGTGATATGATTTGGATGTGTGTCCCCCTCCAAATCTCATGTTGAAATGTGACCTCCAATGTTGGAGGTGGACTAGTCGGCTGGGCTTGTGTCATGGGGGCAGATCCTTCATGAATGGCTTGGTGCCTTCACTGTTGTAATGAGTTCATATGAGAGCTGGTTGATTAAAGGAACATAGCATCTCTTTTGCTCCCTCTCTCACCCTGTGATACACCTGCTCCCTCTTCACCTTCTGCCATGGTTGTAAGCTTCCTGAGGCCTTCACCAGAAGAAGATGCTGGGATTACAGAAGAGGCCTTCACCTGTAATCCCAACACTTTGGGAGGCTGAGGCGGGCAGATCACGAGGTCAGGAGTTCAAGACCAGCCTGGCCAGTATGGTGAAATCCCATCTCTACTAAAAATACAAAAAAACTAGCCGGATGTGGTGGTGGGCACCTGTAGATCCAGCTACTCAGGAGGCTAAGGCAGGAGAATGGCTGGAACCCAGAAGGCGAAGGTTGCAGTGAGCTGAGATTGTGCCACTGTATTCCAGCCTGGGCAATAGAGGGAGACTCCATCTCAAAAAAAAAAAAAGACGCTGGAGCCATGCTTCTTATACAGTCTACAGAACTGTGAGCCCAATAAGTCTCTTTTCTTTATAAATTACCCAGCCTCAGGTATTTCTTTATAGCAAAGAAAAACAGGCTCACACAAGAGGTCTCTGAATCTCATTGGCTCTTGACACCTCCTCAGGTACCTTTCAGTAGCCTCTCATCTCTCCCACTTGCCCATACAGAAAAATTGCATATTCTATTCCAGTTTCCACCTCCAGTCTTGTATCCCTGACCTCAGCACTGTCTTCAAGGACGTGACAGGCTGTTGTTGTGAAAGAGCTGACTGTGTACTCAGGAAACCACGGATTTTTTTCCCAACTAGGGTTTTTAGAAGGCAGGGGTGGATTACTAATAGGAAAGAGAAATTATACTACTGCATATTCAATAAAAACGAGCATGCAAATAAAGAACAACAACAAATTAGGTCAGAGGCTATGGTGAAAGGAGCCATTATTAGGAAATTCCTGAGGCAAAGCGGGGTGTTGGCCAAGTTCTAGCAGTTTAAAAGCCAAAGAGATCTGTTCGTGAGTTCCCAAATACAAATGCTGGTATCTAAGACCAAGGAAGAAGTTGTGTGTAGGAACAACAGAAGAATTAGGACCCTGGTAAAGCAGCTGTGATGAGGAGGAGAGGGCAACTCTGCACAAGATCAGGGGTTCTGACAGTAAGGTCAGTAGGCCAGAGAGGACTAAATTGTAGACCATAAAAGATTTTTTTTAAAGGGAAATTATGATTATTAAGGCAGGTAAGGAGAGAAAAAAATCATATTTGAAAATTTGTTTCTTTGTATCTTACTCCATAAAAGTAGACAAGTTTTAATATGTTTAGCTTATTTTCTAAAAATTTTAAAAAGAACTTGTTTAAATTAAAAAATATGCATGTATATATTTCAGAGATAGGGTCTTGCTCTGTTGCCCAGGCTGGAGTACAGGGGTGCAATCATAGCTCACTGCAGCCTCCAACTCCTGGCCTCAAAACGATCCTCGTCCCTCAGGCGTGCACCACCATACTTGGACTGATTTTTTTTTTTTTTTTTGTAGAGACAGTCTTGCTATGTTGTTAGGCTGTTCTCAAACTTCTGACCTTAGTGACCCTACCGTCTTGTCCTCCCAAAGTGCTGGGTATACAGGCATGAGCCACCATGCTTGGCCTAGATTTTTAAAAATGTATATCAGCACCCAGCCTGACATAAATTTAGCAAATTTTGGCAAAGCATCATTTTTCTTTACCCCGAGCCCCACAAACAGCTCTTCCCTTAAATTCCTTGTTTCTTTAAAAGTACTACCGTTTTTTAAGTTTACTGGGCTTGAAGAAGCTGTGGTTTTTAGCTTTTCTTCCAACCATCCCCAATGCAGGGGCCAGGAAACTCAGCCTACTTCATTGTGTTCCTGAATGAAGACATGAACAATGAGCCATCCTGCCTCCTTAGGCTGCCCCATCCTGGTCAAGCCTTCATGACACGGTCATTCCCCACCACTAACACTGGAAAATGTTGGTTTACCTGTAATACAGACCATCTGAATGTTGATGCATTTCATTATACAATATAAAAGTAAAAAGTCTAAAAGTGTTGGTATGCCGTTATGTTCACAATGGCAGATACACGTTTTCCAAACTTTGCATTTTTCCTTGAAAGCTCAAATTTTATCATTGGCAATAAATGTTGTCAACTGTTTACCTTGAAGTGACAGGCTCTCGTTATTCATTTCCAAAAGATGTCTGTCAAACACCCAAGCCTGAATAACTATTGTGTGTCAATCAGTCTACCAAGTAAAATGA
>NW_012106341.1:1876983-1888067 GCF_000951045.1 Mandrillus leucophaeus
GATTTTTTTCCCAACTAGGGTTTTTAGAAGGCAGGGGTGGATTACTAATAGGAAAGAGAAATTATACTACTGCATATTCAATAAAAACGAGCATGCAAATAAAGAACAACAACAAATTAGGTCAGAGGCTATGGTGAAAGGAGCCATTATTAGGAAATTCCTGAGGCAAAGCGGGGTGTTGGCCAAGTTCTAGCAGTTTAAAAGCCAAAGAGATCTGTTCGTGAGTTCCCAAATACAAATGCTGGTATCTAAGACCAAGGAAGAAGTTGTGTGTAGGAACAACAGAAGAATTAGGACCCTGGTAAAGCAGCTGTGATGAGGAGGAGAGGGCAACTCTGCACAAGATCAGGGGTTCTGACAGTAAGGTCAGTAGGCCAGAGAGGACTAAATTGTAGACCATAAAAGATTTTTTTTAAAGGGAAATTATGATTATTAAGGCAGGTAAGGAGAGAAAAAAATCATATTTGAAAATTCGTTTCTTTGTATCTTACTCCATAAAAGTAGACAAGTTTTAATATGTTTAGCTTATTTTCTAAAAATTTTAAAAAGAACTTGTTTAAATTAAAAAATATGCATGTATATATTTCAGAGATAGGGTCTTGCTCTGTTGCCCAGGCTGGAGTACAGGGGTGCAATCATAGCTCACTGCAGCCTCCAACTCCTGGCCTGAAAACAATCCTCGTCCCTCAGGCGTGCACCACCATACTTGGACTGATTTTTTTTTTTTTTTGTAGAGACAGTCTTGCTATGTTGTTAGGCTGTTCTCAAACTTCTGACCTTAGTGACCCTACCGTCTTGTCCTCCCAAAGTGCTGGGTATACAGGCATGAGCCACCATGCTTGGCCTAGATTTTTAAAAATGTATATCAGCACCCAGCCTGACATAAATTTAGCAAATTTTGGCAAAGCATCATTTTTCTTTACCCCGAGCCCCACAAACAGCTCTTCCCTTAAATTCCTTGTTTCTTTAAAAGTACTACCGTTTTTTAAGTTTACTGGGCTTGAAGAAGCTGTGGTTTTTAGCTTTTCTTCCAACCATCCCCAATGCAGGGGCCAGGAAACTCAGCCTACTTCATTGTGTTCCTGAATGAAGACATGAACAATGAGCCATCCTGCCTCCTTAGGCTGCCCCATCCTGGTCAAGCCTTCATGACACGGTCATTCCCCACCACTAACACTGGAAAATGTTGGTTTACCTGTAATACAGACCATCTGAATGTTGATGCATTTCATTATACAATATAAAAGTAAAAAGTCTAAAAGTGTTGGTATGCCGTTATGTTCACAATGGCAGATACACGTTTTCCAAACTTTGCATTTTTCCTTGAAAGCTCAAATTTTATCATTGGCAATAAATGTTGTCAACTGTTTACCTTGAAGTGACAGGCTCTCGTTATTCATTTCCAAAAGATGTCTGTCAAACACCCAAGCCTGAATAACTATTGTGTGTCAATCAGTCTACCAAGTAAAATGATGTTCCATGAAAAAAGTGGCTAGTTCACTTGTTTTCACTCCGATATTTATGGAAGTGTTTTTCCTCAAGACAACCAGAATTCTCTAGTACACAGCAGAAGTAATTTATGTGTGCTTCCTATCTCGTCCTACAGAATATTAAAAAGATGTGAACCCGAGGGACTGAGATTTTTATCGCTTCATCAAGGACATTCTTAAGTGAAACTCCTATTTTCTGGAAGAACAAAAAGAGGTAAAAAATACAATCAAGACAGTTTGGTGCCAGGGTCTTGATTCACACTAAGGCACCAGAAGATTTCCCAGCATTGCTTTTGCGCCATCGACACAAACATCAAATCCAAAGTAAAAAGGCAGACGTCTTAAAATTATAATGAAAATAATTTTGCCCTTACAGACTCTCCAGAAGGGTCTCAGGGACCCCTAGTCTCCACCTTGAGAGCACCTACTATAGACCATGAAAACCCATTCCCAACAGGCCTCGCTCTCTCCAGTCTATCAATACTGCAGACATTTTTATCTCTGGCTTACCCTAGTATCTAGTCAAGCAGAATTTGGGCTCTCCCAGCTAGACGTTTGCCCCTAAAACTCCCTCTGCCCAGAATACACCTATCTATATCTGACTGTTGTTTCAACCTGTGGTTTGCACTAATGGCTGCATAAAAGAATCACCTGGCAATCTTTAAAAAACATATACAGAAAAAAAAAATATTCCAAAGCTGTTCCCTTTAGAGATTTTTACTTAATTTGAATAGGGCCTAGCCTAGGAAAAAATATTTTTCAGTGCTGTCTAGGTGACACTCAGTTGAGACCCAGTGAGTCCATCTGATGTGCTACTTCCTGAAAGAACATCATGTAGATTCTTCCAGAACAGGTGCACTCCTGCTTTGGACACCTGCAGCCTACTGTTCTCACCTCCTCCATGGCATATTTCATTTCTGTCTTGCAGTCTAACTATTGTTCTGTTTATCTCATCTTTCAAATACGCTTCAGACTCCTTGGAGATAGCACCTTGCCTCACTCCTCACTGCATCTTCTGCAGTGCTAAGCATGGTGCCATGCCCAGGACAGAGATCCAACATATGCCATCTATCAATTCACCCATCCATCCATCCATCTATCCATCTATTTATCTATCTATTAATAAAGTCTCACTCTTTTGCCCAGGCTGGAGTGCAGTGGCGTGATCATAGGTCACTGCAGCCTCTCACTCCTGGGCTCCAGTGATCCTCCTGTCTCAGCCTCCTGAGTAGCAGAGGACTACAGGTACAAGTCACAGTGCCCAGATTATTCTTTACTTTTTGTAGAGAAAGGGTCTAGCTATATTGTCCAGGTTGGTCTCAAACTCCTGGCCTCAACTGATCTTCCCACCTTGGCCTCCCAAAGTGCTGGAATTACAGGCATGAGCCACCATGCTCAGCCTATTTTTTAATTGTGGTAAAATACACATTGCAGAAAATTTACCATTTTAATCATTTAAATAGTGTACAACTCATGACACTAAGTACATTGACAAGGTTGTGCAACCATCCCCATAATCTAGTTCTAAAACTTTTTCATCACCCCAAATGGAAACTCCGTACCCATTAGCAGTCCCTCCTCATACCCTCCACCCTCCCCTCCCCTGCCCCCAGCAACCACTAACCTGCTTTCTGTCTCTACAGATTTACCTATTCTGGATATTTCACATATATGAAATCATATAATGTGTGACCCTTTGCATCTGGCTTATTTCAATTGGCATAATGTTTTCAAGGTTCACTCAAGTTGTAGTATGTATCAGTACTTCATTCCTTTTTATGGCTGAATAATATTCTATCATATAGAAACAACTTGTTTATCCATTCATCCCTTATGGACATTTGAATACATAGTTTTACTAAAAACTGCTCACCTTATGATCATACATCAAAGAAAAGCAACTGCTTGCCCCACCATCTCTGCCCCAATAGCCCCACAAATAATACGTGTCACAGTGGAAAAACCAGAAGAGGAAACCTAAGATTAGCAAGTGACTGCAAACATCACATTGTTAACTGCAGTAAGGGTGAGCTCTGGCCACAATTCTGTTTATAACATATTCACAACTAAGGTGATGAAGAGTGAAGAGCCTATTCTTTAGACTTTAAAGGACTTGCATTTATATTTTTGCAAATATCAAAGAGAATAAACAAAGTCAAAAGAATTTATTGTACAGTTTTCTTTTCTTGTAGAGTCAGCTGTTGTTGCCCAGGCTGTTCTCGAAATCTTGCCCTCAAGTGATCCTCCCACCTCATCTCCCAAAGTGCTGGGATTACAGGCATGAGCCACTGCACCCAGCCAGTAGAGTCGCTTCTCTCTAATGCTTGTTTTGAAAACACAAATTTGTTCTAATGCAATTGATTTTAAAAGGGAACAATTTGAGCACAACACACATTTCATGTTTATTTAGTGTGTTTCCTCAGAAAGAAATACTAACTGAAGACTCCCAGGTGAACGAAGCCATGCAGCAACAAACAAAACACACCTGTGCACACACTTCAAAACATCCAGCAAACATCTCAGTTCACTGCCTGTGTTGTAAGCCACACCCATTGATACCTGGTGTTAACAGTCTTTCTGGGCGTCCCATAGCTTTCCTCCCAGCTTTTCACAAAAACTCACAAGCTGCAGCCCTCTAAAGCCTTCATTCACAAATAAACTTCAGGTCTTTTAAAAATCAAAATGTCATATTTATTGTAGTATTTGTGTATTTCATAACCCTTAACATGTGTACAACCATGTTCCTACCTTTTCTTTCTTTTCTTTTCTTTTCTTTTTTTTTTTTTTTTGAGACGGAGTTTTGCTCACTCTTGTTGCCTAGGCTGGGGTGCAATGATGTGATCTTGGCTCAATGCAACCTCCACCTCCCAGGTTCAAGCGATTCTCCTACCTCAGCCTCCCAAGTAGCTGGGATTAAAGGCACCAGCCACCATGCCCAGCTAACTTTTGTATTTTTAGTAGAGTAGGGGTTTCACCATGTTAGCCGGGCTGGTCTCGAACTCCTGACCTCAGGTGATCCACCTGCCTTGGCCTCCCAGAGTGCTGGGACTACAGGCATGAGTCACTGTGCCCGGCCACCTTTTCTTTTTTTAAAATGTATTGCTGATTAAGTTTTTGAATGTTGAATCTGTTTGCCTCATAAGTACTGTGGTTTTGTTGTGTTATTGTATGGCATGGTGATTTTTTAGGAGAGCAGCATTCGTGTTATGGCAGAACTGACTTTTTGATTTCCAAATAGAAGCTTAGGTCTAAGACCAAGCTTCATGACATGCCTCTTCCTTTACCTTGAGTCAATCCGGGACACCCAAAGACATCACTGCACTTTCTAAAAGCCTCTCTTCACTCAACTCTTTAAAACCTTTCTTCTCATGTCACCATAAGAAGGAATGGCCTCCTCCTCCAGAGCCAGGAAAATCCATGCAAGATTTTCTACACAAAATACAGAGCTATTGTGTAAGGAAATTCATTCTGCTTATTGAACCATCCCCATTTTCCACAAAAATCTCTGATCTTCTTGCAGATCTCTTGTTTATAATATATGTATTTTTTCTCCTGTATTTTTTTTCTCCTCCCCTTGAGACCTCTTATTTATAAAAGAATAACAACAGAACCAAGGAGACAAGATTGAAGAAATCATTTCTCTAAAAATCCCTGGCACATACTTGGGCTATATTCAATTTTCTCCTTCTTATATTTTAGAGAATTTATAGGAATCACTAAATAATTTATTGTTACACTTAACAAGATTTAATTGAACTGCTTCAAATGAAAATCATTCAAGAAGAGACAGGCAAGATGACGATAAAGTAAGGAAGTGAGATTTCAGAGTAATTTGAAAACACGATAAATATTTTGGCCTCTCAATCTACCCAAAGATACCACCAAAATAAAATTCACACTTCATATAAATACAGAGTAACTAATACTCAATGACTATATAGAAACCATTGCCAAAAAAGCCTTCCTTCTGTACCTCACCGTTGAGAGGCCACTGGGACTTCTCTCCATACTTCAAACTCCCCTTCCTATCTTTTTTCCCTTCAGTAATGTAGACCAAGATGCTAAGATCATCTTCTCTTCTAACCCCTTCAACCCCAGTCCTGAGCCTGTCCTCAATCCATGAATGAAACAAGCCAGTTTGGCAAACAAGCCTGTCTGGCAAGGGGAGAGGAAGCAGGAGAAACTGTCAGTCCTCCAGCTCACCCCTGCCATGCTCCCAAACTCCCCATCTGTTGTACATACAGAGTCAGAGCCCAGTTTCTTCAATGACCACCCGGAAGACTCAAAACTTCTTCATTTTTCCTGAAATGTAGATGTGCCTTTCCCTATAAGTCTGAATATTCAGTGGCCTACATATAGCTCATACGCATCTTCATCTTTTTCTAATGAAATTGTGTATCTATGTGAAAAAAAAGGGACAGGGATGGGAGCTAGTCACTTTAGCTCCCTGTTTCCAATCATTGTTGGCAGTAAAAAGACCCATAGACAACAGCCAAGTCATTATGTCATTCCATCAAGAACCCAGAGCAGCAGAAGAGATATCCAGAAGGACTCATTCTCCAAGACAAGAAGTGAAAACAGCAGGGCGGGAGGGAAGCAGAGGAAGACAGAGAATTGGATACATGGAGAATCCCAGAAGCTTTGCCAGATAGAAGCCTCCGCCCCATTCCACCCCACCCCACCGCTTTTAGCCTCTGCCCCCACCCCGCTGTGGCAGTAGATCCCCACCAGTCCAGGCAGTAGGTGAAGGGGTACAAGAAAGGGCAAATACGTCCAAGGCAAGACAACACTGAGGAAAGACTAGTTCTGGCCATCCAAAGTTAAAAGCCCAACACCATCTCAGGATGGCTTTAGATCTACAGTGCTGTTGGCACTCAGACACCTCTAACATATTAATATTGGCCCAAACATCTAACACTGATTGAAATACAGGTGCTATGGCAACATGTGTGCCAAATCCAAGCAACTGTGCCCTACACGAACATTGAAGACACAGCCCTTTCATAAGGAAACAGAACTGGGTGGTTATTAAGTCTGAGTTCTGAAGTCAGAAACCTGGGTTCACATCCCAGCTCCACCCTTCTGTGGCCTTGGGGAAGTCACTGATTCTTCTGAGTCTCAGTTCCCTCATCTATAAAATGGGGATAATAATGGAACCCCTCTCATGGAGTTGCTGTAAGGATTATACAAAGGCAGGTAGCACAGTACCTGGCGTATATTTAGTGCTCAATAAATGGTTAGATTGCTCTTTTTAATAATTTAAGCTTTACTTAAATTATTACAGATAATTCCTAATTAGTCGCCTTGCCTCAAAGCCTATGCACAAACACCACCATTACTAAACAAATAACAGCTAAAGCTCTGAACTGTAAAAACATGTATTAATAACTGCAGAATTTTTTTCATCCACTGGGCCACATGTCACTTGTTGTAATTTTTTGATAAAACTGTTTAGTAGCGCTGTTTTAAAGTAATGTTGTAATGCCATGAAAAAGAAATCTGGTCTCAAATTTCACAAATTTTGGGTGAGGTTTACATTCTGTCTAGATTAGTAATCTAGACAAATAAGAAAAAATACTTTTTTTGTGTTTATATCCTCAAAATCAGACACTAAAACCCCTACGTTCCTGCTAGTCATACTAAAAGTAAATGAACATATCTAGAAGAGGACAAATTCTGGGGACACATCTGAATTATATAAACCTGGTTTGATATCAAGTCAACTTCTAATGATTCACCCTCATGATACAGACTTCAATACACATAAATACAGATACATACACATCTCCTTATGAATTTAGGTTGACACTAAGAGCAAATACTACATTATACTATATAAAATTGCAAACCTCTCCTTCCAGGCTCATAAACAATATATCTACTGAATAATATGAACTCAGAGGCCTGATTCCATGATCTTGTGAGTTTCTTCAACATGTCTTTGCTAATTTTAGAATAATTCAACATTTGGAGGAACATTTAGACATCCCAAGGCCTGAAATACATAATTATCAAAGTTAGGTCACGGCAGCCATTTGACTGTAGGGGGATTGGGAAGTACCTTTAAATTTTTCATTCTTTGAGAACAGAGGATTCAGCCCAGGAGACTGGCATCAAGGGAATTCACCCCATGCTCTCAGTCATCTTAGCAGAAAGGAGACATTTATTACCTAGCAGGTGTCGCTTTCTGAGTACCTACTACATGCCAGACACAGTGCTAGATATTTTTATATGTTATATCCTCATAATAAAACTGCAAAACTAAATAACTCTCTATTATCTCATATGTGGAAGGGATGGGATCTGAACTTGGTCAGCCTGACTCCAAATCTCATGTCCCCTTCCTGTCTCATGGTATTTCTCTACCAGATATGATATTTGCTATATCCTTGGATAAAGAGTCTGATCTCCAAGAAGTCTTCTTCCTTCTAGGGAGAGTAGCAGGCTGCTATCCTGTTATTAGATTCCCCACATCCCCCTATGTGTTCTGCTGAGCACAGGCTCCTAGTGCTTCTTCCAAAGGTCCATCTCCATCAACAAAATGTTTAACATAGCTTTAGACAAATCCACAGCGGCAAGGTTCCTTCTCTCTTTTGTCCACTTTATGTTCTCTCAATCACTGACCTCAGCATTAGGTTCAATGTTCTTTAACTTTCAGAAACCTTCCCTTCTAGGCTTCCGAGCCACATTATTTCATCACCCTTGTCCAGGAAATCTTCACCCCACTCTAATATGAGAGAGAAGAGTAATAAATTGAATGCTTTTAACTTCTAAAAATTAGATTTCATTTGCAGACAGCAGAGAAAATAACTCCAGGCAGGAATGCTCATACACCAACATACAGATATTCAGGGTCTATGAAATCCCTTTCTGGTTTCCTTTTATTCTTTGACAGACCAGTGGTTTTGACCCCACTCATGCATTGAAACTGCTCCTATCAAAGTCACGACCTTCCTGGTGCAAAATTATATCTGATCTCTTGCTAAACACAGATGATACTCTCTTCTTTTTGAATTACAGAGTATATAGTTTAGAATTCTATATACTAAAATCAATTTCACCAGTTACTTCTATAAGTATTTGATTTATATTTACTTCTGACTATAAAAAAAATGCTGCAAAAATTCCACATTTAAGTTTTCCCTTGGATTCTGCTTTGTCTGATATTAATGTTGTCATACTTGATTCTCATTTGCCATTGCTAATAGATCTTATCCTGTCTTTTTATTTTTAATTTTGGTGGGTCATTATGGTTAGTATTTTTATAAAATTGTGGTAAAAAAACAAAACAAAATTTACCATCTTAGTCATTTTAAGTGTACAGTTCAACAGTATTAAGTACATACTCATATTGTTGTGAAAGAGATCTCCAGATTACAAAACTGAAACTCTATACCCATTAACTCCTCTTTCCTCTGTCCCCCCAGCCTCTAGCAACCGCCATTCTACTTTCTGTTTCTATGAATCTGACTACTTTAGAGGTGAGTCATTATGTTTTAAGATTGTCCTCTTCCTCCTCTTCCTCCTCTTCCTCCTCCACCTCCTCTACCTCCTCCTCCTCTTCCTCCTCCTCCTCCTCCTCTTCCTCCTCCTCCTCCTTCTCATTTTTAATAACACAGATGGGGTCTTCTAGTGTTGCCCAGGATGGTCATTAACTCCTGGCCTCAAGCACTCTACACACCTTGGCCTCCTAAAGTCCTGGGACTATAGGCGTGAGCCACCATGCCCAGCCAAGACTGCTTCTTATAAACAGTATTTAGTTGGATTTTTTAAAGCTCAATCTGAGTTTTAACCCTCTAGTGTTTAGCTCAAGTACATTTATTGAGATGACAGACATATCTGAATTTGTCATTTTTATTTCATCCTTTTGTTGTATGATTATGTGCTATATACTTTATCTTCTATGTTGTTATAAAGACTAGTTTTTTGTCTGCTTTAATTAATTTTAGTATTTTGAAAGCTGAAACATTGTTTTTATCTTATGAGTAACTATCTTTAAGTTATCAACTATACACTGAAGCCCATGTTTCCCTAATTACGTAATCAAGAACAAGATCACTTCCCATTTTCTCATATGCAGGTGTAGAGGCCAAGGGAAACTTCCCCTCTGAAGGTCTGCTGAAAAATTAACTCACAGAAGCGAATTACTCAGGGCAAAGGCATACAAACTTTATCAATGTATACACAGGGAGAACCGCAAAACCCCAACTAGAGTCAGAAGCTTCTATGCCTTCCTGGCAAAATAGGAGGGAGAGAAGAGGAATTCTGTTAAAGGGATTGCAAGGGAGAATAAATGGATCAGGGAGCAGGGATTATCAGACATTATCTAGTGAAAAGGTCCATTCAGGTGTGGTTACATTCTTGGTCTAACAAGATGGAGAAGATCTCCTTGTTGGGTCTGGATTTTAGGCAGATAAAGAACTTTAACTTCAACCTATGCTTTGGGAGAGATGGTGGCTGAGGACCTTGAGGCTTCTTCAGTTCAGCATGTCAAAGTGCCATATTTGCAGATATGGGTTTCTGAACCCCAACACAGGGATAAGAAATTTAACATATATCAGCCGGGCGCGGTGGCTCAAGACTGTAATCCCAGCACTTTGGGAGGCCGAGATGGGTGGATCACGAGGTCAGGAGATCGAGACCATCCTGGCTAACACGGTGAAACCCCGTCTCTACTAAAAAACACAAAAAACTAGCCGGGCGAGGTGGCGGGTGCCTGGAGTCCCAGCTACTCCGGAGGCTGAGGCAGGAGAATGGCGTGAACCCGGGAGGCAGAGCTTGCAGTGAGCTGAGATCCAGCCACTACACTCCAGCCTGGGCGACAGAGCTAGACTCCGTCTCAAAAAAAAAAAAAAGAAAAAAAAAGAAAAAGAAATAAATTTAACATATATCACAAAAAAGTAACATGAAGATTCATAGCCTTTATAAAAAGGACCATGAATACATCTTTGACTCAAAGTCAAAATAAAAGTCTAGTTAAGTGATCGCAGTTTATACCAGTCATTTCAATCATTCAAGCAAAGAATAGTATCTGGAATTTTAGCTATCAAGTCAAGAAACCTCTTAGCCCCTGCATAAAAGAGGAAATAATTTTCTAAATGAGTCTATCCAATGTATCAACTATTTGCTCAATAAATTTTCTACAACCAACCTGTGTAATACCCATGGTAAATTGTATATTCTGGAATCATTACAGCCTTGAACTATCTTCTATCACATTCTTCTGCCACAACTCAAGGCAGGCAAATTATTTTCCATTATTCCCAGAATCAGCTATCATAAGGAAGAAAAATCTGCTTTAAAAACTAAAGAATATATCCTAAATCTTAATAGACAGAATCTATCTAGATAAAAGGGATCTAACTAGAAGTAACAGAGGGACTGTCTACAGTTATATGGCACGCCTACTACTCTGCCCTGGCACTAGCTGTAACCAGAAGTTCAGAAGTGTATCATGAGGATAGGGTATTAGTTTTTCTGATCATGAAGAAATATAAATTTTTTTTTTTTTTTTTTAGAGATAGGGTTTCGCTTTGTTGTCCAGGCTGGAATGCAGTGGAGCGATCATCATTCTCTATACCCTTGAACTCTTAG
>NW_012106341.1:1888117-1957781 GCF_000951045.1 Mandrillus leucophaeus
CTATACCCTTGAACTCTTAGTCTCAAGTGATCCTTCCACCTCAGCCTCCTGAGGATCTGGTATTAGTTTTTCTGACCATTTTTTTTTATAAATTTTTTTTTTTTTTTTTTAGAGATAGGGTTTCGCTTTGTTGTCCAGGCTGGAATGCAGTGGAGCGATCATCATTCTCTATACCCTTGAACTCTTAGTCTCAAGTGATCCTCCCACCTCAGCCTCCCAAATAGCTGGGACTACAATATTCCATCACCACACTTGACTATTTTATTTTTTGTAGAGAAGAGATCCTGTTTTGTCATCCAGGCTGGTCTTGAGTTCCTGGTCTCAAGTGATCCTCCTGACTTGTCCTTCAAAAGTACTGGTATTAAAGGCATGAGTCACCATCACCTGACCAAACATTTTAAGTGATATAATAAAGCAACATTCTCCATAACTCATTCTTATATATAAAGCATAAGTGAGAAATGGTTAACATGGACATACCTTTGTCACTATTTAAATAAGAAATGAATTGATTAGAGTATTCTACCCATGTCCTTACAGCCACGCTGAGGATATTCCACCCAGCCAAGGACCAAACACAAGCTCTTTTTCTCCTTCCTCCAGTGTAATATAGGAAAGAACACAGCTTAGAAGCAGAAGTGTAATAAGTGAAGAGAGGCCTACCCACTCACTGTCCATGTGACGTGAAATATCATTTCCTTTTTTATAAAATGGGAATAACATACTTAACTGCTTCATAAGGCTATTTTAAGGATAAAATAAAATCATGTATTATCAACTGTCTAGCGCAGTGCCTGGCCCATAGTGTTTTAAGAAAACCACTTAGCTTATTTTTCACTGAAGGAACCCACGTTCACTAAGGCAATGCATTTACTGATACATTTCATACATAATTGGTGTTTTTTTTACCACCTTCCTAACAATAACCTGCTTAAACTCTCAAAACATAGGCTGTATTTGAATCTATTCATGTGCTAAGAAATAAATAACAGACTTAGATGAGATATTCATGTAAACATGAGTTTGGTTTACTATGTATCAAAAAGATGTTTTCATAAGAATGCTTCAGGGCCCTAAGTCCCTAAAGCACTGAGTTAACCAAGGCCTCACTGTGAAAACAACAAGCCTAAAATCCCACAGCTTCACTAAATTTGAAATTACATATGAATGAATAAAGGAATAAGTCAGTTTACTCTCAGGTAATTATAATATCCACTACTTTCTATAATATCTTTGTGAGTTAAATTACAGTGTGTGGGGAAAAATCATATGTTTTCAGAGACAATGCTCCCCTCCACCGGCCCCATCAGGATGATCCCAAACCCTCTCTATCATGTCATTTAGAGTAATTGTCTCGTCTCTCAAAAATCCAAACCAGCTATTTAAAAAATACCAACATTATTCAGAGTCTTTCTTTCTGAAACGCAAGGTCATTTTGTTTGTGTGGTTGCTTCCATTGACCTATAGATAAAGCGCAATTGTACTTCTTACAGGCTGTCTCCCAATGAATGCAGCAGTGTATCCGGTGTTGCTTAGTATAAAGTCACTTCAGTTATAATTTATACCATGCAGAGAACGGCCTTTGAAGAAGCAATCAACACTAAGGAATAGATACAGGTACATGATTAAAACTAGAGACAGACAGACTGGGTTACAACTTCAGCTTCACAAGATATGTGACCTTCATTAAGTTATTTAACTCTCTAAGCCTTGGTTTCCCTTATCTGAAAAACGGGTATTGTAAGAGTATCTAGTCATAGATTTGCTAAAAAGCTTAAGTGAGACAGGTAATTCACACTTACCAAGCATAGCACTGCACTCAATATATTCTCAATAAATAGTAGGCTCATTATCACTATTCTTTTTTTTTTTTTTTCTTTTGAGACAGGGTCTCACTTGTCACCCAGACTGGGGTACTGTGGCGTGATCATGGCTCATTGCAGCCTTGACCTCCCTGTCTCAGGTGATTATCTCACCTCAGCCTCCCAGGTGCCTGAGGCATGCACCACCACGCAAGACCACCACGCATGACTAATTTTTTGTAGAGATGGGGCTTCGTCATATTGCCTAGGCTGATCTCAAACTCCTGGGCTCAAGTGATCCACCCTCCTTGGTCTCCCAAAATGCTGGGATCACAGGCGTGAGCCACGGTGCCTGGCCTTCACTATACTTATTATTGAAGAATCATCAATGGAATTTTCTCTCTTCTGCAAAACGAGTGAAAATATTAGCTATTTCTAATCAACATAAAAAATAATCAAAATGACACAACATTGAAATCTTCAAGAACAGAGGCTCTCTGGGTGCATACCATAATCAGGAATCATGCTATTTATGCTACTTAGTCCTCACAGCAGTCCAGAGAATTGGGTATTATCATCTCCACATTAGAGATGAAGGCAAAGCTCATAAAAATACCTACAGCTAAAATGAGTAAGAGTGGTGAGTTAAACACCATCTCCCTGACTTCCAGTTCCTCATATTAGATCATGTTCCCCTCTTAGTGTCTGGTATCAGCAGTCTCACACTGAATATGTGCTAATGAAAACATTAGAAACAACAACAAAAAAATACCAATATGACATCGTCAATGAGTATATATGCTTTGTAAAGAAAGCCTAAGCTTGGCTGGGCGCGGTGGCTAGCACCTGTAATCCCTGCACTTTGGGAGGCCGAGATGAGTGGATCACGAGGTCAGGAGTTTGAGATCAGCCTGGCCAACAGGGTGAAACCCCGTCTCTACTAAAAATTCCAGCTACTCAGGAGGCTTGAGGCAGGAGAATTGCTTGAACCCAGGAGGCAGAGGTTGCAGTGAGTTGAGATTGTGCCACTGCACTCCAGCTTGGGCAACAGAACAAGACTCTGTCTGGGGGTTAGGGTGGAGGGCAGCCTAAGCTTATGCCTCATTTACTTAAAGTGACATTCAGTTAGACAAACGGCACCATAAACACACAATTTAAAGAGTCCCCTAATATCTTCTGGCAAGGGTAGATTCCAGTACTCTCTTTCCCCAATCCTAAAAGATTCTAAGTTCTGTAACCAGATTACTTTCTCAGTGTTAAATTACTCTCCCCTTAAAAACTGATCCCTCTCATATACTGCTGGTAAAAATGTAAAATAGATAGTCACTGTGGAAAGCAGGTTGGGTGTTGCTTATAAAACTAAACATGCACTTATA
Organism: Mandrillus leucophaeus; assembly: GCF_000951045.1. Taxonomy (NCBI): domain Eukaryota; kingdom Metazoa; phylum Chordata; class Mammalia; order Primates; family Cercopithecidae; genus Mandrillus; species Mandrillus leucophaeus. Next base: position 1,891,296 of record NW_012106341.1, read on the forward strand.
TAACCTAATAGCTATACTCTTGGGCATTTATCCCAGAGAAGTAAAAACTTAGGTGCTCACAAAAAATCTGTATACGAATGTTCTTAGCAGCTTTATTGCAGACAACCCAAATGTCCTTCAATGCGTGAATGGTTAAATAAGCTCTGGTGCACACTACGGGATACAATTCAGCAATAAATGGAGTGAACTCTTTATAACAACTTGAATGGATCCCAAGGCATTATCTCAAAAGGTTATATACAGTATAATTCCATTTATATAACATTCTTGAAATGACAAAATTAAAGAGATGGAGAACACACAAGTATTTATCAGTGGCCAGGGAACAGTGGAGGGATGGGCACACTTACAAAGGGGCAGCATAAGGGAAGATCTTTTGTTTGATGGAACAATTCTGTATCCTGATTATTGTGGTGGTTACATATACCATACATGAGACAAAATTGCAATGAACTATACACGTACACACACACACACACACACACTAGTGTGTGTACAAAATGATTATAATGAACAAGGCATACAGTCTAGCTTAACAACAATGTACCAATATTAATAAACTGGTTTTGATATAACTGTATAAGATGTCACCAGTAGGGGAGCAGAGTGAAGGGTACATAAAATTCTTCATGTGGAAGTAGACTCTTGTGAGTCTATAATTATAATTATTTCAAATGTAAGTAAAAGAAAAAAACAAAAGATCCCAAGCAGCTTTGAAGCTCATTCATATGTAGAAACCTATAAACAGCAGAGGAGGACAACGTTCCTCCTTTTATGGGGTTGTGATTTCCCCCAAGTTACTTACCCTAGCAGCAGAACAGAGACTAGATCTCATGCCACCTAACTCAAAATGCAATCCTCTGTCACACCTTTTATAATGGGATAAAATGAAGAAGCAAATGCATTAACATATCCATAATATTGGACTTTCAATAAAGCCATTCCCCCAGTGACAAGTCTTTGGGGTTCCTTATCCAAATGAACAGGGCCTTGAACACATCTAGACATGCAGCCACTTTTAACTCTGCCTGGAAAGGTCAGGGGAGGCTTCCCACATTCAGGGAAATTTGAGCTGAGTTTGAATGTTGGGTAAGAGGTCACCTGGCAACCTGGAAGGAAAGAGCAATCCAGGAAGCTGCAGGCCTGGACAGCATCCCAGTCTCGGAGCACTACAGGATGAGGATAGGGGCCGTGTAACAGTGCAGGTACCCGTCGGGGAGAGCCATTATGAACCTGGAATGAAGTGGGTACCAGGTCCAAAAAGTTCCTGGTGCCATCTGACAGGTGGTAACTCTCAAAGCTCAAGGATAGACACTCACTAGGCTCACCAATGACAAGGAGTCTCTTAACACTTCTCTTTATATTTTAAGATGCCTACATTATATTTCTCTTCCTCACATGAATGTCTTTTGCTAGTTAATATAAACAAGATGCCATGGTTCTCCCAATAAGTATAATAATGTGATGCTTTTGTCAGTTGTTTTTTCTATCTAAGCAAAGCAAGGGATTCTACGTAAAGCAAGTAAAATTAAGCTAGTGATGAAGGATGTCAAAATCACTACTCCAAATAATATACAAATTATAAAGGAATCTCAAGAGCAGGTTGAATCAGAAAAAATACACTCTGAGCGTGTACTTCCTCAATGCTGGTCTACACTCTCAAAATAAACATAGGTCATGTTTTAAGTTAGCAAATGTGGGGAAAAATAACATTACAGAGGCTAAGTAAAAATATAGACGTGTCCTACCAAAAGGAACCAATAATTCTTGACTTAAATTTAACAACTTTGTTCACTGTGGCAGTAAAATATTAATGGCATTCAAAGTTGAATTCACATGGGCAGTAATTCACAGTCTCTGGAACAGAGTCTTTATTTTATGTCAAGTCATTACATCAGTAAAAGTTACCAAAAATAAATCCATTTGACTTCCAGTATTTTAGACAATAAATAGGGCCATTTCTCGCAATGTCAAGTTGGCATAGAAATACAGAGGCTGATAATAGTGAAAACCTACGTGATATAAAAGAAATGGCCGGCCGTATGCCATAAATATGTCTTAAAACTAACAAATATGATCCTGCTTCTTGTAGTTTTTGAGGAGTCTTCTGTTCTTTGAAATAATCTAAAACTCACAGCATGAGATATATGCTGCCCACGAGATGAGATCAGCTCTCCATTCAGCACTTGAGATTGTTTTAAAAGTGCTGTGGCCCATGACTAATAAATCACTCCATGATGACTACAGTGTCAAGTATATGCAGCCACGTGATTCCCTGTGTACCTGGGAAGGACAAAAGGAGGCAACCAATTCAGCCAGGATGCAGGGATGCCAACTCAAAAACACCAAGGTGGATCCTTCACCCGTATGTGAAACTTAGTTGCCCTTGGTTTTATAGGACAAGGAGAGAGGAAACCAACTACTTTCACATACAATAAACCGTGGGCTCCTTAAGGGTGTCCATGTCTTATTTCTCCTCGCATCCCCAGCTCCTAAGACAATACCTCTCAATAAATGCTTTTTGACTAAATGCATCAAAGGTAGAGTGAATGTATGCATGCATGCTACAATGCAGGAAACAACTGTGATACATACATTATTTATCCACTTTTTTTGTTACAACATATTTATCAGGTGCCTATAATGAGTCAAAAATCATGCCAGCTAATGAGAAAGAGAAAAAAAAAAATCACGTAGCACAGTCCCTGCCCTTAAAGATGTAATAGGAGAGACAGACATGAACACTAATGACACAAAAAAAGAGGAAGCGAAAAGCATAAAGTGGGGTTGTAACACACTTCATGGTTTCAAACTGAACTACTGGTATTGTGGGGGGAGGAGATGCTTTAAAATTCTATCCGTGGAAAGACGCCAGTGTCCTACAGGGAAAATACGCAGGGTCTGGAGGCAGAAGACTAAGTCAGACAGAAGAAAAAAGGGACCTCTTCATATAAGCATCATCATAGTGAGCCTAAAAGCTTTCAAAAATCTCATTTCGGGCTGATTTATTAATATCTGCATTGAAGGCAAGGATGAAAGGAGCATGGGGTGGGAGGCTGGCAGTCCTTAGACCATTAGGAAAACAGTGGACTCCCACAAAGGTTACTTCTCACTTTGATAGGATCTCATAAATCCATGTAAACTGGCCCCCTACTTTAGAGCCGGAGGACATTTTCTCTGTGGTTGCTTAGTCTTAACTACAGGGATTGCTGAAGAGGTTTAAGTCACACTGTTTCAAAGGCACAGTTCTGCTTGAATTTAGGTTCATCACAGTTAATGAAGCAGAAACTAATCCTTTTGCCAACCCAAAAGGATTTCTAGGTATCACAAACAAAAGAATGGAATTTAACCAGAAAAAATCTGAGATAAAAACAGGACATTTGGTCATCCCAGGCTTGTGGCAGCTCACACAAAGGATGCAATTGTTAAAAATAGCATCAACAACATTAACACAGAGATGATATCTAGAAACAACACAAAGATTGATTGCATACCTGCCCTGAAAGGACCTTAAAAGAGGAAGCTGTAGAGACCAGGCTTGCATATACACAAGCAAGGCAGTTAAACAGATGCTTTCCTAGAAAAAAGGGGCTGAGGGAGGCGGGGAAAGGCCTTTGGTCTTGCTATTTCACCTCCATTCAATATCCTTGGTTACAAAGTAGGAGGCAACATGGGACACATGCAAAAAGGTTATTAAAGGATGGACAGAATATTCTCTGGCCTTAGGAAATTTACTTCTGGTTTAAACTTCTCCTTGGGCACTTGGCCCACTTTTGCTGCAGGATTCATTACGCAAGGAGGCTCCTACAAGCCAGTCTTTACTCTTTGTCAGGAATTCTAAGTTTCACTCCTGAATTTGAACTGACAATGGACAGAAGTGAAATGGATGAATCCAGAGATTGGTATTCGGGGCTCTTAAAATTTAGAATCTCAAATTCCAGGATTACCAATTCCCTTTAAATTCTAGAATAACTTTCTCTTCTCTAATTGAAGTCCTTCTGAGACTTCCAGGTCTTCATTCCAACCTAAATCCCAGAAGAGGGATACAGGTCATACCACATCTCTCTAGTGCTTTGAGGAGAGGTGACAGGCTATACTGACAGTGGCCAAGTGGGTGCCTGCAGGAGCTTCTGAGACCTTCAAATGCAGAAGCATTTCACAGGGATAGTTTTTCCTAGCCAGACAGAAACCAAAATAGAGTCCAGGGCTGATTGAGAGAGAATTTACTGTTCCCCTCCACAAATGTTCTTGTTATGAGATTTTTTCATATAAATGAACACACTTTCCTGCTTAATCTTTTATTTAGGCTCTTTGATTTTACACCTCTTTGCCTGAATGAAAAAAGTATGCTATAAAAAGGCTGCTTGGCCCAGGTATGGTAGTTCATGCCTGTAATCCCAGCACTTTGGCAGGCCGAGGCAGGTGTGTCACTTGAGCTAAGGAGTTTGAGACTAGCCTGGGGAACATGGTGACACCCGTCTCTCCTAAAAATACAAAAATTAGCCGGGCACGGTGGCGTGCATCTGTAGTCCTCGCTACTCCGGGGCAGAGGCAGGAAGATTGCTTGAACCTGGGAGGTCAAGGTTCAAGGTCAAGGAGTCGAGACGGCGCCACCAAACTCCAGTCTGGGTGCCAAAGTGAGACCTTGCCTCAAAAAAGAAATACATAAATAGAAAACTTTAAAAATTAAAAAATAAAATGGCTGTTTGGATGTATGGTTATAAAGGACAAAGACTGCTGCTTTGGAAGAGTGCTGTAAAAAGGCAGGTGGTTGTTAATTAAGCGAACCAGTGTTTCTCAAACCATGAGTTATCTTACATTAAGGCTTCCTGAAATGGTTTGTGAAATAATTTTTTTTTTTTTAACAGACTGGAATGGACTTGAGTGGGATGGAATGAAATAGAATGGAAAATAAAATACTGGAGTGTACCACATGTTGTCCTAGCTATTATTTGGTAAAACTTGTGCCATGGTAGGAGGCCAGAATGATGTCAATTTGACATTCAGAACAATGTAAATGCAATGTTCATATTACTTTGACTACTTCACTGCATTACAATGCTTCAGAATCATTTCAATTGTAATTAGACTAAGTCTCAGAGTCCATAGTTTATAGAGTTAAGACAGATTAATAAACAGGGTGGAGCTTTCACCACAATAGCAATACTTCCTCTCTGAGGCACGGAAAGCCAGCAGTGACACCAACAGCTTGTGAGAGAGGTAAACTCCCTATCCCAAACCATCAAAACCCTACATCTCAATCTCTTCCACAAGCATCTGATTTCAATATGGCAGATTGACCCAATAAACTGTGGAAGGTATAAAAAGTGTTTTTACTTATATCTTTAAATAACCCTGAAAATACAAACTTAATGGCCGGGCGCGGTGGCTCACGCCTGTAATCCCAACACTTTGGGAGGCCGAGGCGGGAGAATCACAAGGTCAGGAGATCGAGACCATCCTGGCTAACATGGTGAAACTCCGTCTCTACTAAAAATACAAAAATATTAGCTGGCCGTGTTGGCGGGCGCCTGTTGTCCCAGCTACTCCGGAGGCTGAGGCAGGAGAATGGCGTGAACATGGGAGGCAGAGCTTGCAGTGAGCCGAGATCGCACCACTACACTCCAGCCAGGGTGACAGAGGGAGACTCCATCTCAAATAAACAAACAAACAAACAAACTTAATAAAATATCTAAAACCAGAAAAATAAGGAAGTGGATTCTAAAATGGTAAGTATATCAAGGTGGGTTTCAAAGTGCCACAAAGCATTATCCTATTTAATAAGAAAATCCTATGCTTCAATGAGGCATATTCCATTTCTCAGAATAAAAGTAATACATCATAATAAAACACATTTACTTCAGTAATTTCCTTAACCAGTATTCATCCATGATTACTATAAAATTTATTTCACCATTAAAACATGTATATGTGTGCGTGTGTTGTACATATACCAAAAAAATCCCAAAATTTTTTGTTTAATCAATAAAGTCCTTTCTGTATAATTTACTATTTCTAAATCCTTAGTCAGTTTAATTTTGCCTTAAGTAAGGCATAATGTGTTTTAACTGAGACATAATTATCCTGATTGTGGCTCTTTAAATTAATTCTTTTATATTACTAAATTGAAAGTTGGTATATTTTTCAAGTAAATATGATTAAAGCTTACTGATAAATATAGATTGAATTTTAAGTCATTTTAAAATAGTTAAAACCATGGAAATAAATAGCTTTTCATTAATATATTTAAGCTTTACCTTTTTAGTCTTCTTTACGTTTTTGTCAAAACTAAGCGTTTATCTCTTCATACTTCCTCTCATTATACTTCCCTGATACAGTAGCATACACACTGTAGGTACTTAAGAAAAAAATTATTTTCTGAATGGAAAGACTACATAAGACATGATAAATTTATTCCAATACCCAATTATAATCCAACTTATTTATTAAATTTTGTTCCCTAAAGCAAATTCGTATTAGCTATATAATCTATGTCATTTAATCAACAGAAAGCCATCAATCCAAGCATTCAGTATCACATCCACTTGACTATGCTGCCGCCTTGATTAAGCTGCCCGCAGAGTGCTGTGCAAGGAATTAAATACCATCTAGAATAGAAATTCAAACACCAAAAACTTTGGGGAAAAAAAAAAAACAGGTAACCAATAGCTTTTTCTATTTCTTTTTTCCAAGGGTTCCATAAAATTGTAATATATTCTCTCAACAACAAAAATAATAATAATAATAATTGAACCAGTACAAATTACCCCAAAGTTTAATGATAAAAAAATTGAATTTTGTTGCTTTCCTGGTAGAATATCTGAAAGGCCAACAGGAAATAATAAGAGAAACCAACCCTTATTGATTCCCTTTCACATTCTTCCTAATTCCAGGCCACCTGCCCCAAATGATAATCTAAATCTTTAGCCAAACTGAGAAAACCAAGTATTTGGCAAGCATCAAGAGCTAATCAGATTTTTCTTGTGTCATACACCAGTGCCATGGGTTGAAAGGGGAATTATTTGGGCCAATTTCCAAAGATGTAGTGAAAATTAAATACACTCTCAGAAGTTTTGGCCTCAGTGTGGCTTATAACCCAAATCAATAGCTTGTAAAATTTCAAAGCTCTGAAGATATTCAGAACGAAAAGAATGAAACTCGTTTCATTTTATAGCTAATATGTTTTAATATCAAAAGAAACGAAACTATGAAGGACTAGCAACACACATAAAGCCATTATCTTCTAGATTTTTCTCTCTGTGGTTGATTTCACATTTGCAATCGCAGAGTAGCTTGTAAATCACTCAACCTAACATCATGCCAGAATTCCCACTCCCACAGACAAGTACAATGCACTTAGGGAACACAAAATAATTTTTATTACCTTAATCCAGACAATAATGAGAAGATAAATCTGCTACGAAATGCCATAATTCACTCACTCACTCACACATGCGTAACACCTATGTGTCAAGCCCTTTACTGGGGGACGGTGTGGCAAACAGAATTGTGTCCGCCCTCAGGATTTACACTTAGGCAGAAGACAAAAGACTGGATACAAATAACTAGAGTTCAAGGTCAAATGTTGTAACTACTATCAGGCTGGCATAAACAAAACACACTAGGAGTCAGGAAGGGGCAGAAATTACCTCTAGTTTATGTGATCAGGCAGGGCTTTTTGGAAACAGACCACATTTAAATTGGGTCTTGAAGGATGAATAGGATTTTGAAAGCAGAAAAAATAGGATAATTTGAAAAATGAAAAGAGAGAGAGAGGGGGCTGACATTTTCCAGAAGGCTATATGTATGCCAGCCCTGTGCTAGGAGCTTCTATTTATGATATCTCATTTATTTTCAATGGGAAAGCAAAATGGTATTCAGCTATAGAATTTGGGAGAGAAGCAAAAAGGCAGTGAAGATTGGTTGGGTGAGAAGGCAGAATGCCTCCAATACTGAGCCAAAAAATCTGAACTTTACCTGAGGAAAAAATGGGAAACTACCAACCATGTTTAGAATGCCAAAAGAGGAGAAGAGAGAGAAGACAGCAAGAAAGAAAGGGCATTGGGTCATACATATTGCTATGGATAACTGGGACAAATAACTGCCAACCACATTTAAATAATTTTTATGATTGCTTATGTGATGGCTGTATGCTATATTTCATTAAAAGTTTTGGAAGGATTCTAGAAGATAATTTATTTCACCTTCTACTCAATTGAATAAATCCCTCTACATCATCCCAGAGAGATCCTCCAGCCAGTCTCAACACCTGCCCAACAGGGAACCTCACAGCGAGCCCCTGCTATGTGTCAAGGCCTCTGTCAGGGAAGGTTACATGTCTCCACAGCTTGAGAGGTTGCAAAGCATTTCTTTGAGCTAAAATCTCCCTTGCAGCTTGGTCCTTTGGTCCCAGATCACACACAGAACAACATTTTTCCATCTATTCTAAGACACGCTTTTTACACATTTTAACAACTATAAAATCAGAGGGAGGCTTACCATCAATTCTGCATTATACCTTTAATAGGCAGCAATTTTTCTTAAAGGCAAATAAAATAATGATGCATTTTATAGCCAGTGGTATCTCAAATGCAATAAAACACAGTAAGATAATATTTTACATAAGGTTGGTCTAACCCCTCTTCAATGGCTAATAGCTTATCCATATTTGACAAATGTCCTCAAAAGTAGAGATACCTAGCCAAGGTTCTGCAGCCAGACACTCCTCAGCCCAGCAACAGTCTCCCATTTACTAGCTGAGAGACCTTGACCTGACTCACACCTCTTTACAATTTTAGTTTTCTCATCTGTAAAATAGAGCTAACAATAATATCTGCTTCATAAGCTTTCTCTGTGTGCATTACATTGGATAATATGCATAAAGTCTTTTGCACAGTGCTTAGCACACAACCAACATTCAGTAAATGTTAGCCATGATCATAATCAATCATCATCATCATCCACCTCTAGATTAAATAATTTCTTCTCTACATTCATCTCCTATATGACATGCTTGCTAAAATTTTTGTCTACTTCTGGGTCCACTCCAATTCGTCAACACCCTCCTAAAATATGTTTTGTCAGTTCTCCTGCTGCCTTCAAACCTCCTATTCTGCTATTTCCCTTTTACTGTAAAGACAATGATTTTACTATCTTTTCAGTTCATCTTTATCGGTCACTTTAGTTGTGTCACCTTGACTATAGTTTTTAGGAAAACTCTTAATTATCACTGTTAATCTGTAAAGTACTTACTATGTTGTCACACCTGGCTACAGAAGTATTTTGTTGGAAAATGGACACAATATGCTCTCACTGGTTCGGCATACATATGGTATGGGAGGACAATTACTGCCCTTACTGTTGATAGGCTGTCTCTACTTACACAGCCTAGGTTACAGTCTCTCAGATACAGATGAAGAAGAATGGCCAAGAAAGTATTTGCAGAAGAAATTTTTACAATTTATGTATTCAGGCAACACATGTTGAGACCAAGTATGAATACCAAAATGACAGAACAGCCTACAGGAAGAAGGCAAGGTCAGTTCCCAAACGCCAGGCAGTCAGAGCTATTAACGACACGCCTGCCCATACCCAACTCCCCCACCATTCTCTGTTCCATCCATATGTTGACATCCTAACCCCCAATGTGACAGTTTGGAGATGGGGCCTCTTTGGTAGGTAATGAGGTTTATATTAGGTCCTGAGGGTGGGGCCCTGTTAATGAGATTAGTGCTCTTATAAGAAAAGGAAGACAGAGAAAGATCTCTCTCCATGCACAAGCACCAAGAAAAAGCCACAGTGAGAAGGTGGCTGTCTACAAGCCAGGCAGTGGATCTGCACTGTAATTTCAACTCTGCAGGTTGGTCTAACCCCTCTGCAGGTAGGCAAGAATCAACTGTGCAGGTACATTGATCTTGGAAATTCCAACCTCCAGAGCTGTAGGAAATAAATGTCTGTTTTTTAAGCCCCCAAGTCTGTGGCATTTTGTGATAGTAGCCTGAGCAGACTGAGGCAGTAATTGGTACCAAGAGTCAGGAAAGACATAAGAAACTGGTAGCTTCAACAATGGCAGCAAATCCTCCTGTAACCAATTTGTGTGCATTAAGAACCAGGGCCTCTCAGATCTAGGAAACAACTGCAAATGGTATACCAATTGCAGTTACCTGGCTACCACTAACTGGCTACCACTATATCAACAAAAATCTACTGCAAGTAGCAAGCACAAAAAATACTCCCAAAAAGGGCTGAGTCTTTTGAACAAAGACATTAATTCCCAAAGCAAATCTGTTTGCTGTTTAATACAAGGAAAAACAGGTTGTAGATCCAGTAACCACTAATCCCAACAGAAGGCACTCCCACTGGTCTATTAGGCAGCAATTTCATAAACAGTATATTTTTTAAAATATAAAGGACAATGTGTGACTAAAACAGAGCTTAGAAAAAGGGCAATATCCAAGTCTAACCTTAACAAATGTGAGGACGGGATTTCATTTTAGCTAACCTAAAATGAGAGGGAACAGAGAAAGTATCAAATTAGCAAATTCAGTGGCAGCCTGATACTGCTGTAGCCAGGGGTGACAAAATAGTAAGTGCTTTACAGATTGACAGTGATAATTAAAAGTTTTCCTAAAACATATATATATATATATATATAGTGTCAAGGTGACAAAATTAAAGGGACCAATGACGATGTACTAAAGAGACAGAAAAAATCATTATCTTTACAGTAAAAGGGAAAGAGCAGAATAGGAGGTTTGAAGAGGGCAGGAGAATTGAGATATTAGCATGCCACAGACTACAGGCCTCCACTGAATAAAAAGTGGATGCTAGTTGAAGAAGAAGTAGAAGAATCGAGGGACTGTGAGGAGCTCCAACCAAGCTAAACATTTTTGCCGAGGTGCAGTTTAAAAAGGAAAATACAGTATCTCCAGTATTTTAGTTACCATCCAGCCCAATCCACTTAAAGTTAAGATGAGGAAAAAGAGACATCCCCTAAGGCCTCAAAGCTAAGGCACCAACAGAACCAAGATGGAACAACACAGGTCCCAGGTCTAGATTCATGGCTTTTCCTTCCCAAAAGTTTGTGATCTAGTCCAAGAATAAAAACGCAGCTGGAATTATCCCATGAAAAACCAAGGATACTCATGTAAAAGATTAGTCACAATAACAAACCGACTGACACAAGGCTCTACGCTCTCCCTAGAATGGGGAACTCTGAAACGTGGAGATGTCGGAGTCCCCAACCCCCTGCCCACCTGCAGGACCCTGTTCTTCACTCCAGTGCAGCAATGTCCAGACCACACCCACAGCTGATGATATATTCCGTCTTCAGCAGTTGACTATGTTCCACACAAAAACATACTTTCTGAGATTAAAACTGGGAGGCTGACCTGTTGGGTTTTGGGGTCATTCCTTAAAATTAATATTTTTGGATCTTCTGGCCAGTCTACTGTTTTTCATGGAAACAAAACACATTTCGGCATGTTAAGTTGTAGTGAATTCTCAAAATACATACAGAAATGAAGTCTTGAGGCTTTATTCAGATCTCCTGCTCCCTCTGACAAAAAAAAAAAAAAAAACTTAAAAAAAAATACACATAAGAAAAAATAATCTTACCTGATGCATTTTTTAAATGCAGAAAAAAAAACATACACGGAAGAATTTTTTTCCTTGCCTTCCAGCCTCTCTATAGCTGCTCTGCACAAATCTCGAAGAATCAAGGAAGGCTTTGGGAGAATTCCTTTTAAGCCTTGTTGGCATCCTAATGCACAGAGCCCCATGGCAGAGATGTTTTCAGAACCCGCATTAATACCTAACGATGGAGATGTTTTCAGAACCTGCATTCACACCTGACCTTGAGCAGGCAGAGCACACACCTGTACACCTGGTTAGCATGAGGCTCTACAGCTGGTAAAATAAAAATAGATACAATTTCTTCCTAAATGCCCTGTCTTCCTCCAAAATCCAGAGTCTACACATGACTATTCTCAACCCTGAATGGCACACCCAGAACTACCAAACCCAGCATCTCTGTCACCCTCTACTCAGAGAAGCATCCTGCATCATCAATCACCAACATCTTGCCTCTCCAATCAGAGGCACAGACACAGCAGCTTTAACTGCAAATCTCAGAAGTTCTCTGAGCTTTCTATATTCAACCCCTTTGAAAAATCTCAATCCCCAATCCCACAGCAATCCTCTACCATAAGGAACAGAAAAGTGTACAGTTGCCACACAGTTATCAGAAGACCACTCAAAAACTTGCAATCTGTGATGGTTCACTTCATGTGTCAGCTTGGCTAGACTATAGTACTCAATTACTCAATCAAACACTAATGGGGAATTGCTGTGAAGGTATTCCATAGATGTGATTACCACTGACAATCAGCTGAGTTTAAGTAAAGGCAAAATTATTCTTGATAACATGAGTGGGCTTCATCCAATCAGTTGAAAGGCCTTAAAAGTAAACACTGAGGTTTCCCTGAAGAAGAAATTCTGACTCAAGACTCTAACATCAACTCCTGCCCAAGAATTTCTTTATATAGAAATGATATAATAGATACATATGTAAAATCTCCCACAGGTTCTATTTCTCTGGAGAACATGGATTGATGCATAATCCAATCCCCTCTTTGCATCACTACGACCTCTTTAAATTAGGGCTGCAAACTCAAATGTTAATGGGGGCCTGGCAGGTAATGTCACTGGTGCAAATGTCTGTTGGACAATAAATGACAATGAACAGGCTGCCTCAGTGTCCAGAGGACATGAGAGTGTTTTGGAAACTACACTGAACTGGGGACACTTCCACTTACAAGGGATAGCAGAGTTGCCAGATTGCAACTGAGGCCAGTGCTACTAAATGCTCCACTTGATTAAGAGAGGCCAGAAATCCACACTTTTAAAATGTAACATCCCCTCACTCACTGCAATTCTTAACTACTTGCAACTAATTCAAATTCAAGGCACCTAGTAATTTAACTCTATGAAGAGCAAATATAATGAGTCCGGGAGCCAGATGGGAGAGGGAGAAACAGGCTCTATGCGTTCTACATGCATTCATTCACATGGTCCTCACATTGTCCCGATGAGGTAGGTACTATTATTAAGCCCCTTCTGCAGATGAAGAAACTGTGGCATAGAAAGAATAAATAACTCAGGCAAGGTCACATAGCTAGAAAGTGGGGCTGGCAGGATGTCAACCCTGGCAGAGTACAGGGCCACAAACGACATGGTACACCTTTTCTAGCATCATTATTGAAGAGTTGTGTAGCTCTGAATTTTCACTTTTGTATGTTAGGCTTGTAAAGGCAGTCATGGAAATTTCATAGGTAGAGGAAAGGTGACCCAGGAAACTCAAGACATGTTGAATGTCTAACCCATGTAGAAAAGCCAAGAATTCAACTGAAGCCTTACTCTTTTGCCTTTCAACTCAGCAGGTACAACACTGTCTCAGGAAACAGAAAGGTCACATGTATTCTTTACCACTACAGAACTAACCAGGATCCTGAATTTTGTGTATATCATTCACATCCGTGTGTAAGTTTTTACACTGTTATTTCACATGCACACACAGTATCTAGTATTGCTTTGTACACTTTTAAACCTTAAGTAGGTGGAAACATAAGGCATATACTCTTCTGCAACTTGCTTGTTTCCTTTATGCATTTGACATTTATTTATTTTTACTATTGCATAGCACAGGATATTTATCTATTTGTTTTTATTAGACATTAGGTTGTACCTGGAAACGAAGCACTTTTGTACATATGTCTTTTTATGAATAAGTGTGAGGCTTTCTCTAAGGGCGGATAAGTGGGGGTGACTAAAATAATTTTATTATAGTTATGTAAAATGCTTACACTGGGGGAAGTGGGTGAGTTAGGTAAGGGGACTCTTTCTATGATTTTTGCAACTTTTCTGTAATTCTAAAATTAGTTCAAAACAAAAAGGTTTAAAAAAAAAGGAAAAGAACATCTCCTCTGGGCCACTCCAAGCAATTCACCATAGGATCACAATGCCTTGGGCTGAATCCCAGACACAGACAAGACCTCCACAGCAGTGGAAACAGGAAAAGGCTAGCTCCAGGGCCCTCCATCCCAGAAAGGCCACAAAATTGCCATATGAAACTGGTTGTTTAAAATGCCTCAAATAGCTGAGCTTATATATGGTCAAGTATGGTTAACTAAAATCAAAGCAATTCTTTGAATATTTATAAACCAAGGCAAGCAAATGTTATTTAAATTGAAAAGGCAATTTAAATTGAAAAAGTCTCTCAAGCTACAACTCTCTATCCAATATATGAAATGACTTGTCTTTAACCTAGGTTTAAATTGTATCTGATATATTTGTTTAATTCTATGCATTTGGGGGCACATCTAAAAACTTGCGGCCCTGCAACTATAAGGAATGGGAGGGCCTCTTGGAATTCAAGCATCTATTCTTCATCTTCCTGTTCTTTCCAACCAGTCAGATGCCTTGTGCCAGGAGAAAAATGTGTTTATGTAAAGTCTCCTGAGAGTGGGACTAAGAAGAGCTACATGGGCCAAACCCATCTCCTCCAGGAAGCCTGCCAGGGCTAACCTCATCTGAACCACATCACTCATCTCCTCCTTTCTCCCTTTAGACTTACACATTCCCTTTGGTCTCAATCACTTAGCACTTGCAGATGTTTTGACTGGGATCATCTGTAAGTTCCTGTTATGTTTTCTCTTCCTACTTGGATTGTAAACTTTTCAAGGCATTATGTCAATCCATCAACAAGTGCAATTGCCAGAATATAGCAGAAAGAAGCTGAAGTGGAAAGAGTATGGGGCTTGGTAATATCTCTGCAATCACAATTTAAGGATACTACAATCTTTTGGGGGACTCAGTTTCCTTGGCATTCTTCAATTTCTAAGGTAGTTTCCTCCCATTAAATTCTATTGGAGGAATCCCTTCATTTCACCTTCCTCTAGTGACAGTATTACATACAAGATACATGGACACAGGAGACATAATCCTTGCCAATAAGAACCATCTGAGTATTTTCTTTTCTTTTTTTGGCACCTCACACAATATAAGTAGTCCACTAGGAACTAAGCACTATTCAGTAAATGTTGGTTAAAGCAGCAAAGTGATAAGCCAGTTGCTGGGGAATAAACAGACTCAGCAGCTCCTTTATCTGAAGTGTGTGTTCTCTATCTAGCCTTCTCCATCATGGCCCACACTCAGCAACAGTGTGACATTTTAGCACCATATGGCTGAGTGAGGATCCAAAGGCCACACAAAAAATTGCCAGCCCACTTGGCATTTCCTACATTTGCCCAGACAGATGGCACTAGGTACCCAGCTCACAGCTGCAACCAGATCTAGGAGGACCAGGGTCTCTCCAGGATGCCAGGTCAGCAAGGACGCAGGGCAGCGGCAACAGAGCTTTGCAGGTCAGCACCTCCATGCCAAAGCTAATAATCTAACACTCATCTACCCAGATTTCTGGCACAGCTGAGAAAATATCCTAGTAGTTTTTTGCAAACATCTTTCTATCAGAGGTATCCTGTAACTATGCTCTGCACCAAAATACCATATCTCTAAAGCACACTGTGGTATGCACACTCTCCTTGGGATGCTTGGGAACACAGTCCTACCAGGACTACTGACACAAAGTGAGCAGAGAGGTGTGTTAAGAGGGATCCCATCCCAGAATATGCTTGGATTTCATCATTAGGGATTTTTGTTCCACTGGGTTATGAAACACTGTTGCTTGTTAAAATTTTTTAAAGTACTACACTTAAGCAGACATTTTCTGGTGCTTCTCTAAAAGCAGTTCCCTACATGATGAAAAAATATCTATTAACATGTTGCAAAAAGGAGGAAAGTTGCAGGTGGTTCCAAAGCAGGGACTGGACACCTTAGGGAGGTATAAAGGCAGCAGGTGCTAGAGAGGTTAGCAAGCATCAGGCAAGCACCACAGAAAGAAAAAGCAAATGTGAACCAAAGACAATTTGCCTCAAGATCTGGAATGAGGATATTTTATAGGCATAAGTGTTCAGACTTAGGCTGAGATCCCTGAACCAAATCCCTAAGCAAAGCTTTGTTGTAACTTGCCATGTCTCAGTTCTCCAGACCCTAAAATCTCTCTTAAACAACGTAAGAACATACACATACTAATAAACTCCCATATGCTAGGCCTAAGATTGGCTTGGCTCACATGAAACTGAGCCACATGCAGGCATATGTTGTTTAGGAAAAGGGCCATGGGGCTCACACTAATGCAATATTATATATTCAGAGATACAACAGAATTCTTCCCAGTTCATAGTGCTAAAGCTGGCTATTCAGAGGATGAGAAATTCCAAACGGACATACCATTTCTTGCATAATAACAGTTAATCTGTATAAAAACCTAACAGGATCATTAAGCAGGATTTTTATATTTCCTTTAACGCTCACCAAATGTCATCCTCCCTCTAGTGAGCCTTGCATTCCACTAGACATACATGCACTTGAGGGATGATTCTGGAAACATGATTTGCATGGAAATTCTTTTGTCATCTGACTTCACCTCTAAAGTCCAAGTCACAGCATCCAAGTCACAGAACTTAGTTACTTGGAAGAAAAAAAAATGGGCAATGGGTGGGTCGAGGAGAGTGTGAGAGCAAGTATGTAAAAATATATTTACGACAATCTATTATTCAATGTCATCTAACTTCTCTTAAACTGCATACTTTATTAGAATGTACTTAAATGTTTTCTTGTGATATAGAAAATGAGAGAAATACACCGGAAGAGATAATATTCTAACAGGATAAAACACCTCCCAAAGTCAGAAGTCCACACAACAAAGCCAAGGATCCAACATCTAAAATCACAACATGGCAGTACTCATCAAACACTTAGAACAAAGATTGGTTTTTGTAGCAAGAACCTGAGGTGACTTTACAGAGGAACTCAGCTTTGAAAAGTAGCTGGGTCTTAAATGCTTTGCCAGAAAGACTTCATTAAATCAGCCTTTTTCTAAGGTTGGCATGGGAGGAGTTTCAAAGTCTCCAACCAAAAGCTACAGAAGTCCCCACAGCATGGTCATCCTAGAAGAGGCTTCCCAAGGCTTTCTTTAACAAGCTGGCAAAACTTGATCCCCTCCTTCCTGGTCACTGAGATTTCAGAAGTGTTAAATAAAATAGAGGAATTTCAAAGCCCCACAAGATGCTTTGTTACCAGTATAACTGAAAGAACTTTGAAGCCAGGTGCAGTGGCTCATGCCTGTAATCCCAGCATTTTGGGAGGCTGAGGCAGGCAGATCCTTTGAGCCCAGGAGTTTGAGACCAGCCTAGGCAATGTGGCAAAACCTCATCTCTACAAAAACTATAAAAATTAGCTGGGTGTGGTGGCGTGCACCTATAGTCCCAGATACTCCGGAGGCTGAGGCAGGAGGATCATCCGAGCCTGGGGAGGTTAAGGAGGCAGTTAGCCCTGATGGCACCACTGTACTTTTGCCTGGGCAACAGTGTAAGATCTTGTCTCAAAAAAAGAACTTTGGCAGAAGAAGAACATTTAACAGAGATCTAGGAGGCTTCAATATCCCTTCATCCCATCTAATTTCTTCATTAAGTTTGAAATTAAGAATTTGTAATAATTTAGATGAGTTTAACAGTATCCAAAATTTGATGCTATTTTCTCTAAAGAAAGGATATGCTAGGGAAACCAGCAATGCAAATGAAAATGATGTTTTAAATATTTAATAGAAGAGATTTTCTTAAAAGTCCCAAAGCACCTTATAAATACATCTACCTACAAATGATACATAACTATCATGTATTTATTTTTTAAAGCAGGACCCCTAGTAATATATACTAGGCCACACTTTGTCATATTAATCCAGATATTAAAATTATTTGAAGGTAACAGAGTTCTTATATAATAATGTTTATAGATATTGTCTGGTACCTAATTTAGATTATCTTCAGTCTGAATTCAGTGTTGTCCTTAGAAATATACACAGGTAAACAGTAAATTATTGGGTTTTTAGAGACTACAACCCACATAAGTCTAATTAGTCATTAAAACTATCTTTTCTAAATGGCAAGTAAGATATGTTTTGGGGGTTTTCAAGGAGATCCAAATCTAGGTTCTACCAGTACCAGAATAGACAATTTTTTAGTCTCTTAGAATTACATTTTAAGCACAGACATTTATATTAGTGCATGTCTGCCACCTTAAGCTCTATGCTGGATCCACCTGACCTGTAACATTTCCCTTTGGGCCTAACAGAGTCAACATTCTTACAGTTATCAGATATTTTGCCTAAAAATATTTTATTGTGAAATTGTTTTTACCCTTTGCTCAATACCTCAAAATACCCTCAAAGGTATTTCCTATAATCGAAAAGTTTGCCCACTTTCCTGTGTTCAGTATAAAATCTAGAAACACTGCATCAGAAGACCTGGCCACAACCATCACAAAAATAAGGCGGTTATCTGAGAGGTAAGCTCTGAGTCACAAAACCTCCATACTGAATTCAAGTAATTGAAGACACGAGTAAAGAATCCATCCTTAACTACACAGGAACAATTCCCAGGAGCGAACATAGATTTTTTTTTGATAAAGAGAAGCCTCCACCAGGAGGAGGTTTGAAAGTCTCAATTTAATTACTTCTCCATCTCCTCATTATTTCACCCAACTCTCTACTTCCCCATCTCATTTCACAGCCTCCAACAGCTCTCCCCTCAGGCCTCCTATCACCCCCCTGCTCAAGCACACACACTCTCTCCCTCTCCTCCACACTCCCACGGCTTGATGTTATCTGCCTTCTGTGTCTTGCTTTCACAGCACGCAGCTTTCTAGTAAATTGTCACTGAATCAACATCTTCCACTGGAAGTCTGTATAGACAGCATTGTCCTGGAAAGACAGAAAGCTAAAGAAAGCCTCCTCCTTTAAGACATGTAAAGCATAGACACAAATGGCCACAGAATCTTCATTGCTGGAGTCAAGACTAATAGGGATTCCAGTGATTGATGCTGGGCCTTTCAAAGCCACATCTCGGGTCTCCAGAGGGGGAGATGTCAGAAGAATGGTGAAGAGCCAGGACTAACATAGAACCAACCCCCTTTGGAAAGCTGGTGAAGCTTATGGACTCCTGGTCAGAATAATGTTTTTAAAGGCATAAAAATCATGTAATTACAATGAAAAACAATTAAAATGAAATGCAGTTATCTAACCCTTAGAAAACAAAGTTCTGATAGAGTTATTTTGTGCTTCTCCATTAATAACACTGAATAACAGGACTACTAGCATAAAATCTAGGGGCCAGTAGCATGTCTCACAAGCATGATTTCACATTTCAAATACAACCATTATTTGCTGTCTATATTCATAACTGAAGAAAATGCTAAATTTCAGTTAGGGAAAAGTGAACATAAAGGGGTTTTTCTCCCCATCCAAATTCAGAGACCCTAGAATTCTATCCACGGGCTTTTTGGTTAAGAGTCCCTGCCAGAGTTATGCTTCCCAGATCCTAAAATGATTCAGGTTTCTGAAAAGAATTACCCCGAAGTTCACTGTCAATTCAAATTGAATGTCAAATCCAATTCAGTGAGAAGGGAACACACAAACCACTGGACAAAAAAGGTAACGTGAACTCCAATGTTTTGTGGATATGATAATTCTCCGATAGCCCTGAAATCTGATTTTCTGGAATTCAGGTGAAGTCTCTGGTCACTGAGCATGCTGCTCCCTCCTGCAAGCTCTACTGCTTCATCTTGCTCTGTTCCTATTGTTTGAACTTTTAAAAAATACCATTTTAAGAAGTGCTTTGTTAACACATCTCTTTTTGGCACATACATCATAGAAACTCTCCATGGAAATTTTTCAAGAGGGACTTATAATTCATTAACGCCTATGGCGTAAAAGATGGTGCAGCTGCGCGGTCATTCCCAGGCTGTGCAAGAGGATGGCGCTGCCATCCCTTCGTCATTATGGTTTCTCAGCTTCCCACTTGAATATACCACCATTTCTATGCTCAAGCAAACAGCCCATAGGCTGATATAAGCCAGCTCTAGGGAAGAAAAAAATGCAGGACAATCACGTTTTCAGCAACTGGGCCTTTCAGAGTAAGATTCTGGGCACACGTGATAACTTTGCTGTTACCACGCCAACATGGGTCTGATAACCCCTCTGTGTATGAGAATACAAGGTCTTCATAAAATCTCTGCAGAAAAGAAAGAAATGACTTATAAAGAGGTTTAAAAAAAGGAGGAGCAGACAACATTATAAAAAACATACAACATATCCTTATTTTATGGAAAATAAAAGAAGACTATCAAAGAAGAGAAGGTCAACCATCCTATCATGGACAAGAGAATGCAAGTTCACATAAGCTATAAAAGGAATAATAAAAGAAAATTTATCTGTCACCAGGAGATATTATTTCTAGTGTCTCTTTTCTGAATTCAGTACATCTGGAAAATGGATGAAAAATATTGGCAGAGGAAGCAGGAATGAACTTCCAGGCCAAAACACCTGATATGCTTGTCCTATCAACAGGCTTCTGAAGAAGCCCTCATGCTCTGAAATAGGCCCCAAAGGCAGCCTCTAGAAAAGGGTTATGGGCCAGGTTCAGTTGCCACATGCTTAAAGGATGGGGAGGATGTGGGAAAGGCAACAGCTGCTGACATTTACTGAACATTTACTGTGGGCCAGGCAAGGTACCAGCTGCTTCCAACACATTGTCTCATTGAATCCTTCCAAAAGCACTTTGTGGAAAGTCTTATTATTGTCCACCATTTTAGAAAAGAAAATATAGGCTTAGAGAAGGAATGTTCCTAAAATAACAAGACTAGTAAGAGCCTAGGATATAATCTGAACTTAGGTCTGACTCCAAGCTCATGCTTTGAAATGCTTTTCTGCCTGAGAAATTTCTCCTTCTAAGACCCTAACTCTACCTTTCTAATCAAAAATCTCCCAAAATGTCTAATGCAACTGCAGTGGTAAATGTATATTGTCTTATTATGGTTGGCAGAAATATCAAGGTACAAATTAGCCAATGACTAGGTAATTTACAGGTACAGCCTCAAGTTAATCAATGAAACATCCGTTAAGAATGAGCACTTGTCTGCCAACACCCTGCTCCAAGCTCTTTGAGTCTGCTGATTCTGTCTATGCCCCTCATACTTGGAAATCACTTCATCCTGTCTTGCTTTACCCTCACACGTAGTCCTGTGGCAAGTAATTTCCTTCAACTGAGACAAAGTCCACCTCTTCAAAAGCAAGTCAATCCTGCTCTGCCTTGCAAACCTCTTGAGGTTTGGACTGTTCAGCATCCTAATCCCATTCACGGATCTTCCCTGAGGTGGCTTCAACATCTGCTCAGCTCATCCATTGCCATCCTTTCCTTCCAGTTTTTATTACAGCTCCAAGCCCTCCACTCCAGCAGTCCTCACAGCTAAGTGCCAAGGTGACTTAATAAACACCATCCTCAACCTCCCCAAAACTTAAAAAGTCCCAATGTGAGACCATGGTCCCTTCTCAGGACTTCTATACATCAGACACCATTTCCTACCCACGTTCTTGGAAACATCAGCAAGAGCAACGTAAGCCCCATAGCTTAATTACAAGATACTACTTGGCCCCAACCAGACTGGGGATGCTAAAAGACTTGCGCAGGTTTGTTTGTTTAAGCCACAAGCATCTCCTAAGGATGAGTTTTCTGGTTATTAAGTGGAAGGTGAGCAGCGTTTCCTTATCTCCACTCAGCACAACACACATAAAACAAGTGACTTTCCATGATAGGAGAAGTAACTTAATTCTGTATACTTTTATCACACCCTGGAGCCAGTTCCTAGGAGATATGATGTAATACACAGCTCTGAAGCAGTTTTACAAGGGGGAGGATTTATACCTACAGCTGGGGCAATTTAGTGGTTAACGCCTGGGGCTTTGGCATCTAACCGGGATTGGTGGCCCATCTTCAGTAGCTACATTAGCCTCTTGCGGCTTCAGTTTCCTCATGTATAGAATGGCAACAGTAACAACATCTACCTCATAGGTCTGTAGGAAGCCAGTAAAATCATGCATGTTAGGTACTCACTACAGCACCTAACTAAAAAAATGAATGCTCCAGATATGGTAGATAGTAGTAGCAGTAAAAAGGAGAGTGACTCAGGGGCATACCCACGGCCCCTCAGTTGTCGCACAGCTAGGGTAAGGAAAAGTCCAGTTAATTTTTAGTTTGCTGTGAAGGTGGGCACTGTGGAAATTCAGAGGGATACCACTGGGTCTAGAGCTTGTCACCCATAAGCATCTCTGAGTCATATGCTGTAGTGGTACATCTTTCCCCCATTGCATTTTGATACTGAGATTAAATCTAGCAAACACGAAGTTCTGCTATTGTGGATCTCTGAATGCTTTTCTTTCAGAGAGCTCCGTTGTTTTTGTTTTATTTAAATGAATGTCTCTTTTCAATAATGAGGAAAGTTCAGCAAGAAGTAGAGATGTGGAAAAAAAAAAGGCACACATTAACATGAAGATTAATAATGACCTAACCATCTACAGAAATCCGATGACCAAAAAAACAAAAAACTTGCGTCTGGCTTTAGATTCAGCATGAGGGAAAGGAAGAGCAGCCACACAAAAGCAGAATGTGGAACCATGTATCTTTAACTAGAGCACCAAACTGCT
Organism: Mandrillus leucophaeus; assembly: GCF_000951045.1. Taxonomy (NCBI): domain Eukaryota; kingdom Metazoa; phylum Chordata; class Mammalia; order Primates; family Cercopithecidae; genus Mandrillus; species Mandrillus leucophaeus. The sequence continues at coordinate 1,913,950 of NW_012106341.1, forward strand.
ATTTAAAAAAAAACCAAACACACACACACACACACACACACACACACACACACACACACACTGATTCTAGCTCACTGAAGCTAATACGCAATAATTTGATGCTTAGTTGCATTTGAGACAGAGAGAAAAAAACCTAAAATTCATTAAAAGACATACAAATGAATAATGAATGCTGTTTTCTCAAATGCTCTATTCATAAAAGAATACTTATATAAAGGCACATGCTCAACTTTAATTTTAGAGAAGCTGAAGAAAAAATAATTCTTCCATTTACTATGTAACGAGCTCAGAAAATGGACAATAAGACCATTCCATGACAGAGAGTATTAGCATTCAACTCATCTATAAATATAAGCAACAAACAGTTTCAGCACAGCTGGCTGCTAAGGACTTCAATATTAACAAACAGACTTAATATTCTTGATTTACTACAGATTTCCCATCAAATGAAATAGTCATGGTGATGATAATTGGACCCACATGCCACACAGCACGCCTCCTAAAGATACAGCTCTGTGGTGTGATGAGGTACAAGTCACAGAGTCCAACAGGCAGGCAATGTGCACAGCAATTCTTAGCTTGCAGCACTGAGAAGGTTTCTATTTCCTTGATTCAACTGAAAATGAACAAAAAGGGTATATGCAGTAAAATGTCTCTGCCATAGATTTTAAATCCCAAACACAAATTCATCCACCATTCAAAACATACTAAAGTCTGGATTTCTTGATGTTTTTTGTTTGTTTGTTTGTTTGTTTTTGTAGAGATGGGGGTCTCTCTATGTTGCTGACGCTGGTCTCAAACTCCTGGTCTCAAGTAATCCTCCTGTCTCAGCCTCCCAAAACACTGAGATTATAGGCTTGAGCCATCGCATCCAGTCTAAAGTCTTGATTATTAAGAGTACATTTATAATTTCCACACACTAAGCCAACAAACATATCTTAAGTAGTAAAATGTGAAAAAAAAATGAACATTTCTTCAAACTAAGAGCCTGTAAGAGTAAAGGTATAATCTATCATGTAATAAAAATTTAAACATATTTTTGTGTTTAACCATTTCAAATACATGTAACAAATAGGATCAGTGGTCACACAGAATGCCAATGTCACTTTCAAAAGTAAATTACAGACGACAAAGTTTGGAATGGCAAATGAGTAATATTATATCATAGTCTCATATCTCAATATTATTTTACAATAAATTGTATTTACTTTTGCAGAATGTAGCACAATAAATTCTTAGACTTATGCCTTTGTTACCACCATGATGTACTGACTTGCTGAGTTTTTAAGTAATTCTCTTCATAACAAAGAAAAACCAGTGTAAATGAATCAAAGAACACCATTGTAAATGGTAATTTAAAATGCACATTGAACATTTTTAAATAGCCATTTAAAAACTACATTTAAGTGGAAGGAAAATACTAAAGTCTCAGTGTTTTTAATAGTCGGCACAACTTTGACATATAAGTAGACAAAATTAAATTTAGGTCCACGTCCACCAGCTGCTACACTTTAGATTTAAGGTTAATGTTCCTATGAAGGGAGGAGGCTCATACTTGGAGATGTAATAACTTAAAATTGGACAAATATAATAATTATCTGAAATTATATTTTTAAAATGATAGGCAGTTCCCAGCTTATCAATTTAAGTTTTTAGCTGTGTAAAATTTAGCTCTAAGTCAGTTGTTTGTTTCTCCATCATGTATATTTCTTCATGAGCTAAGCCATATTACGGGTTAATTTGGTGGACCATTCTGGGAACCAACCCATTATTTATAACATTACTCCAACTAGAAAATTAATTGCCAATTCCAATATAGAATGTGGGATGTGTATGAAGGACACATTGTCCTAGCGAAACAAAAGGACCACCCTCCAATTTCTACCAAGCCCAGTTATTGAATAAGCAAGCAATGCGTGCAAGGCATCAGACCAGGTACTTCAGAGGATAGAAAGCAGCAATATTTCAGCAATGTCAGCCTCTAAGTTAAAAGCTAGCAATCATAAAAAGTGGACAACTACGACAGAGTGGCAAACTTCTTGTAGAAACAATAATGTAGCAATTTTTGTTGTTGTTATTGTTGGACAGGGTCTAACTCTGTTACTCAGGCTAGAGTACAGTGGCTTGATGTGGGCTCACTGCCACCTTGACTTCCCAGGCTCAAGCGATCCTCCCACTTCAGTCTCCTGAGTAGCTGGGACCACGAGCATTTGCCACCATGTCCAGCTCATTTTTTTTATTTTTTGTAGAGACAAGGTCTCCCTATGTTGCCCAGGCTGGTCTCTTAACTCCTAGGCTCAAGCAATCCTCCCACCTTGGCCTCTCAAAGTACTGGGACTACAGGCATAAGCTACTGTACTGTTGGTTTGTAAAAATACGTTTTTAGGTGAAAAGAATAAGTAACCTTTAAACAACATACTTGAAGAAAGCATAGGTCTGAGAGTTATAATAACCACTGAACAAGAGACTGCTGCTTTCACAACTAAGAGCACACCATGCTACTTAGACATTGTTTGACTCCTTTTTCTTGGCACTTGCTTTCTGAAATACAGATTAATGTGAAGTTCTACAGTGATGTTTTACATTTGTCACAATGTCCTTCCACGCTTAACAGGTATTAGACAACTTCCTTCCCCCTTGTTGAATCAGGATGGCAGCTGATACCTAGAGTACAGTCTACAATATATCAAGACAACTGTCCTCTGCTACAGATCTACCAAGACAGACACTGATATGTTTTCCTCCATGAGATAAAGACTCTTTCATCTCCCAGGAACACTGGCTTGGGGTTGACAAAGGGAAGACAGTTCATGCAGCCCATGGCATCAAGAACTTCTCCTACTCAAGGTATTTTTCATCATGTCAATCTCATTACTACTGCCCCTCTAGAAAGAACAAGATCCTGCACTGCAACTTCAGCCAGGCCATAGGCATGCAATAGCAGGGAGCATTCTTCAGGAGCTCTGGCCTGACACAATACCTTGCTGTTCTTCAGATTTAAAACAGGTAGAGAAAAGAGAGGATCAACAAAACAACATCACATTGACATACGCACAGCACACGACTCATTGGTAGTTTCCCAAACACTTCCATATTCATGATTTCATTGAGTCTCTATTGACTTTGACAAGCAAGGAAGATGTTATTATTCTAATTTATTGATGAAGAAACTGACAAGAAAATTGATAAAGCTCAGAGAGGTTAAATGGCTTTTTAGAGATCAGCAGCATAGTGCTTTTTCTTTTATGTGACACTGTTTAACCCATCAAAGTGACCTGCTTTCCCCAACTACTTTTAAAAGCCATAACCAAATATATACACAGTAGGTTAAAATCTCTTTTATGTATCCCCAAAAGAAGTCCTTAGTCTATTCCCTGTATCATTAAAATTTCCTGAGGAGAATACTAAGGATTAGTCTAATATGTTCAAAATGCATCAGAGTATACCCTGAATTTTGATTCCCACTAATTCCTCCCCATTTTGGTTTACCCTTCCACAACTGAATTAAAAATGGGTATTGAGTAAATACTAAGAATATGTGAAAAAAGTAACTTGCACCTGGAAATACATAGTTCATAGCATTCATCATGTAAAGAAACAGAAATCCCTACTTTTCTCAAGGCCTGTCATATTCAAAGAAATGTTTTTGGGTAATATTCCATATAAACTAGTATATGGTTCTGCTGCAATCACTAACCAGTGGGTTATTCAAGTTCTCCTCCCCTCCTTCAGTCAGGAGTCCCAGACTGTGGACAGTGTGGACCCCAGAGTTCAAAAGATGTGAGTCAGAGTTCCAGGGAAGTATTTGAGTTTCTCAGTGATTCTGCTAATGAAGGTAAAGGAAAGTAGTATTTATTTAAGGACTTTTCCAGAGGCAGCCTGTCATCATCCCAAAGAACTTTCTGTGATAATGGAGATGCTCTACATCTGCACAATCCAATGTGACAGCCACTTGCTACAGCCACTTGCTACATGTGACAACGGAGCACTGAACAGTGTATATAGTGCAGTAGAGAAACTATAAGTTTTTAATTTTATTTACACTTAATTAGTTTAAATTTAAAAATAAAGAGCCACATGTGGACAGCAAAATTCTAGAATTATGACATCATTCCACACACGAATCATAGCCCAGTTTGTTTTCACAGGGCTCGCAGACCTCGAGACCCCTAGATGTAACAGAGCATGGGCTTTGGAGGCTGACACACTAGAGTCTCTTACGCAACCTACTCAACCTTGAAATTGTACTTTACTGAGCCTCAGCTTCTTCATCTCTATAACGGGAATCTCAACACCAAACTCTCAGGATGGCCTCCCTCGCACTTTGTCCAGCACACAGACGCTGTAAAAATTAGTTCTCTCTTCAGTCCTTCATCCTTCTCAGTCTAAAAGAACTACATATGTGAAACTTAACAGCCAATTATGAGATGTAATTTCATGAACAATCTATAAAAATGTTTGCATTTCTTAGAAGTAATGAAAAGAAAAATATCACATTGGGGTTATATTATAATTTGGTAAAAATGGTATGGAATTGAAGAATTATAAACTGTATTCATGTTTAAACACTTGGTTAGTGAACCAGAAAGCTAAAGTCTGCTCTTTTCTTATCTTACCAAGCATGACATTCTATAACAGAGACAAGAGCCACATAAAATTGTTCAAATGCTACTTTCTATGATATAGTATTCACAAATAGCAGATCTGGAGACTCTCTACATTCTTGTGTAAGGATGTGCTACCCAGCATTATTCTAGTGCTCAATAAATATTTGATTAATGTTAAATAGATGAAGTTCAGGAGAAATTACTGACATACTTAATTATATACTTGGCTAAAAGACTAATAAAAAACCACACACACACAAATTATTCACTATGTATTCAAGGTAGTTTTATTTACAAAGAAAGAAAATGGACAACCACCTTAACCTTTCATATACAAAGAAAGAAAATGGACAACCACCTTAACCTTTCACATTAGAATATATAAGCAAAGACAAATTAATTCAATAAAATATCATGTAGCTACTAAAATATGTATTGAGAATTTATGAGACAAGTTTGTAGTATAAAAAGGAAATCAGACTGTAAAATTATATATAGCTTGATTTTAAAAGTTAAAAACATACATGAAAAAAAGTTCTTTTAATGTTATCTTCATTAGCAGACAGGGAAACATGTAATTTTTCTCCTTCATACTTTTTCCTATCATCCTAGATTTCTATGAGTATGTATGACTTTTATATTGGGAGGTGAGGCTCAAATTTTTTTTAAGTTATTCACTGTGGTTGAGCCCTAGTCATCTTTCTTTCCCGTCATTTGAGAGCAGCTCACAGTATTGTGGGAGGATAACAGCTCAAACCACAAAACCTCAAATGTGTTTTGGCCTCCAACAGCCTGGCAACCAAGCAATGAGAGTAATTACAGAGTGCTTATCCAATACCCACCTTGTAGCGGCCATGGGAGACGTCATTTTCCCCTTCCTGCCCTGGATATGGTACACTGTTGGCCAGATTCTATGCCAGCTGTTGGCTTCCTCTCCAGAGGTATGAACATTTTAAGGGTTTTTAAAAAAAAAAAAAAGCACTACTCTGTAGCAACTATATACCTATGTAATCCATTTGCAAGATCTTCATTTAGTATCAAAGATTTTTAAAATAGGAAATCTGTGGTCAAATAATTTTTATAATAATTATTTGGAGATAATGTAAGGGAAACTCTGACAGTTCAGGGATTAGAGCACCCTAACTCTGCCCTGGGATGCTGATGAGCATCTGGTTACAGACCAGAAGCATGAACAGAAGTTTACCAGGAAAGGCAGAAACAGAGTGATACTTCAGATGGAGAGCTGTCCATGCACAGATTTGGGTGTCCTGGTATAATCAAGGAAGTGTGGCATGACTTCCACTAAGGCTATAGCACAGGGCATGTGCTAAAAAGCATAGGAGGAGATCTTGGAAAAGCAGACAAGGGCCAGGCCATGAAAACACCTTGCAAGCCATCCTAAAGGATTTGGACTTCATCCTGTGTGACCAATGACAATGATTTTAAGGATTTAAATGATTAGCACATAAGGACGGTCTCTTTGGCTATAGTGGAGGGGATGAGTCTAGTAAGGCCTATACATTCTCCGCAAAATGTTTTTAAATGCATAAAATATATAGAAACTATATATATATACACACATACACACTGAAATGCAGCATATAATACCATACTGACTATAATAATACTGAAATGCAGTTATCTCCATGGAAGCCCACGTTAAAATTCCGTGGCTTTCAACCTTTAAACTTGTATCAGAATCACTTAGGAGAACTTGTAAGAACAGATTGCTGAGCCACACCTCCATGTTCTCAGATTGTGCTGATGCTTCTGGTCTTGGGAATAATACATTTAGGAACCATTTACTAGGGTGATGCCCAGGTTTCTAGCTAGAAACCTATATGGACTTGGTACTACTCACAGTCTTACTCATCTCTGTATCCCTAGCACCTATTGCTTGTACATAGTATGAAATTTTCAATAAATACTTTTTGAACAAATGAAGTAGGAATATAGACACAACCGTAAATCTAGCACTGAATCTGTGTGGAAAAGTTATACCTTTGTTTGGTTTTTGTTGTGCTTCTTAAAATAGTCCTTGGAATTTCTAAACACAATGAATTTTGATCAAATACAAGAATTGATAAGGTTCATAAAATAATCTTCAAGATACCAGTTATATACACATAGCATTGCATTTACTTTTCAAAATAATACTTGGGCAATCAATGCTGTTAAAATGTGAAATCCTCTATTCATCTATAAGAAATCTCTCTTTTACTAATGTTATCAGTGTCAAATACTGAAAATTTCAAAGAAACGATCACTTTTAATATACTTAGCAAATTTCAAAGGGTATTTCAATAAAAGTAGTTAGAGAAGCTTTGCAATAAATGGCTAAAAACTATTTTTAATGAGCTTCTCAATTGTGTGGTTATAAATGGATGTTTCTCAAGCTTCTGACAGTACTTAACAACCATTTGTTTCCATAAGTATTTTAAATATTCCTTGCCCATTGTCTTTTACTATTACCACAGTTTAAGGTTTACACAGCAGGTAAGGTTCAGCCTAGCTTCATCTAACTTATTATAAGCCAACTAAAAGAATCACATTACTGAAGCCAGCGGTATTTACCAAGTGGCCTGTGTTGGTTGCTATGAAGCATGTAACAGAAGCCAAAGAGTCGGTCACAATGTATACTTGTAAACGTAACCAAATGCCTTCAGTATCCTCCCTATCAGTATATCACTGCAAATATGCTCTTCTAGAAATATGTTATCGTCTCATAAAATGATGTTCTAGCATCTTTTCAAGTCTCTACCACTCTACAAAACCCTACCACCATCCCATTATTTGACTGGGGCTGCCTTTCGCCCTTTCACAATCTTTCTCACATCTTCATCTCTTCTTCCTCCCGCCCTAATCATCCCTGTTCAGGCCCCTATCAGGTAGCCTCTGCAGCAGTCCCTCAACCCTTCTCATCCTCATCGCTCACTGGTGCGTGTCCATCACCTTTATCACCATCACTCCCATCCTTAAACGCATTCATAGCCCAACCTCGTCTGGCATAAGTCCTCCATTATTTGATTCCATCCTGAGTTTCTGACCTGTTTTTCCTACTTCTCTAAACACACTCCTCAACTACAGACAAACAGCCCTACTTCCTCCTGTCAAAACACAGTTCATACTTCCATATTTCTTTTGCTCTAACAGTTGTCTCCCTGACAAGGATGTGTCACATTCTGTCCAAGTCTTATCCATCTGTTGGGATCTAGCAGTTATATGATCCTCCTACCCCAGATGCTTTCCCTATCCCAATAACAATTCTGTTTTCCCACATTTCCACTAAATAAAGTCACAATTGGGGTAACTGTATACACCTTCCCTCTGTAGCCAGGATGTAAGCTTCTACAACAAGCATTGTGTATTATACTTATTACAGGTTGAACATCCCAAATCCCAAAACCTGAAATCCAAAATGCTCCCAATTCCAAAATTTCAGGAGCACCAACATGACACTCTAATGAGCATTTCAGGCTTACAGATTTGGGATGCTCAAGCAGTAAATATAATGCAAATATTTAAAAATCAAAACAAAAATCTGAAATACGAAACGCTTCTGGTCTCAAGCATTATCAGATAAACACTACTCAACCTGTATTCCCCTCTGTCCATCTCAGTGCACTGCAGTCGAAGCAAAGGCTCCATGTATATCTGACTCTGTGACTCAGCTCATCTGTAGACAGAGGCTCCTGCTGTACCTCTCTCAGAGGACTTTTGTGAGTATCAAATGAGATGATAAAATATTTCTTTTGAAAACACTCTGCAAATTGAATTGGTGGGATAATTTAATTGGGAAGGCAAATGTACACTCACACAATGCCAGAGAACCAAATAAGAGAACAGTATGATATCTAGCTCTTAACAGTATTAGAATGCCACAGGAATTCAAAGACAGTACAGACCATGCCAGGTTCCATGGGATTGTTGGGGGAAATTTTCCCTGAAGAGGATGATTTGAGGCAAGCTCTGAGGGAGGAGCAACTGAGACAAAGAAAGCCTATCAAGCTGGTCCAATCTCTGGAAAGCATCTTAATCTATTCAGTAAATCAGCAAGACTCTGAACATGGCAGTCAGAGGTTACACAGAAATCTGAATAGCCCTGGGTTGTCTCCTTAAGCAGGCACCCCCATAGACACAGCCAGAGGTCAGTGGCCACTGCAGGAAAGAAAACAGAATGTTCCTTCAGCAAGGAACAACAATTAATTTGTCAAACTTTAGCTTTCTATACACTTATCTTTCTAAACAACTTACTTGTACTTGGCTATAGCCTCTATTAAAGATCCTATCACTGCATTCATCAGTTTACATTTCATCACTTTTTCCTGAGAATGAAGACTGAGCAAATATTTTCACGGACTAACATCGACTCTGAGCTCTAGCAAGCAGGACTCGAGGTCCCCCATCAGGATCACCATTGTGGCCCTGTACCTCTTGTTCTCTGGTATAGACATTTAACTACTATTTGCAGGGGGGCAGAAAGACTTAACAACTCAAGTGAGTCACAGGACTTTAATAATTAAGTTAGCCTTTAAAGCAGACATGCACAGATAAGGTTTGTAAGTGGCAAATTTCCTACTGATTCCTTTCCTGTTATGTCTACCTAGCGACAGCTAGTCAGTCTTCAAATAGACCCCATATACAAATATTTCTAGAACATTGAACATATTTGTTACTACCTATATAAGTCCAATATAAAAGAAAAGGTGGAGAAAAAAAAGTCTGTGGACTTGCTTTAAAACTTGCTGCACTTGTTTTAAAAGTTGAATAGGAGGTATGCCCATTGCAAAATCCATGTAAGAAAATTTCATACACTGTACCAGCAACCTGGATGCTAACAACATGAAACAATCTGGCCAGGCACATAGTAACCGCAAGGAAAGATACATAGATCTTCCATGTTTGGCATGAAAAACCTAATAGAAAGCTATGCTTTCCAAAAATTTTAATTAGACTAGAAAGGGTAACCAGAGAATTTTGCTTTGATCCTGGGATCTGTCCTTATCATTGTATCAACCTGTGAACCACAAAAGCAGCATATTCTTTCTACATTCCAATGTCAAGCAGCAAAGTTTTTTAGGGTGGAAAGAAAGGCAGTCTGTACTGACTAGAGAGGTTGGGCTGATTTATGTGATGTCAGAGATGCTTTATTTATGGAAGGAAGGTAGGTTAAGCTCTCCTGGGGATGACTTGAGCTCTGGTACAGTCTCTCTGGACCACTTAAACAATATCAATAGTTCACTTATGACATTTACACATCTTGGTTAATGTGGCATAACAAAACTGGAGAACCTTTACGCCAAGGTAATTTTTTCCACTGTGACTGTAAGTAAAGGATAACAAAAAGCCTACATCCTGAGCATCCTAACTACAGAGAATTCTGAACTCACTACTCCCCATCCAGATTGGTTTCAACTTCCTGAGATCTTAAGATTTGGAGGATAAAAATGGGAGTGCACTGTTACTACTGTGTTTGTATAAAAGCTTGTGAAAAAGGTTCCCTTTGTATGACAGTATAAGTACAAAAAAATGATTTAAAAAATGATAATGCAATTTTTAAAAATGTGTCACAAGTTTTATGTTGCGTGTTCCCAAAGAAAGTAATTCCAAACAGTGTGAAACCTCATTTATCTGGCATCAAGAGAGCAGAGCTCTGGAGGAGTGGTTTCCTGAATAACAAACACTCTGCCATTCATTTGCCTGGAGTGGAAGTGTTGTCTCTGCCTGCCAGCACTCCTCCCCTGCAGAGCCTCCCCTCCTCCACTCTGCAGGGCCTGGGCTGGGCTGTCACCCATGGTACCCCAGCCCCCTTGCCTCAGAGGAAACACATGACTCGGACTGGACCAATCTCTCATCATCCCCCTGGATATAGTGGTACATCCAGAAGTAGGAATGTGACCCAAGCAGGACCTGTGCCCTTTCACTTAGTTTTGTGTATAGATGTTAGGAGGAAGAGGGTGTCTGTCTGTCTCTTTCTCTCTCTGTCTCTCCTCCTCGATACCCCCCCACCCACACTTCCCTCTCTCTTTTTTTATCCAAAATCCTAACCGTGTAAACGTGGAGCAAAACCAATGGACTCCTAAGAAACTCCACATAACCTCTGCCCCTGGACTACTGTGAGGAGGGTTTTTATCACTTTCAACTGAAAGAATACTGGTTCACACAATGCCCAAAGTTCATCTGACTAAACTTTACCTGATGTTAAAGGAAACCTTCTCAAAATGAACTGCATCCTTCTCTACCTTGAAAAATGAAGCCACAGTAAACACGATTTTATCTTTTCTATCTAGTCACCTACTTAAACCCTAACATATAATGTTCTCAAGCACTATTGAATTATCCAAGGATACTTGACTTTCCACTAAATAGGCAGACACTTCTTTGTAACAGATTTCTTTGTTCATTATACTGTATGCAACATAACACTGCCTAAGTATGGGGGGCCAGACGTCAACTTATCCTCCTTTGTACCTGCTACTACCTCTACTGCCATATCCTACACCAACAGGTGGGCTTTTCCTAAACAATTAATCATATACCAAAAAGGAATAAATTAAGATATGGCAGGCTAGTTATTAGGAATGACTAATCACATCATGTCCTTTGTCTTACAAGGACAGAGTTTCACTCGATTTATAAGACAAACCAACAAAAAGAATGGGTTTGGGGCAACCACTCTGACATGGCCTAACCCCCATACCCCAGCATCCTACCCTCCTCCGTTCCCTCCCCATTTTCTCCCTTCCTCTGTGCATAACATGCTCCACTCTCATCAATGCCCTGGCCAACAAGGCATCTTTGTTGCCTGCATCCTTTAATGACTACCCTCTTCCCTGGGCTATAAATCTCCTTTCTCATAGCTAACTGACTTAATCTCCAACTTTGCAGGTATAACTTCCTAGAAGAGAAATTTGGCCTAGGTCTTTATGACCTAAGCCAAAATCATGCCAATGTCAGCAAACGAATGGTTGTCTTTCAGTTGTGTGCACATTCCTGGCACAATTAGCATTTATTGACTTATTATTTATTTAATTATTTAACAATTACATAGAGCATAGTATAGGCAAAGCAGATACTCTTCTCAGTGATTTACAAATACTCATTAATTTAAGAGTCATAATAAATCAATGAAATAATTATTACCCCATTTTGCAGATGAAGAAACTAAGGTTTAGAGAGGTAAGTAAATTGCCCCAGACCCATAGCCAGTAAGGAGATTTGAACTGTCTGGTGACAGAAGTTATACTGTCAACCTTTATGCCATGGAAAAATTCATGATTAGTTAGAACGGCAAGGGGCTAAGCAAGCACACACATTGATATGTGTCTAGTACATATTCATCCATCCTTTCATTCCAGTGTTTTGAGCATTTATTATGTACCACACACATTTTAGTCCCTGAGAAGACAGCAGTAAACAAAACACACAAAGACTCAGTCTTGGCCAGGCCCAGAGGCTCATGCTTATAATCGCCAACACTTTGGAAGGCCAAGACAGAGCACCGCTTGAGGTCAGGAGTTCAAAACCAGCCTGGACAACATAGAGAGACACCATCACTACAAAAAAAATTTTTTTAATTAGCTGGGTGTGGTGGTGCATGCCTCTAGGAGGCTGAGGTGTGAGAATTGCTTGAGTCCAGAAGTTTGAAGGTGTAGTGAGCTATGATCATACACTGCACTCCAGCTTGGGTGACAGAGTAAGACCCCATCTCTCAAAAAAAAAAAAAAAAAAAAATAGACCCTGTCTTGAAGGCATTTGTATTCTAATCATATTAGTATCACCCTGCACATCTTTATTGGTTATATAGCAAGCTTAGTGTTCTTTAAATATATATACATATATAAAATTGTCTCAAAGTCTGCACATAATCATAGTAATAAAGTACACATTTTGTAAATGTTTGAAAACTGAATTAATAATAATACTCATAGCTGTTATTCTCTAATCTATCTGGATTACTTACTCTGTGTCAGGAACTATACTAAGTATGTACTGCTTCATTGATGTACTCTATACACACACACACGACTTTGTGTTCTATCTAAAATTCAACAGAAGGAAAAGTCTGTCATCTCACCAATCTTAGAATTAGTCAGAGAACCTGTTTTACACTCAATACACAATAATTTTTAAAAACCTTTCTGGGGCATTGAGTATGCCAGACATCATGCTAAATGCATTGCATGCCTTACTTATTGAATCTTCATGACCATTCTGAAGTAGGTACTGTTATTTCATTACACAGATGAGGAAGCTAAGGCTTAAATACCTAGTAAGTGGCAAAGCCAGAATATAAACTACGCTCCATTTGAGCTCCACTACAGAGTACTGGGAAAATGTCTTTTACTGGTAATGGACATGTTATTACAACCTGGCGAAACATAGAACTACCCATTAAGGAGCAAAAGTTTGTTATCTTTATAAGAACTAGCACCAGCAGAAATTGCCTAGTTAATATTAATATTATTTAGAATATCAAGTTTGGGCCTCAATCTATGGCTAGAAGGAAAAAAATTGCCCACTACATGTGTACAAAGTTAATCTCTTTAAAAATTATTTTTATGTGTACAAATTTATGGGGTATATGAGAAATTTTGTTACATGTATGTAACATGTAGTGATCAAGCCAGGGTATTTAGGGTGTCCATTACCAGAGTACGGTACATTTTTGTGAAGTACAGTCACCCTACTCTGCTATCAAACACTGAATTTATTTCTTCTATATTTGTGCATGTTTGTAACCTTTAACCTACTTCTCTTCATCCTCCCCTCTCCCTTCCACTCATCCTTCCCAATCTCTCCTATCTATCTTTCCATGCTCTATGTCCATGTGATCAGATTTTCTAGCTCCCACATATGAGAACATGCGGTATCTGTCTTTCTGTGCCTGGCTTATTTCACTTAAGATAATGACCTCCAGCTCCATTCATGTTACTGCAAATGATATGATTTTATTGTTGTTCATGTTGGAATAGTATACGTACGTGTGTGTGTGTGTGTGTGTGTGTGTGTGTGTGTTGTGTATCCCACCTCTTTGGACACTTAGGGTGATTCCATGTTTTACATATTTATTTCCCTGGGTTACAAATTCCAAGATGATAACTACTACTCCCTTCTTTTATCTTGATATTTAAATATCAAGTACATTTCTTACAGTAATGTAAGGGGAAAAAAATCAAGAAGTACTTAACTTTTGCTAAGAAACTGAATAAAACATAAGGATAAATTCTGTTAGAGTAGATCAAGGTAAATGAGAACACCTAGGAATCATTTAGTAACACAAAGTTGATCAAAGAGCCCTACTGCTTAAACATCCTCGTCATGTTTCCCATCCTGTGTCAAGCCTTGGGACCCCTTTGGCATCCCTCGCCCCCTCCAAATAACTGCCACTTTCTGTATCTCTAGCACTATCACGATCCTACAAGCACCACTGCTGTTACTGAGGAGTGATGGAAGAGGCCATCGTCCCCAACCATTTCTGTTGCATCTTTTCTCATCTTCTAAGAGGAAAATCCCATGCTGACTGCTGCTGCTTCTGTTTAATGCCATATCTATAAGAGGCAAAGAAAGTGAGGAGCTTTTAAACATCAATGTCCACTATACAATCTGAACTAGGTTTCTTGGGAAACTAAAAGGCATATTTTAAGTACGAAATAACCTAGAACTATGCCATTAAAGAATAGAGAAAAAAATGCCAAGAATAAGTGTTTTGTTCTTTTTTTTAAAAAAAAAAGAAAAAACATGCTCTTGGGGTATGACTGACAAAAAAAAAAAAAAAAAGCTGTACATATTCAATGTATAGAACTTGGTAAATTTGGAGGTAAGTATACACCCATGAAACCCTCACTACAATCTATGCCATAAGCATATCCACCACCTCCAAAAGATTCCTCCTGTCCTCTATTATTCTCATTACTATTTTCTGTGTATGTGTGTATGTTATTCTAAGTAATCGCTTTGGAAGACTTACACATTTACTTTGCCTGTATCATGTCACAGGAAGTACCTTCAGAGCCTACAGTGAATTTCAAATCTAATCATTTCACAGAAGATTGATTTTAATTTTTTTTTTTTTTTTTTTTTTTTTTTTTTTTGAGACGGAGTCTCGCTCTATCACCCAGGCTGGAGTGCAGTGGCGCGATCTCCGCTCACTGCAAACTCCGCCTCCCGGGTTCGCACCATTCTCCTGCCTCAGCCTCCTGAGTAGCTGGGACTACAGGCGCCTGCCACCACACCCAACTAATGTTTTGTATTTTTAGTAGAGATGGGGTTTCACCGTGTTAGCCAGGATGGTCTCGATCTCTTGACCTCGTGATCCGCCCGTCTCAGCCTCCCAAAGTGCTGGGATTACAGGCATGAGCCCGGCCTTTATTTTAAATTTAAACCTCAATTCTCTCAAGAGAATTGGATGTAACAACCCAGCTAGAATTATTAAAGTTTTTTTTTTTTTTTTTAAAAAGAGCCTAACCTCGTTGGGCTGAAAGAAATTCCTAACGTTTTTACTTGATGATGGTGGTATCACTGAAAACCAGTTAAATGGTTAAAGTGGGTGATGGAAGAATAAATTCTGATAACTATATCTGCTTTAAATTCTTTTTACTTTTTTTTTAAGAGATAGAGTCTTGCCATGTTGCCCAGGATGCACTTGAACTCCTGGGTTCAAGTGGTCCTCCCGCCCCAGCCTTCAGAGTAGCTCAGAATACAGGTGCACACTACTGTGCCCAGCTTAAATTTTCATTACTTTGATGAAACCCACTGTGTATTTGTTGGGGCTGTATAGTGAAGGAAAAGTAAAATAAATGGTTTGTAATTTTCAAAGTTGCCATCAGACACATCTCCAATAGTTCTCAACTACAAAAGAATTCATTAGTGGAGAAAATTCCTCTCAGCCAGTGGCCTATGGCTGGACCAATGTCCCAGCATCTCAATTAAGAGATGCTATTCTTCAGGGAACAAAACTAATAACACCGATCAACTTCTTGCCTCCCCTTTCCAACTTCTTCCAAGGAATTTTTTTAAATTGACGTTGATGCCAGGAAAAGAACAAACACCCTCCATTTGCAAGTGGAACAGAAAAACAGAAGCAGGTGGTCAAGTAGCTAAGCTGGCAAAGCTTCTGGCCTGTAGCCAGATGGCCTGAATTCATTCTTGGCTGACGTCACTAGTGACTCCCCAATGCACAGCTGTATAGTGGTCAGTCCCACCTTTACAAAAAAAAAAAAAAAGTTTGTGAAAGACAGGAAAAGGCCATGAAAATACTCGCTTGATTACAGAATCTGTGAATGCCATGAAGAATATTAGGAATTCTGTCCATTACTTTAAAATGCTCATGGCAGAAGGAAGAGTAGCAAAGACACACACTCACATCACTCACATTTGGTGAGGATGTGTAAAGTAAGTTCCTTGAATACATATGTCTCAAGAAAAAGTGTTGGTGGAGTGTGTAGTAACTAGTTGAAGTTGCACAACTGTTCAGATGAATACAACTTCTCTTGGGTGCCTATTGTAGGCAAGCTCCACCCCAGTGGCAGGACTGCTCAGCTCCATATGTATTCAAGGAACTTACTTCAAGATATTGATAATCAAAACTGCCCATCCCTCATTCTTATCACCATCCTTTAGAGTTTATGCTTTGGGGCTTTGTACTATTTCCTTAATTGCTAACTCAAGCCAACCTGAGTAAACTTAAGTAACTCAATTAACCAGTATATGTCTTGATTGTTTCTTCAGAAAAAAAATAAAGTACTATACTAAATAATCTCTAAGACTTTTTTTTAAGACTTTTGATTTTATCATTATAAAATTGAAGCTTCTTTTTACTCTCCTATGCTAGCGAAATTCCCAGGAGCTCCCTCTTATTCTTCATACCTCTAAATAACAATTGTCTACAACTTAAAATGTATTTACTTCGATATACAAATACAGTGATAATCACAATTACATCTAAATTAAAATTTGAAAACTATATCCATTTTTTTGAATCACTGAATCTACCACATGTCACAATTTCTGGCATATAAGTATTTAAAATAGTTTCCCAGTTTGAAATACAGGCTCTCTGGTACTTGACTAGTAAAAATCAGGTATTAATCAAGTTTTAGACTACCTTTACATTATTAATTTTGTTGTAAAACAATCTAAAAGCATGTTTTAAAAATTCTTCAAAATGCTGAATGATTCAAATGTCTTTCATTTGGACTACAATGAATGAGAATGAAATGCTTTGGCTCTTAGATCTGTCATACCTATTCTGATATCTGTGCTTTCACCTAGATATGTTGTTTGGAGCTATGTAAATTAAAGTCTCAAAGTCACTCCTTTTGGGTAACCTGCCAGCACACATACAAAGAGTTCCTTTAAAAACATAGTTAACGAGCCAGGCACAGTGGTAAATCCCAGCACTCTGGGATGCCAAAGTGGGAGGACTGCTTGAAGCCAGGAGTTTGAGACTGGCCTGAGCCACATAGGCAGACCCCCATCTCTACAAAAAATTTAAAAAGTAGTCAGGCATGGTGGTACATGCCTGGGGTCCCAGCCACCTAGGAAGCTGAGGTAAGAGAATCACTTGAACCTGGGAGGTCAAGGCTTCAGTGAGTCAAGATGCCAAGATCATGTCACTGCACTCCAGCCTGAGTGACAGAGTGAGACTCTGTCTCAAAAAACATAAAGTAAGTAATACAAGGAGTAATATAAGAACTTAGTAATATAAGGACTTAGGCCAGGTAAATGCTGACCATGGCAGATGAAGAGAATAATTTTGAATTCTACTTACAGCTATATTTGTCAATCACTGAAGGGGAAAATCAGGTACATCTGTTGTCCCAGTTTGGATCAGAAGTCCATGAAAAATTACATTTTAAGCATGGCCAACTTAACAAACAGTATCAGCACCCTGGGTGGTCCTTTTAGGAAAATACACATATATGTTTATTATCACTATTTGATACGATTTGGATTTATGTTCCTGCCCAAATCTCATGTGGAATTGTAATCCCCAATGTTGGAGGAGGGGCCTGGTGAGAGGTGATTAGATCATGGGGGTGAATTTCCCCCTTGCTGTTCTCATGATAGTGAGTTCTCATGAGATCTGGTTGTTTAAAGTCCATCTTTCCCTTCACTCTCTTTCTCCTGTTCCAGCCACATAAGATGTGTCTGCTTCCCCTTTACCTTCTGCCATGACTGAAAGCTTCCTGAGGTCTCCCCAGCCATGCTTCTAGTACAGCCTGTGGAACCATGAGTCCATTAAACCTCTTTTCTTCATGAATTACCCAGTCTCAGGTATTCCTTTGTAGTAGTACATGAATGGACTAATACGCCATTGCTCCAAAGCTATACCTGTCCAAGCAAAACTGGTGGCAATACAGCTTGAAAAATGAAACTTTAAACACAAAAATTAAAATGCCACTCAGAACAGAAACACTTACTTCTTTGAGGGATTAAATTGAGAATTTTGTGACCCAAATATCTGATCTTTTAAAGGAAGCGTTTTCTATGAGGGTGGGGGAATTATAAATTATTCTGTGGTTGACTCACAAAGAAATTTCTGGGAAACATCATGCCACTAGTTAAGGGATGAAGAATTTGGCAGATGAATCCCAATTATGCATCTGTGGACCATCCAAGCCCTTCTTGTTCCGCTCCACCTTTCTCGTGTAGCCTTTAGTGAGAATTCTGGCCTCGATTCCAGCATACATATCAAGGCTAAGAGAAGCAGACATTTTTATTAACTGCAAAATCTAAATGTCATGGCTGATAAGGCAGGAGGGTGACAAATCACCTTTGTGCTTCACCAGTCCAAATTCGGGGAGCCGAGCAGTCCTGCCACTGGGGTGAAGTTTGCCTAACTTCAGGCACCCAAGAGAAGTTGTATTCATCTGAACAGTTGTGCAACTTCAACTAGTTACTACACACTCCACCAACACTTTTTCTTGAAACAGAATTTCTTGGGCCTCTCAGGTTCCTGATTTTTACACAACCCCTGTAAGTTCAATTGTTATCTCCATTCTCACAAGCAGAGTAAAAGCAAAATTTGAAAGAGGAATGAGGCTGCAAAAAGCAGCAAACAAAATTATAAGTGGTGGTCTTATGACAAAAGAGAAGAGAGAAAAAAATAAAAGGCAAGAAAAATATTGAAAGAGCCTATATGGTCGGGCACAGTGACCGTCGGTAATCCTAGCACTTTGGGAGGCTAAGACATAAAGATGGCTTGAGCCCAGGAGTTCAAAATCAGCCTGGACAATATGGTAAGACCCCATCTCTACAAAAAATAAAAATAAAAATAAAAATAAATTAGACAGGCATGGTGGCACACGCCTATAATCCCAGCTACTCAGGAGGCTGAGATGGAAGGATCACTTGAGATCAGGAGGGTGAGGCTGCAGTGAGCTATGATCACCCCACTGCACTCCAGTCTGGGTGACAGATGTTCCCGTCTAAAAAAACAGAAAAAGTATATATATTTACAGTTACTTACTATATGAGCAGACCATACTTATCTCAATAGCTCCAAAGACATCATTACAGGCAGAACAAGAATAACATTCATAATGATGACCTTCATTAGTTACACAAATGGTCAAGCTACATTCAGAATACTCTAAGAGGGAAAGGATTATTTAACATATTTTATTAAAATTTTCTTTAAAAATATTTTGAATTAGGATGCTAAGGAGAGTTGTACATATCCACAAAACTTGACATAGTACTTAAGCAATCTAAGAAATTTTAAAGCCAAAATGACTGCCTATGAACAATTATGAAGATATTGAGATACTATACACAGAAATATGGTTAGCTATTGCCTCAGAGGCTAGTATACACTCAGAAGTAGTACCATATATGCTGAAAAAAAATTGCTCTTTTAGCACAATGATTCCAGTCAGACCTTATAACCACTGCCATGCATTTCAAATATAATTCAGCAATGTGAAAAATCTCTCAAATCACAACACACACATACACACACACAAAAGGAAGGCTAAACTAACATGAACATGGATCAGACCTGCTTCCACCAAACATCCATAACTTATTTTCCAGGACACAATAAATATTTCCAATTCTAAATGTTAGAAAAACTTTCACAAACAGTCCCAACCCTTCTTCAAAGCTTAAATATTTCAGCATCATGCTTCAATAGCTTAAGCTTCCACATTTTCATATCTCATTGCCAAGGCTGAATGGCTCACTTCTGATATTAATTTTCCTTTTAAATGGAAAAATAATTAACCTATTTTCCATAAAGAAATAACTAATGAATACAATTACAATCTGCTTCACAGAATAGAATGGCTATTGAAAGGAAAAGCAATATTTAAATGAATTGTAATAAGAATTCTGACCATGTCATATTTTATTTCATTAAATATAATCCATGTAAAAAATGGTTTTTTTCTTTTTTATATCTAACTTTTTTCCTTTATCTTTTTTTAACTTGTCAGGGATTTGAAGCTCACTTTATCTTTAATATAACATTTGATCCATGGAAAAATCACATAATGTTACATAGGTGTACGTTATACAGCATAATAATGTAATCGAACATGGTGAACCAACCACATGATATGGGAACTAAAGTTTTACCATAAACCTGCATACACCCAGGTACCCTGCACCCCTATTGCATCTCTGTTTGCTAAAGTGTTTTCTTTATATCCAGATTGACATTTTCTCCACATTATTAATTACAGCTGGAAAATATATTCCCAAATATTTCAAACAATTCTTCTAGCTGTCTTATTAGTTTGCTAGGGCTGCCATAACAAAATACCAGACTGGGTGGCTTACGCAACATAAATTTATTTTCTCACAGTTTTGGAGGCTGGAAGTCCAAGATCAAGGTGCTGGCAGGGCTGGTTTCCTCTGAGGCTTCTCTCCTTGGCTTGCAGATGGCTGTCCTCCTGCTGTGTCCTCACACGGTCCTCCCTCTGTGTACACGCATCCCTGGTGTCTTCCTGTGTGTCCAATTTCCTCGTCTTATACAGACCCAGTCAGAATAGATTAGGGCCCACCTTAAGGGCCTCATTTTAACTTAACCACCTGTTTAAAGGGGCTATTAGTCACATTCTGAAGTGCTTGGTTAGGATTTATATGAATTAGGGGTGGAGAGACAATTCAGTCCATAACAATGCCCAGATGTAATTTAAAGCAAATATTCCACTATGTTCCCTGTGCTGTGCATTTTGGGATCCTTTATAGCAATTTGGGGAAATATCCTGTACCTAGAAGGCTAACAACTATTTGGCCAGAGGGAATGCCCACAAAAATAAGAATATTTCTCGAATAAGAAAGCCAGAAGCTTTATCTCTTCCTGGTGGCCACCAGCCTCTCTTGTAGGGTCCTATTTTATCTCCCCATGAGAAAGGAATTTGGGCCATATCTCTCAGAAGACTTATTCTCTACTTCTAATGGGAAGTGAACTATTAGAAAATATCTGACTTCAGATACAAGCCAGGTAATCTCCACTTCCTTCATATCAAGAGAACCGGTGACTTTCAGATACTCACTGCCAGTATTAAAAACAGAGGTAAAAATGAGGGCAATTGTTCCCTCCAGAACCAGATGACACTAATTAATTAAAATTACAGTAATTCATATCTTCAAGTATTTATCTTCTGCAGTAGAAACAAATTCATGAGCAATATGTCATTATGTGGAAAAACCATAATACCAAATGGTAAATATTATATAATCCTGTTACTGTAAGGATATATCAAATACATAAGTAAAAAATGTAAAGCCGGGAAGAATAGTAGGTTATTTCTGGCAGTGGGTTCTAGATAGATTTTGATACTTTTTCTTTACACTTTTTGTTATTTCCAAATTTTCAACCAAAAAGTGTTAAATCTTATTTTCTGCTATATAGATGCACAGGTAAAAATGACAACCTTATGTAATGAAAGACCCCGTGACTAGACCAGAACCCACAGGATACAGTCTCAGATCTGAACAAACCAGAAATAAGCTTAATCACCTCGTGTGAGCCCTTCACGACTACCAGTCTATTCACACAGACATTTATCATTTCACTGGTACCAAAGACATCTGGCATGTCAACAGCTCAAAAGCCACCCAATGATACTCAGAATCCAGTGTAATCCCTCTAACATTCTATACATTTGCCTTATTACTTTAGCGTCAGATTTTACAGACATTCTATCCAAACACTAGGGAGAAAACAAACCACTAAAAAGCATGATTTCCCTCGTGCATTGTATGAGAAAGAAACAGCAAAAGGGATGACTCCCCAACCCCTCCCCAATTTATAATTATTTTTCCATGTTTCAACACAACTGTTTCAACTCAATGGAAGGAGGGAAATGTCACTTCCGGACAATAGCCCTTGCTGTACTAAATTATTTTCCATTGTCTCTTTCTAAAGACTTAGTGGCGAGGCAGCTGTTTTACAGGCAGCAGGCCCTCTTACCCTGGTTCCCTAAGGAATCATTTCCTAAAGAGATTAATAACAGAGCCAAACAGAAGTGGCTTTGAGGCCTGCGCTGCTCTTTTAAAGGCAGTCAGCAGCTAGTTCAAAAGGGTTCCGCTGGGATCTAGCGTGGCTTTCCAAGTAGGTATTAGTTGGGTAATATTTAGGAATCATCTGCTCCCAAAGACGAGGACACACATTGAAAACAGCATGAAGACCTGCAGGAGGCCGTAGTCACAGCTATGCCAGCTGAGGAAAAACTTGGAAATGCCCAAGGGCAGGTGCTAGCCCAACAAAACCCCACAGCCAAACATTTTCATTGGCAATTCCATGTGGAAAATAGCCCGCAAGAAAGGCTACCTAAGCAGCATTATGTCCCACCACGTAGTGACCAAAATACATAAGAGAGAAAGCAGACTACCTGTGTGGCCTGATAACAGCGAGGCACTGACAGGACCTGGACGGGCGGACCAGCCCTGGGCAGGTAGCTCACAAGGAGCGCTCAGAGATGACCACACCAGCCTTCCCATGCAGGGTTTTCCTTCCTCATTGCCTTTCCCCACTTCCCCACCTCTGCAGCAATTCCCTCCTGAGTCTCCACCTGTGTCCTGTCCTGTCCTGGTCTACCCAGGTATGAACCATTCCTTCTGCTGACTTCCACCTGGACCAGCTGCGGACCTTCAACTCTTCGGCTGGCTGTGAGAGTCTGTGGTATCCCATCAGATGTTAGTACACAACCTGAGGTAGCTCCTATCATCCAAAAGCAGAAATGGTTCTCTCATACGCACAATCTGAAAAAAACTAAAAACACACTCTGCCTTTTCTAGCTTGAGCTTTTTTCCTCTTAAGGGCTTTAATTCATTCAGAAGTTCATCCAACTCACTACTTAATTCAAGGGTCAGTTGCTGACATTCTATCATGAAAAGGTATGTGGAGTCATCTTGCACAAAATCACAAGCTTACTGATTTTCTGCCTTTATCTAGTAAAAGGACCAAAAACCTCCTCTTTATCATCACATCATAATTACACATGCACATACACAAACACACACAGACACACACCCCACATATACACACCACCATATATGTATATGGAAGAAATCATGATTACAAGGAATAAAGGCGGGATTTTAAATAATAACAGTAAGTATTATTGTTACTATTTTAATTAAAAGTTCTCATCACCACCTTAGGATAATGAAAGATGTTCTTCCCAAAACCCTCCCCTTCATTATGACCCCAAATGGCTCCAGAAACCTGTAATACCATCTGATTTTAGAGCTCTCACTTCCACATTCTACTCCCAGATGACTGATCTCTCATTTTCACTAGATGATGTTTTATCTCAATGTTTTAAAAAGTGGGTTTTTAGTTTGTTTGTTTTTGTTTAGTTTTTTTTTTTTTTTTTTTTTGCACGCTTACTAATTATGGCCACTGTGTTTCCCCTGGGACATTTTTAATGTGACATCTTAATCATTTCTTAATCTGAAGTTTAAATAGTAAAAAAGGATATCCAAAGTGTCCTATTATGACATTTGAAAATTAAACTATAACATGAGTCTCTAAAGTGCATCCACTGAATCAAAATACCAAGCTGTTTGCTCTCTACCACTATACATGTTTTAAAAAACCTGAAAAAGCTCTTGTTAACAGAAATTTTTCCCTGATTTGCCCTGCCTTTGTATTTCCATTTCACTATGCTCACAAAATTTTATCTTAAGGTAAAATATTTTTATGTTTGAAGGGTGTATTAATCATCCTATCATATATCTCTAAATTAAGTATACATAATATATAAGCCTAACTTACTAGAAACTGACATATGTATATAAATGTGAATTTTCAGAAGGTTTTGTGGCCATACAACTATCATATTTTTTTCAGCTGGATTGATTTATATTTGTTATTTATTGTATACAATTGATAAAAACATAAATATTACATCTTTATAAATGATTAAGAAAATTAGTTTTTAAAATCTATCTCTTAATGAGACAGATGAGATTCTTTTTCCAATTAAGTTATGCATTTGCAGATGAATACTGCTAAAATGTGCATCAATTTTATTCCTATCTGCCCCCATCCCCTTTTTTAATCTAAAGGCTAACATTAAAACTTATTCACACAAATAACTACATGGAAATTTAAGTGTGCTATAATAATTTTCCTTTATAGTTTGAATTCATTCTGGGACAAATGCCAAAAAAACTCAGGGTGATCTATCATCAAAATTATTTTTAATGATCAACTGACAAGTCAATTAAGTCCTTTCTCAATTTTGTGGAAAATAAAGAATTGGATGCCACCTGAATTGCAAAAGTATTTGTTATCCTGTCATTAGAGTCATTAATTTTCATCAACCAACACCATTATTTCAATCATTCCTTTGTTTGGAGCGCAGATGTTTTTCTACCCCACAATCCAAAAAGCACCCTACTAAGTACGGGTGTGTGGAAGACTGACCTTTCTCTTACTGAGTGAAAGAAGATCTATTGGGAAAGGAGAGAACAGGCACTAAAGAAAAAGAACATAGGAAAGTTCAGATCTGGAAATAGAATTCCTTAAATCCACCTATACCTCTTATTATCACCCTCATCCAATGTGTACCCATTAGAAAGCCTCTGGGTCCATGAACCTGTCTGCAGGTCTCCACTTGACTTTACAATGCTCTATTTGGTTGTGATTCCAAAGACAACACAGAACTGGGAGCTTTGTTCTTCCCTCCTACAGTAATGCATCTCTTGTCTGTGTGACCTCTCATTATTAATAACAATATAAAATTTTTAGTGGCCCATTTCTTGGCACAGAAAAATGTATTGGAAAAACACTACAAGCACAATGCCCTTATTTGGCTTCTTCAGGATCAAAACAGAAAAACCTGTAGTTTGCACAAATCTGCCAATTACTATATTTTAATTACATTAATTTTTACCCCCTAGAGTCTACTAACACCAAGTCCTACTCAGTAACAATATGGAAACTGACTCATTACCGTAAGCTGTCTCTTGAGTGCCTATTTCTTTCAACCAACTGCATTTGCTGTGAAAGTACTGTATTTAGTGTTGAAATTGCACATAATATAAAAACAAGTTTGGTGTGGTGTTGTTTGTTTTTAATGAAATCACTGCACAGATGTTGATCACTGACATGTGAGCAGTCTTACATACCATTTTCAAGATCTTGGCCATGGTGTCCTCTAGTGACATAAGTTCCCTAGGTTACAAGGATAATGAAGTAGAATGAGGGTAGGAAGAAAATAATTCTCCTGCCAACCAACTTCTAATTCTAGTCATCACTTCCAAAAATCAAGCTCCAGAGCACAAAATATAGCCAGAACAAGTAGTTGGGGAAAGACACTGGAAATCTGTATAATCCTTGCAGAGTGGTGCCTGTCCCTGCTGTTATAGACAGCAGCCTAGGCTGAGGTATTTGTTAAGAGTTAATTCGCAGGAATCAGACAGCCCTGGGCTCAAAGTCTGCTATCACCCCTTACTATAACTGTGTGATCTTAGGCAAGTAACCTTTCTGAATCTTAGATAGCTCTTCTGAAATACATAGATGATAATGATAGCACCTACTTACCAAGGCTATTGTGATGAGTGGAGAAGCTAAAAATGCATTTAAAAGCACTTAGCCTGATACCTGGCAAACAGAACTGTTCGTTTAATGGTAGCTGTTGTTAAAATATCTTTATGGATTTGCAAACCAATTTCTGTGAATTCATAGTTGATATGTCAAATGCTATAGGGGACTACTGATTTTTTAAGAGAAATCTGAAATAAGCCCTTTTATAAGGTTAAAAAAAAAGAGTCACCCTTTATAGGAAATCTAGATCTTTATCAACACAGCATTAGGTTTGCTTAAAGGAAAGGACACCTGCTTTGCAGAAAGGCTGTTCTTCTTCATGCTATATGGGCACCATGGGAAATCTCGTGGGCATGACTGGCCACCAGCTCTCATCTGCTTAGCACAGGCCACACACCTATACCCATCCCCGGGGACTTTCTTGATGCTAGTACCATGGCTGTGGGACCATAATCAATCCAATAAACAAATTGTATTAAGTCCCCGGCATCCAGATGTACAAGAATCCCAAAATGCTTACTAACATCAGTATCACTCTCTCATTCCCTGAGACCTTTCTGAAGGTTGCTCCTGGTCTCATTTTCTTTCATCACAGTTACAGGTGAAATGCAACGTCCTGTGACAGCAGTGTACGCACTAAGAGAGTTGTCATGTTCTTGCTTCAAGATTTAAGAAGGACTTTGGCTGTATCACTCATTTTGTACTTCTGAAGTGAGGCTTACTTGTATGCCTTTCTTCTTATTCAATTTTTAATGGCCTCAAGTAATTTTATACTTTAAATGAATCAACTGTTTTTGCTATAAGAGAGTTAAGGAGAAAAAAAGAGGAGTGGGGAGCTAAAAGGGGATGGGGAGCTATGAGAGATCAAAAAAATCATTGGTAATAGCCCCTCTCTCTCCCAGCCACACCTGCTCAAAAGACTTGCTTTGTCAAATACTATACCTTCGTATCTGCTTCCCACCCCTGCAATGTAGCCAGGAAATACCCACCATGAAATAACAGTGCTAGGAAAAGAGCTGAACTGAAAATACATGGTTTCCTCACATCATTCCTCAAAACCAGTCACACACCAACATAACCTGAGTTCCAATCCGACAGAGAAGCTGCCTCAACTGTGATGACAAGCACATTTTTTTGGTTTCTGATAGCAGCTAGGCACATGGAAATGACTGGTTTTGCACACTTTTTTAAAAAGGGATCCAAAAAATAAAAATATTTTTTCTATGCCTCATTCATCATACTTCCCTTCATTCCTCTCGTTCATCCTCTATTCAGAACCAGAGAAGATGAGCTCAGATACAGAATAAATGTGCACATGATGCAGGCTGCCAAATCAGAAGCTTTTGTGCATATCCTCATAGGCTAACCAAGCCATGAGAAATCAGGACAATATCTATTACAAAGGTTTCCTGAAAGACACAACAACTTCAGATATAAAATGAACTTATGACGGGACACAGAATGAACATTTTAAAAAACTGTGTTTCAGCTTAGCCAGTTCCTCAAAAGTTGTGATGAATTCAAAAAGCTACTTAAGATGCTTATTTATTTAACAGAAATAGAAATGGAGGCTGGATGCACTTGGCTCACACCTATAATCTCAGCACTTTGGGAGGCTGAGGCAGGAGGATCTCTTGAGACCTGGAGCTCGAGACCAGTCTGGGCAACATAAGGAGACCTCTGTCTCTACAAAAAATAAACATTTGCCTGGTGTGGTGGCACATGCCTGTAATCCTAGCTACTCCGGGAACCGAGGTGGGAGGATCACTTGTGCCTGGGAGGTTGAGGCTGCAGTGAGTGGTGATCATTCACTGCACCCCAGCCTGGGGAACAGGGCCTGTACCTTAAAAGAAAAAAAGTGACCACAGGAAAAAAATCTTCTAAGTGAACTCTCTAGTAGCATTGCCTTATAGAAAAATACAATATTAACGTATCATTATTTGTTACAGGAGTTTCAGCAAAGCATCCCGCACAAAAGATTTGTTTTTTTTTTTAACCCAGCTACATGCACACAAAAACCCAGAAGTGAATTAAACATGCCTGGCGCTCAAAGAATCCCTTCAAGGAGAACACAGCTGCTTCAAAAGGAAGTTTTTCTAGAATCACTATGTGATTTTTCTGACACATAAGGTCACCTCAAAACCCTTTCTTTCACACCCTAGAAAAACCCAGCTTAATTAGAAATATGGAAATAAAAATGGTAGTTATACTGTCAAGATGTAGGAGATTAGTACAGCTTTATTTAAAACCCCTCAAAATCAGAAATACACAGTGAAACAGACTCCTCAGAGGTATGATGCATATTAAACTTAGGCTCATATCACTTTAGCATAAGCACTTTTCCATTTTGAATCTTCATATTATGCCAACTTCTGACATGTTGTCAATAAACTGACAAGTTGTCAATCTAGTTTTAAAATGGGGTGGAGTGGGGCTGGATGCACACATAGCACCAGTTTCTTATTCCACCGGTTACTAAGTCCAAAAGTCTAAAATAGAATGTAAATGGAAAACAAAATTCCAAAGTAAAAACTAAAAATTAATAGCTTCAAAGTCAACTATGGTGCAGCTGTCAGTGCCATGTAGGCATAGTTCATCATTCAGAAAACAGACCATAAAAGAGAAATGGTATTCACTAAGCACACGGTAGGGCAGAGGCAGAACCAGACAAAGAAGGAGCTAGCCCCCCTCAACCCAGAAACCCCCAGCAGCTGCAAAACAACTCGGGAGAACCTTGCTCTCCCAAACAGCCCAACAAGCATAAGAGGACCAAAGACTTCAGAAAAACAGAAGCACAGTGCTCCTTTATACGTAAAAATATCCTCTTCACTTCTGCAGACAACCTTTACCCCGACAGGTCCACACAGCACAACCTGCCATCTGCCAGGGAGATTAGGCTGAGATCCTCCTTCTCCAAATTTGGAAGGAAGTGTGAGTTGGTCCTCTGGAGCCAAAGTACTCAGAAATGGAATCTGTGGGCATGGACTTAAAGGCACTGGCTTCTCCTTAGAAAATCATCTCAGAGAAGGGTGCCCATGATAAAAGCGTAGCCTGAGAGTCACTTAAGGAGCTGTGCCAGTGCCATAACGACAGCATGAGCTCCCTGCCTGTAGATATGTATGTTTGAATGAGGCACTGTCCCAATAATGGCATCCTTCTTTTGAGTAGCTGGGGTCCCCACAGTGCCAACAGCATTTTGTGGCTGTGCACTGCTCCACTACCTTAGGGGCAGGGGTTGGCAAAGCAGGCTGCTTTAGGTATTAAAGGGCTAAAAGTAGACTGCCAATTCGTAACTGCCTGCCCCTCTAGGAAGCATCCCCATGTTGGTGACATGGCAGTCATTTTCCTGAAGTTTATAAAAATGGCTCACAATAGTTGCATTTTTAAGGCAAAAGTATGGAAGACATTTCTTAGTAAAAACGGGAGGTAGTAACTGCAGAATGGCTTACACATGACTTTTCTTCTTGAGCAAGTGAATATTCGCAAGACTGGATAGGCTAAAAATAACTTCAAATGTTGTTAATTTTGCTCATTTGGTATGCTAACATCACTTTACAGACTTGTAAAATATTAGAGATAATATCCAATGTTGGCAAGAAAGAAGAAACAAGTACGTTGGTGGGGATATAAAATGATACAGCCTTTTGAGAAGATAATTTGCCATAATCTATAAAAATATTTAGTGTGCATCCCATTTGACCCAGAAATTCCACACTGAAGACTATATTCTACAGAGATATGAACCCATGTGTAATTATATGATTGTATATATTTACATATAATATAAGTGCAAAATACTTTGAGGTAGTATTGTTTGGAATAGCATGATACTGGGGCTGGGTCCAGCAGTTCACACCTACAATCCCAGCACTTTGGGAGGCTAAGGCAGAAGGATAGCTTGAGGCCAGCAGTTCGGGACCAGCCCGGGAAATATATTGAGGCTCCATCTCTACAAACAAATTTAAAAATTAGCCAGGCACAGTGGTTTGTGCCTGTAGGCTGAGGCAGGAGGACTACTTGAGTCCAGGAGTTCCAGACTGCAGTGAGCCAAAATTGTGTCACTGCACTCCAGCCTGGGCAACAGAGTAAGACACTGTCTCAAAAAAAAAAAAAAAAAAAAAGCATGATACTGAAAACCAGAAGATACATTCCCACTGTGGAATAGTATGCAACTCCTAACAAGAAAGAGTAACAGGAAGCAGGATCACAGGATTGAAATGGATTGACCAGTACGTGCACTTGCATCTCACAGAATAAAGTAAAATCATTTTCAGTAAGCATATACAACTTCCTGAGGATTCTGTGCTAGTAAGTCCGCAGGACAGCCTGAGAACCTGTACCCAAAGGGATCTGCCTCTAAGGTGAGAACTCCAGGCACTGGGGCACAGGGCCAGGAACCTCGACAATCACCATATCACTAACCTTTTTTACGTTTTGAATTTGATACCAAATGCTGTCAAGTATAACATTTAAGACTGTGCATTCGAGAGTCATACTACTTGCCTTCAGATACCAGTTTTACATACTTGTCCAGGATGATCTTAGACAAGTTACCTGATCTTTATTCCTCAGTTTCTTGAGTTGAAAAATGGTATTAACACTGCCTACCCCATAGAGTTGTTGTGACACCTGTAAAGGACTTAGAATGGTACCTGGCATGCAGAAGGAGTCAAATTTAAGTCTTACAGTTATTATTGTTTTTATATACAATTTTTCAAATAAATTTTGAAACAAATTAATGTTTAAAAGACAGCTAGATTTATAATGTACTTATATGGAATGATCTCTCCATGATGTAATATTTTTAAAAAGAGCAAGTTACAGAACACAAGTAATGTGATCGCATTTTTAAAATTACATACACCAACAGAATAGGAAAGGATCTGAGAGGGGCCTTAGCATTGCATTGGCTAATGATCGATTTCAGGAAGAAGAGTGGGAGAAGGAGGTGAAGGAAGATCTCAGTTTCATATGCTACATTTGTCTATACTGTGTGAACTTTTAATCACAAGCATGTATTAACTGTATGTGTGTGAGAGAAACAAAACTAAGAGATTACAAAGGAGCAAAGCCTCTTGTCACTAAAGAAACTACAGGTCCAGAAAAAGTAATAAATACCATCCCTTTCACCCACTGGAGAGACAGAAGAAGCAGGTCAAACTGAAGTCAGCTTTATGGCCAATAAACTCTGCATGAAAGCACACGGCTATGTGTGCAGACATGTGGCTCACTATCAAGACCTAAACCACGAGACACAGAATACAATGAGAACACAATAGTGGCCTCTGGAGCTGTGCAACAGGGTGGCCACAGGACTGTACAATGCACTTGTTCAAATGAGAAAAAGGAACTGCCTGGGCCCCAGCACAGCTGGCTGGGCCCAGTGGAATTCTGACTGGCTTCCAGCTGCCAATTGCTCCCTTCGTGCAGGACACAAACAGCATCACTGTACACAAGGCCCAGCTACACTCCCCTAGACTAAGTTTAGGTCATAAACATGTAGGCCTCCCATACTGCCACTAACCTTACAAATCAGAAGGCAGCCTCTCTACAGAGGGAAGAACTCCATAGAAAGGAGGGAATGAGCAAGGCCAGCTCAGTCTCATCTTGCAAATTCACCAGTCAATTGCCAATTGAGTAGAAAAGGAAAGGAGAGAAAGGGCAAAGAAAGGCCATAACTACGTCTTAATGGAAGGTCCTCCGTTTGGGAACAGGAGGAGGAGAATTGTTAGCTCTTAACAAAGATACTATCAACATAAGGCATTACCTAGAATTTTATAAAGCAGGACGTCAATAAAACATGGAAACCGAAAGGGCGAAAGAAATTTCAAACAAAAGGTATTGATGAGAAAAGCATTCCAGCCTTTACTGACAGCCTAAAAACTATGTGACCTTGGCTTTCATGCCTTAGCTGAAAACAGTAAACACATTCACTGTCTTGTCACCTCACAGGATTATGTCTGCCAGAATATAAACCAGGGTTTCTCAAAAAGGATGACATGGGCATGTGGGACAGGGCAGTTCTTCCTTCTGATGGCCATGTAGCGTACCTGGTCTTGTCCAACAAATGCCAGGAGGGCTGTCCAATCACTCATTTATCAAAAGCAACACATTTCCAAACACCCCTGGGAGTGGGGGTGAGGGTTGGGTAGTTCAATCAGATTGAGAACCACTGATTTAACTTGGAGTGAGGTGATGGGTCAGCTACAGGTAGCAGTGTTTTGATAATAGCAACATTTATGGGAGTAATCCATGTGTGGTTCCCCAGCCAGTCCTGCAAGCCTTTAGGCTTCCTTGCCTTTGCTTTTGCTGTTTCTTTATTCAGGAATGCCCTCTCCTATTTCTTTCACTTAGTTAATTCCTATCGTACCTTCTCAACTCAATTCAGGTATCACCTTCTCCAGGATGCATGCACCTGCCCAGGTCTGAGGGCCCCTTCCTCTGTGCAGACCTTTACCACACCACCTTGCCTCTCCTAGGACCATTATCAGTGACCCTTTCTCTGACTTCTCTACACAGGTTTGAGTTCTTTGGAATTCACTCTTCATCTCTGTGCCCACAGCACACTGCACATGCCTAATGCACGGACCTGTATTTAACAGATGCGTGAGTTTCTCAGCTTTGTGAGAGCTGAAAACCCTCCACACACCAGTGTAGACCTAGCACCTAGCACAGTGCCTGGCACAAGGGAGGAACTCATACACACACAGCCACATAGGTGAGTATCACTTGTAATATAAGTGGGCAGGGCCAGGTTTTCCCAAACGCACCCCTCTGTATGATCTGCAGGCACCTCTCATAGGTGCTGCTTTGGGCAACTTCTTCACAGGGCAGAGCTGTAGTCTCCACCCTGCCCTCACCCAGGAGCATTACAGTCTAGTCCTTTGGCTAACTAACTTATCTGAGGTTTAACAGTGCGTATTCTGCAACTTGTCATTCATTTTTCTTTTTTTTCCTTTTGGAGCAAAAGGCACAAGCGACTAACCTCCTTTTGACTGATTCCAAGCAGGATGGCACTGACTCTCCTCGTAAAAACCCCAGCCCTTGGAATCAGCTGGTGACTCCTTTCTGACAGACAGTCTCTGTTCCTATGGTCACACGCCTTGGACACTGGTTCCCAGAAGTGTGAGCTAAGTCCTTCCCAGGGGGCTTGAGAAGCCTTCCCGCTCTTGTAGTTTCTAGCAATAACACCTGTGTGACTCCTACAATTTCCCCCCCGCCCGCCAACCCCCCCACTAGAGCTCGCAGAGGGTGTTGAGAGAAGAGATTATGGATGGTATCACAACCAATTATTTTAACTGCTCCTGACCTCCATCTCAAACTCAAGGTCATCCACAGTCATTCCTTATGCTTGGAAAGCACTTTATAGTTTACATGGCTTCACAAAAATAATCTCACTTGATCATAATAATTATATGGTAGATAAACAAGGCAAATAGTATTATCCCTGTTTACAGAACAGGAAACTAAAGCTTAGGACCCTTCCCAGACTTAAAAGAAAGAAACTGACATGGGCTATTTAAAAAATAAGGAACCTATAGGAAACCAATAATACTGAACCACAGAGCAGCCGGTACACACAGCAATGACAGCGTGGGGGCCACAGCTGGTCTTGGGAGTGCAGCATTGAAGTGCAGGCTGCATGCTGCTGTTCTCATCAGAAGCTGGTGACTGCCTGGCAGGAGCTCGTTTGATCCACTACTCAGTATGGACTATAAATCATGTGGAGGATGGTCACAGTTCTGCAGATGTGGAAAATAAGTATACCGAAGAATAAACTAAGTTCTTTAAACAAACAGCACTGGTCACTTAATTTGCTGTGTCTTAACTGTCTCATCATGAATACAGGAACAACCCTCTCTGTCTACCTCGTAAGAGTTAAAAGGATCAAACAGGACAAGTAAGAAAGCATCCAAACAGGAAAAAGTGGAATAGGGTAGCAGTCTACAAACAGGAAAGGGATGACTTAAGCATTCAAGTCTGATTTTGTTTATGAGGCCTGATGACTTCAAAAGGAAGTCAGAACGTGGGTCACCCTCAGTTAAAAAAAAGAAAAAAAGAAAGAAAAGTTCACTTGAAATAAAAGACACCTTCAATAGTCTGACCACAACATTTGAGTGACACAATGGTGTTATAATTAGCTCTCCCTTGTACTGCCACAGGTCCATCTCTAAAGGACAGGCAGGTCTCTACTTAACGTGTTCCATTCTCACTATCTGCTCCTTCCCACATCAATGAATGCACAGTCCTAAACCGCCTTTCCTAAGCGGAATCCAGTCTTTTATATCCAGTTACCCAGCTGGCAACTACTACCAGGTGGGAAGGTGCCTGCCATCACTGGCTGCAGCTGAGGGTAGGGGTCACTTTGGTGGAAGGACCATCACAGCTGCACACTTAGGGCTGATGGCTTCTGGAAGCACATCATGCTTGGCCGAGTCTCAGCTCACACTACCTTCTGATGAGTCCTGCAACAATGCTTGGCTAGGCCAGGGGGCAACTTCACTGGGACATCCTTGGGGGATCTCCATTGGGAGCAGACCTAGCAGAGGTTTCAAGATCACAGGCTGCCCAACCTTTAGCCCTGGCTCTGCACCAACAGCCACCTTGCACCCCTGTATCCCAGTGGAGTTACTTGGTCTCAGAAGAGGGAATCTGTGCTTCAATACTTTCCATGAACTTTGTCAGTTGCTTAGCTTTATGGTAACAGACACCCCTTATTCCCATACCACCACCCCAAACAAAACAAACAGCAATGAAAACATGACTGGGAAGACACTATAACACAGTGATTAAGAAACCAGGCTTCGGAATCTGAAAGCAAATAAGAGTTCCACAACTCAACTTCCTTGTGATCCTGGACAGGTTCTAGAACATTTCCATTCCTAAATTTCTCACTAGTAAAAAGGTGAATAAGAATAGTACCTACAGCATGTAGTTGTCATGAGCACGGAATGAAATGATGCATGTATGACTTTGGCATAGGGCCAGATACCTAGTAAGAGTTCAATAAAGGTTTACTATTATTATAAAGGTACTGCTTATAGTTGTCTGTATCACCACAAAATATGGTAGCATTAACAATTTGAAATCAAATTAACATTAGTACTGAGGTAGAAATGGAAATTAAAGAATCTTCTCATTGTCCTTACTAAGACAGCCACAGAGAAATCACCGCATTTGGACCTAATGTTCACCAGATATGCCACATAATTTTCCTACTGGGAAGCATTAAAACAAAACATGTCAGTTCTCCTTTAGAGTACTATAAGAACTCTATTTGGAGGGTAACAAAATTTCGGGACATATAAAAGAAGCTGCTTATTTATTAGACAAACAAAAGTCACCCAGCAAATATGCAATGGCTACTAAAAATAGATGGTCCAGGGAAGAAGAATAAACTACTAATTAAACGCTTTAGTTTCTCTCTCTTTTTTTAAAAGCCATTAGTATTGATATCTAGAGAGAAAAATGAAAACCAGAAATATTTTCAAAAGCCAAGCATGAGATAGACTGGCATTTATCAGTTACCTTTTTCTTTTCAATTCTCCTTAAAAAATGCAATCGCCCAAATAAATCTTAAGTATACCAAAACACTAAGGAATTACAAAGCTCAATACCAAAATAACTCATGTGTTACAACCATAATTACTTTTATAACTAGAAAATTATTATCATAGGAAATCCTGGCAAATTGCTGAAAACATTTCTCTTCTGAGTTAATCTAGGAGGGAAAAAAAATAAAACTTCCGAGTTCAGTCATTTTGAAGTCCTTATGCCTAAGAAGACATTATCTCCATCAATTATCTACATGCAAATAATTTCAAATGTCTTTGTGCAATAGCCACATTCCCTTCTCTTATGACGTTTTTCTTCTCTCCCTGTCCCATTTTCATTTTCACAGCTGTTTCTGGGGAATAAAAATGAAGGAACACTTTCTTGCTCTGCCTCTGCATCCTCCACTTTTTACAAGTCTTTGTCTGATGTACTCCAGAGAACTATAACCAAAACCAAAAAAGAAGTGGCAAGCAAAAGTAGGAAAGGAGAGTTTGCTTTTGCACTCAGAAGCCACCATTTCTCAGGTGGAAAATAAGAATGTCATGCCATGATGACATTCTGCCTTGTGTCACAATGATTAATAGTTGTCATTTTTTCCAATTAGGGGAGTAAACGCAACCAGTCAATGGAATCTGACCAATTTTGCACAGTATGGTCAGTGAGTGCTATAATTTGGATGTAAAATGAGATCTAAAATGATCATTTTCCATTTGAAAGCTAAGTGTAATATTACATTTTCATCCCTTTATTTCACAACTAAAAAAAGAAAGAAGTCTTTCAGAAAAAATAAGTTATTTCCAAATGTGACCCCTTTAACCAATGTTTTGTTTGAATTGGTACCATGTGATTCAAAAATCAAATATAGGGTTTAATTTATTTAAATAACTTAATAGCTCTGGCACTTCCCTGTTAAGGACAGAAAGACTTAGGAAAGCAGAGTGGTTTTATACAATAGCTATCAATTACTTACCAAAATTCACAGAACCAAATACTACAGGGAATTGCCCAAGAGCTTCAAGATAACACATAATGCTGCAAATGCAGTAAAACTGCCTGGTAGAAGAGACCAACACAAACAGTAAACATCTCATACACTTCAACTTCAGTTACCTGAACACAAACCAAAACATTTCAGAGAATATTTCAGACAGTTCCACTGACATCTAGTCACAGTGCCCAAGAGACTCTCGAGCTTACAATGAATTCTATAATTTCAAGGAAACTTGGAAATCACCTCATCCAACTGTCTTTTCACAGCTGAGGCCCTAAGAAGATAAATGCTTTGCCTGAGTTCATACAGTTGTGAAAGAACCAAAATTAGAATCCCGGCCTCTTTCATAAGATAAACTGGAGTTAACCCTTCCAACGAGGCACTTTATAGAATGATGATATCAACTGTTTTTCAGATATGAAGAGCTTTATTACATCAATGCTGCAAACAGTGCTGCATGGCACTAATTATTACATGCAATAATTCCGTGACAATTCATACCCCCCAATCCAGAAGATCTCCCCACCACCACTTAAAGTAGAAAGATGTCAGCTCATTAGGAAAATCTAGGTAGTAACTTCAAACCTTGTAACAGAATTTACATGCAATACTCCAGCCTCGGAAGTCAGTGGTTTTCAAACCTTGGTTTTCACAGTAAAGGGTTTTGTTGTTGTTGTTCTTCAAATAAACACTTACAGACAGCCTCATCATATAAAAGAAGCATTTTATCCTACTAAACTTATTTTATCTTTCTGAATATATATTTGCTCAGTATCAAGTCAGTAAAAACAATGATGAGGGTTCCTGGTAGCCCATGTCACACCACTGTAAATGAGAAAGAGGGGATCATGCTTCCCAGATGAGACATCCCAAAATCCAGCCACCATACGCAGAGCATACCACACACGTGTGTGACAGATCACTGCCAACACAATGTTCTAGTGAATAAGCCTATTCTAACGAAAACAAAAATTTAAAATGGGAAGCTATAAATAACAATTGTAGTCTATTTCTTCAGCATGCCATATATTTCTATATTTTGTGTTGGTTATGCTATGGAGTGAAAATGCTGTTTCTCAGCAATGGCTAATTGCATATTTGGTAGGAGTTTTGTTTCTGTCTTTTGATAACAGCTTGCCTTGCTATCTCAGGATACTCTTATTCTGGAGGAAAAAAAAAAAACAGTGGTAGGAAATTTTTGTTACAAATTGCAAACACTAAAAGGTTGGAAAAACACCCAAAACTTACAGGGAACAGTAAAAATGTCTAAGATCCAGTATCGGACAGAAGATTTTCTACAACTGACCATTACATGGTGGCCAGAAGATATGACAGGCAGATGTATCTGAGCATCTTCTGGCATTTAAACGGAGTCTGGCAGTCATACGCTGTTGTAGAGACTTCAGGTGTAAATACCCTATGAAAAATTTACACTTGCACACACTGACTCAAACAACATGTATATTTTTATTATATGTTACAATTTATTATGTAGATATGTTATACCAAGAACAGAGGATACAATCAAAACAATACAGTCCTATCTACACTGAAGTGCAGTGGTTGGCGGTAGGTCTCTTCATGACATAGCAGCCTAGCCTTCTTGTTTTTACTTTCTGTCATTCTTTCTTTCTCTCTTTTTTTCTTTTTTCCTTATTTATTTATTTAATTAATTAATTTATTTATTTAGAGATAGCATCTCTATGTTGCCCAGACTGGTCTCAAACTCCTGGGCTCCTGGGCTCCTGGGCTCCTGGGCTCAAGCAATTCACCTGCCTCAGCCTCCCAAAGTGCTGGGATTACAGGCATGAGTCACCATGCACGGCTTTCTGTTTTTTCAACGGCAATTTTACATGGTCACAGGACAAACAGAACCACAATGTATGTTTCAGATTTTATGTAACTAATTTCATATACTTTTGATAAATTCTATCACTTCCCTCACAAACACTTGCTTTCCTCTGTGTCAATACTTTGGGATGTCAGGGGGTTGCCAGGCCCCAGTCAGGATACCCTCATCTACTCAACAAAGCCTGGTTTATACATCCTGTATAAAAATGTATAATGTATTAAAAAATTGTATATAAATGTAACAAATAACTACAAGACACTGAGCTTTGGGCTTTCTCCCTCATCCAAGGAACCCATTCATTCATTGATTCAACACTTACTGAACTTACTACAGGTTAGCTCTGTGTTACCCTCTAGAGAAATCAAAGCTGAACAACACAGCATCTCTGGCCTCAAGGGCTTCCCTAGACTGTAGTAAAGGCAGACAGTTTCAAAACAGCAGTAGCAAAAGCCCTAAGAGAGGCAGCTGCAGGGCACAGAGCAGGAATAGAGGTAGAGCAGTCCTCTACCAGGAGGAGTCAGAAACAGACACTCTTAAAGAAGAGACATTGCAGTTAGGTTTTTCAGGTAAAGAAGCAGGAGGTGGATGGTCAGCCCAGGAAGCATTTCAGCAGGTGCAGAGGCAACAGTCCTCAAGTAGCCTGGCATCTCTGAGGAGTCAGTGGTTCCGCAGGATGGAGGACAGAGTATGAGAGAAAGAACCGCCCAGCACAGGATGAGATTGCAGATGGGCCGATTTAGGAGGGAACTTGTGTACCATAAAATGACTTTGGACTCTACCCTGACTAAAAAAAAAAAAAAAATTAAAGATTTTGGGTTTTACAAGTGACCTACATCAACATATCTGCGTTATGAAAAAGGTCACTTGTGGCTTAAGTCCAAAGCATGTACTAGAGAAAGGAGAATGCAGAAAGGAGAAAGATCAGAAGACTACAGCAGTAATTCAGACCAAAGACGTACCTATTCAGCATACCAAGGAGTATACCAGTTCCTTGGACTGGCAGGACAGGGCTTCTCTGAGCACAGATGGAGCAGAATGTGAAGCCCTAGGTCCCAGTACAGCAAGGGCTTCCAATATCAGAATCACAAGCCTCAGAGTTCAGGGTTTCTCTTGCTCCTCCAACGAATGGGAATCCTCCCTTTTTTCTAGCCCCCTACCTTCTAGGCATCCCTGTTACTGCAGGTTTCTTGTTTTGTTTTGTTTATTTGTTTGAGACAGGGCCTCACTATGTTGTCCAGGCTAGAGTGCAGTAGCTAGTCACAGGTGGAATCATAGCTCACTGCAGCCTCAAACTCCAGGGCTCAAGTGACCCTCCTGCCTCAGCCTCCCAAGTAGCTTGGACAAATGTGAGCCATCACACCAGCCATGAATTTTATTTTCACTCCAGGGTTCCTCCCTGCTCCTGGTCCATCCTCACTCAAAGATGCACACATTTATTCCCTTCACGTAACTCAGCACTGTTTGGTCCTTGGCTCTTATTTCCCTATTTCTCCCCACCCCTCTAGAACCCATCCCTATCTCCTGAGGCACCTAGTGGTCTCTCTATCACCACTGTGCCCCACACCCCCACCCACCAGCAGTCAGCACACTGACTGACCATCACTACCAGAGACTAATGCTAGAGTAAAGAGACAACAAGGGGACTTATTTCACATAATACTGGTATCAACACTAGTATCTTATTTAAAAAGTAAAGTATAGTGAGCAATTTCTTCAGCACTGTCCATAGAACCCCAAAGCCTAGGGTTGTGCCTCCAGATTCTGGCCCTAGGTCTTATGTACAAAGGTGTTTGATACCATGAAGGGACCACATGCTTCAGGCTGAGACAGATGAGTGTCTGAATCTCAGCCCTTCACAGGTGGGTCCCCTGCAACAAATTACTGGCCCTCTCTATGTTTGCGGTAAGGCTGGAGTGTGTGCACGGGGCCAATCACACAGGCTCAGCCCTTGGTTAGCATTCATCTTAAAGTCGGGTTTTCCTCTGCCTGTCCACTCTTATTTTTCTGTAATTTAAATATGGATATGTTTATATACTATATAATATTACATACTATATATACTTACATAATATATATAATTATATATGTATACTTTAATATTATATATTATATAGCATATAACTTAAACATAGTATAATTTAAGTAAGTATAGTATATATACAGTGTTTGTGTGTGTGTGTGTATATATATAGTGTGCATATATATATAAAATTATACACTATAGTTTCTATTTATCCTTCCCAAAATCTCTCGATGAAGAAGAATCAATCCTAAATCCATCCTTCTTCCTCTGCCCAGTCTTAGAAAGAATCACACACACAAAAAGATAAACCATTTTCCAAGATACTTAACATTGGTCAGGTGACAGGAATAAGAGGGGACAAGGGGGAGGGGAGGGAGAGGAGGCGGAAATTACCCAGAAGGAAGAGGAAAAAGGTTTTCCAGGTATTTAAAATGTGATTCCACTCAGCTGTTTATCTTGGGCGATCTTAGCAGCCGGTGACTCACTCCTATGGGAAGTATCTCAATATGCAACTTCTATTCTTTTGTAGAAGTTCTGAGTCTTCCAGGATATGAGACACCCTTTCCTCCTCAGGGCTGTTTCTTCAGGTGCACAAGTGAATAATATCATCACCATCCCAAGTTCTTATCTTCATTTTAAAGCTTGAAGGGGAAATATCTGTCTTAACTTTCATACTGATTTATCTGTGATACTTTATGCACTCCCTTACTGTGTATTTTTTTAAAAATCAGGGTAACATCTATCTTGAAGAAGTGGTTGTTCAAAGTAAATGAGATAAAACTATGAAACATTTCTAGCTCCTTCCCTTGTCCAGTCATCCAGTTCTATATCTCTCTGAATGCTTATCAAGCTAGCACACTGCCTTATACATCGTAGGCATATCCCATAAATAATCATCCAACAGAAGTTTTTCTACCAACATCTCATAAAATATGCCCTTATGCTTGTCACTAAGAAAAAAAATGCAACAAGAAAATCTTTAGAGGAATGTACTAGCTACTCTCAGGAAACACATATTTAAGGGTAGTAGAAAAAGAAAAAAAAATGAACCAAATATTGCTTCATTCTCTTCAGGGACCTGACATTCAACAGCCAGGACTTGAAAAAACAAAGTACCCCTAACCCAATGCCCCAAACCAAAGTTTCATATAATAAAACTTCCATCTACTTTTTTAAAATGCTAACCTACATGATTAAACCTGTCACCCTAGGTTTTTATAAATAACTGTAGCAAAAAGAAATGAAGCATCTGAAGACTCTACCTCTTTTGGTTGCTTTGAAGGCACCCAAAGTGATGTGACAACTCAAGACAATGTGAGCAACTTTGCAAAAACGCCATTATTCAAATAAACATATACCTGGAGTTATTAGTCGATATCTACCATCAAAAAATCTAACTCAAATGGGAGCAGTCATCTACACTTGTAATCCTAGCACTTTGAGAGGCCAAGGCAGGAGGATCACTTGAGCCCAGGAGTTCAAGACCAGCCTGAGCAAAATAGTGAGATCCTGTCTCTACAAAAAGTGAAAATAATAATAGCCAGGTGTGGTAGTGCATGCCTATAGTCCCCAACTACTCAGAAGGCTGAGGCAGGAGGATCACTTCAGCCTGAGAGATCAAGGCTGCAGTGAGCCATGATCACACCACTGCATTCCGGCCTGAGCGACAGAGACAGACTATGTCTTTAAAAAAAACAAGTCTAGCTCAATTAAGTCTGTGACTCCAGAGGTGGGCCTGGGGAGTCAGATCTCAAACCACAGAGAGGGCCAACACTAACTACATTGATTACACTGAGGTTGAGAATTCCACTTCTGTTTTTTTATATCCCTCTTCCTACAATGCCTAAAATGCCTTTAACCCTTCTGCTTGGGCTGCCATACAAAGTACCACAGGCTCGGTGTTCTGAAGGATGAAGTCCCAAATCAAGGTCTGGCAGGACTAGCTCCTGGTGAGGACTCTCTTCCTGGCTTGCAGATTGCCACCTTCTTGCTGCACCCTCACATGGCCCTTTCTCATGCTACCTATGAGGAAAGCATGTGAGCTCTCTAGGATCTCTTCTTATAAAGACACAAATCCTATCAGATCAGGGACCCACCCTTATGACCTCATTTAATCTTAGTAACCTCCTTACTCCATATATATCCATATTGGGATTTAGGGCTTCAACATAAGAATTTTGGAGGAATATAAACATTCAGTTTATAGCACCCATAAATAAGCAATTATTTTTATTATTCTGTAATTGTTGAATAAAATCTCTTCAAATTGTTGACTTTCTATGTTGAAAGGTCTGTCCTGCATAAATTATCCCTGGGCCCACAGTCCAACAGGGCAGAGTTTATAGAACAAAGGAAAAGTGAGCAGTGACACCAACATCAGTCTTCTAAGCAAACATTTCATGGAGAGAACAGAATTTTTACCTTAGGTGAATTCATTTGAAGCTGTTTCAACAAATTAAAAGAGCGATTAGAGTTCTCTTTCAAAGACTTATACCCCACAGCTATATGAAAGCACATCTTCACTGTGGTTACTGGAAAATGAACACAGCAGTGACATCACAGACAGTCAAACTGGTATAACAAGGAAAGCTACTTCAAAATTTTGAAAGAGTACTTTCTGCACATAAATGACAAACTAAATTCAGGCTGTCCAGATGCAAATTGTACCAGTCCAACCTCTAATCCTGAAAAGAAACCCCACAAAGGAAATAATGTTCAGCTTACAAAAGAGCTTACATAATTCTTTTCTGATTATAAAAGAAATGCATGCTAATTTAAGAAATTACTAGAAAGTATGAAATTAAAAATAAGCCATCTCCTCAATTATAACAATTGGTTGTAAGAACATTACAGGTAATGTGTATGGCAATTCTTCACCTGTCATAAGTATTTTCCCATCTTAAAATTCATTACAATAATTTCTACATAGTATATATATATGATATCTCCCAACCTGGGGCAAAGAACATAAATATTTAGTCTTCAGAATCAATTTCCATAACTAAAGATGAGAGTATTAAAGGAGATTTTACATACAATTAATGCAAATACAGTTCTCCTAAAAAAGCAAACTGGAGGCCAGGCGCAGTGGCTCACGCCTGTAATTCCAGTGCTTTGGGAGGCCGAGGTGGGCAGATCACCTGAGGTCAGGAGTTCGAGACCAGGCTGGTCAACATGGTGAAACCCCATCTCTATTAAAAATACAAAACGTTGCTGGGCACAGTGGTGGGCGCCTATAATCCCAGCTACTCAGGAGGCTGAGACAGGAGAATCGCTTGAACCTGAGAGGCAGAGGTTGCAGTGAGCCAAAATTGTGCCACTGCACTCCAGCCTGGGCGACAGACTAAGATTCCATCTCAAAAAATAAACTAGCAAACAAACTGGAACAAACCTTTACTATGTGTGTGATTTTTTAGGAATCCTCAGATCTTATGCTTAATGTCTTTCATCCAGACTACTGGAGAAAACCTGAGAGGTTTCTTCACTCTTCATACTTTATA
This sequence comes from Mandrillus leucophaeus, assembly GCF_000951045.1. Classification (NCBI taxonomy): domain Eukaryota; kingdom Metazoa; phylum Chordata; class Mammalia; order Primates; family Cercopithecidae; genus Mandrillus; species Mandrillus leucophaeus. Next base: position 1,957,488 of record NW_012106341.1, read on the forward strand.
GAACTGCCTGTTGATGTTTTGGGTTTTCCTGTTTCTTTGAGACCCTGGCTAACCCCTGAGCCTGTTATCAAGGCAACTTCACAAGCTCCTCAACCTACTTTGGCTGCCAGAGGAGAATGGAGAACAGGTTCTCTCCTCTCCCCAGGATAGTGAATAATGTTTCATGTAGGATCTCGGTTGGGGCTATTTTCAGTTGCCTTATGTACATGCATCCCCATGTTCCCAAACCTGCCTACTCTGGTTGCCAACAACAGATGAGATTATTCCATTTTGGAGGAAAAAAAAAAAAAAAAA
>NW_012106341.1:1957831-1970349 GCF_000951045.1 Mandrillus leucophaeus
AAAAAAAAAAAAAAAAAGACATAGAACCAAATCTCCACATTTCTGCTCAAAGACTTCAGGGAGAAATTTTTGGTTAATGTCCAATTGATAGTCTAATAAACAGCAAATTTCTTGGTTTAGGAAAATGTTTCACAACTTGGGAGATAAGTTGTTAGTAAATTCAACCAGGAAAACTTTCAAATTTCATATCCAGAAGGGTTCCCACCAACCACCCTCCCACCAACCTTCTCTCTCTGGCACACTCAGAGGGGACGCGAATGGGGGAGGAGAACAAAAACACATGTGTTAGTAGTTTCCAAAAGCCTCCCATGTAAATGTCATGCTCTCCCCTCTTCCTCACTCTCCTGTTTTCTTGAGAAATAGCCATGTTTTTGTTCATTGCTAAGTGACAGATGCCTGTCCAGATTTAGTGGCTTTCCCTCTTCCACAGAGATGCAAATGTGATCACTGATTAAGGCAACCTGGATCTCGAACCTCTCTACAGTGCTAAGGACTGAACTAAAAATAAAGGTATGGGTTCAATTCCACTTTCAGATCTGCATTCAAGGCTAGTTGATGTGTACAGCTCCAAGCCAGGTTCCCAGTTGTAAGTTATTTTATGCCATGTACCATGATTTTAGGGCAATTCAGATGAAATCATCTCTTACCCCCTACCTCTTTCTCTGTCACCAATACCCTGCCAGAAAAACTACGCTATCCAGTAACCTTTGTTATTGCAATACTTTGAAGGCACCTATGAAATCACTGTCCTTATGAAGACCACAGTACACTTCTCAATGGTGAAGTGGCATCTTCTATAGACCCTTTTCCACCCACCTACCCATCTTCCTGTCCCACTCATTTCTGAGAGTGGTCATCTCTCAATGGAAGTAAAAAGATGGGGTGAAAAGACAAGGATTACAGATGCTTCTGGCAGTAAATGGGGCGTTCCAAGTTGGATGTATTGACCTGGTCTCTAAGCTGGTGACAGAGAGTGGGGAAGGGGCAATGGGTCTTCCTGTCATCTTTCCAGTCATTGAGGCCTCTCTGCTTAATAAGGGAAAGCCAAAAGAAGCCACCAACAGGTTTTTTTCTCTTTTTTAATCTAGCTTTACTGAGGTATTGTTAACTAATACAAATTGTATATATTTAAGTTGTACAAACTGATGTTTATATCACCTTAAATATACATACATACATTGTGAAATGATGACTACAATCAAATTAACATATCTAGCACCTCACACAGTTCTCTTTCTTTTATTCCTGTGGTGAGAATACTTAAATCCATTCTCTTAGCAAATTTCAAATATGTATTATTATTAACTATAATCACCATGCCGTATCACTGAAAACCAAGAAAACATTGGTTTTCTTCATCCAGTTCCACCTGCCTTAGGGAAATTTCACGTGAATTTTGCCAACAGACTTTCTGTCAGACTTAGTTTTTAATATCATTAATGTTTGCCTCTTTCTGTGAATTTATTGTTATTTTACTGATTAGTTAGGAGAGCCTACATGAGGGGAGGGGAACCTAGCGCCATCATAAGCTAGAATTCCTTCCTTTAAATCACTGATTTTTCAGGAGTACCATAGTATAACTTTAAGAATTCTTGTTGTTCCTAAGAGGTATTATATATCTAACAACAAAAAAAAAAACTGCATGTACAAATTTATTGCTTTACATATTGAAGCATTTTTTTCCATTTTTAGATGTGTGCGTGTTCTTAAATGCTGTTTCAGGGATGTATAAATCTTGTTCATTGAAATATTATTCATGCACCGTTTTTCAATATCCTTATTGAGAAATCTCACAAACGTGCACAATCTGGCATGAAATATTTATTTGGGAGAAAACTGTCACAGACATAGAAATAACTAACGCCTTAGCCAGGCAATGCCCTAGAGGGAAGCAAGAAAAGACCATAAAACATAGTTTACTACCAACTCTAAATGGACAGCTAGTATTTCTTACTTTAGAATCCTTTGTACCCATATTAATAAAATGCCTCGAGATGACTGCTCTTTGAAATTTGGGGTCTGTAATGTTAAAACTTAGAATGAACAGGCAGACTATACAGAATCAAAGTCAAAGCAATTAGCAAAGTCTCATTTAGACCCATTACTTCGGCCTTCACTCATAAGACAAATAACCTCTAATCACTCTTCAGCACAGAACTTCTCTTTTTTGCTGCAGACTCAATTTCTACTAGATCTCATCACCTGAATGTTTTGCAGATATCTCAAAAATTGCAGGTATCTCAAACTCAAGGTGGCCAAACAAAAGTCTTCATCTTACATAAGCCTGACCTGCCCAGAAAAAAAAAAAAAAAAAAAAAATTGGCTCTTTTGTTGAATGGCACCTGTATTCATCTAGGTGACCAAGCCAGAAACAGGAAGACATCTGCTATAAATCACATTTATATCCCCCTGAAATTCACATATTGAAACTGTAATCCTCAATGTGATTTGGAGATGGGGGCCTTTGGGAGGTAATTAGGCCATGAGGGGGAGACTTCATGATGGGATTAGTGCCCTTATATGAAGAGACGAGAGAAAGCTTGCTTCCTTTCCTCCCCATGACCCCCTTCCCCCTACCCATGTGAAGATAGAGCAAGAAGATGTCCACCTGCAAACCAGGAAGAAGGCCCTCACCAGGAACTGACTCAGCCAACACCTTGATCTTGGACTTCCCAGCCTGCAGAACTGTGAGAAATAAATTTCTTTTGTTTAAACTTTCCAGTCCATGATATATTTGTTACAGTATCCTGAACTAAGACAACATCCTAAACTTCTTCCTTTCTTTAACTCTGTTATATCTCATGACCAACCATGTTGCTTTCATTTCCTAAATATTTCTCAGATCTATCCACACTTCACCATGACAATGACTGCTAACCTGATTCAGGGACTTATCTCTCACCTCAGTTACTGCAATGCCACTCTTTACTCATTTTTATGCCACCTCTTCCTTCATAAATAACAATGTGTAATTTAAAATTCAATACTGCTATTTCCAAAGTTTTTTTAAAAAAGAATTTACTGATAATCTCTATATTCTAACAAAAACATTGTTCTCATCTGTGCATTGACTGCCTCTTCTCTATATGCCACACATTTTATGTAGCTCTAGTCATAGTCTATACTCTTCTTTTGTCATTTAACACTAGATACCTGGAATATATTTTTGAAATAGTGTTATTTATGAAAATATTTCATTTCATGATTGTCTGATGCTCCAATGTGCTCACAACCAAAACTGATTTAAAGACTACATGGTCATGTAAGTTGTTTCACAGACAACACGGCAAGAGACAACTCTGTGCATAAAGCGTTTTGTTGCTATTGATTTTTTTTGTCATGTAAACTTTAAGGGATGGGATTACTGATTCAAACTTCTGCTAACCACTGTTATACTAGGTAATGTGGCATAATGGCTAAGAGAACAGTTTCTAGGCAAGACAACTTAGGTTCCAATCCTAGCTCCACCATTTACAGTGTGACCTTAAACAAGTTACTTAATCCCTCTATGACTCAATTTCCTGTGAAATATGAGTGATAACTGAATCCTCCCTCATGAGGTATCATGAGGATTAAATGACAATATAAGACAAACTCTTAGAACTGTGCTTTACATGTAGCAAGTGCTCCATAAATGCTATCTTATATTGCAGTTTCCAATAAAAGTTATACAAAAGTTTCCAAAAGGATCATGATTACCATACATTCCTCAGGGAACTGCATATCAGTTTTACTGCAATTACGTTACCAAAGGCATTCCACTTTTTTGGTGATTTTTATTTACTTAGTAGTTACCCAATGTCATCTTGGCACAATTTTTTTAAATGCCAGAGAGTCCAAGAGTTGTTCCTTAAGTAAGTTTAAGTTGTTTAAATGAAGCTAGACTTGGGGAACTTTAATTCCTTATTTTTTGTCTTATATCCTGTAGCCAAATAAGCATACAGTTCAATTTTTTAATAAAACAAGTTCTACAAGTTGCCTTGTCTTTCTAATAATGATCAGCAACATAAAAAATGGTACAAAAGAATAGTGAGTGGTAATCCTACAACTGGCAAAGTACCTCAGTAAACCCATTATCTTTATTCTTCTGTTATAGTGACCAGAGAGTGTTGTCAAAGGACATGATATAGAAAAGTCCAATATTGGTCGTTATGCAATCCTTGTCAAAAAGGTCCTAGTAGGAAGATATACAAGTACTAAAAGAGAAAACGTATGCAATGTATATGATGGCTTTAAATATTTGTTCCATCTTTAGTAAGAAATACTACAGACTTTGACTTACATTGAAGGAAAAAAGTATAATTAAATTCTTTGTTAAAATAAACACGCATATCCGACTATCAGAGACAACAACCACCATTATCGACTCCTTGCCAATGTCATGAAACGAACTCCACAGAAACCCAGTAAGATTTGAGTTGCAGTCCTTCTGGTATCACAAATTAGCATTTAAAGCAGTTTTTTTCAAACTGTGGGTCAGGACCCATTAATAAGACAATTTAGTGACCAGTATTTTTTTTCATGAAAAAGAATAGAACATTATAGAGTATGAGCAAGTGCTATTTCAATTATATGTGTGTGGGGTGGTACTGGGGGATAGTTGTATATATACTAGGTCAGGAAATTAACTATATTTCTTATGGATAATAGTTAAACAAGATTAAAAGCTACTAATTTAGAGTAAGTCACTTAACCTTTATGAAACTGTTTTCTCATCTCTTAAATAGAAATTACTATTCAACTTCAAAGGGTAGACTCAGATAAAACAATTTCCCTTTTTAAGTAAAACACTGTATTACTATGTTACAGTTACAGCATTTTAGAAGGGTTTCATTAGCGTTTAATGTTCCTCTGACGTATATACTCACAGCATGAAGTCACTATGATAGAAACTTAGACACATTGGATCAAACATAACTGAGAAAATGTTATCTCCTTTTGGAAAGGAATAGAGCTAGACATAGGAAAACCTAAATTTCTTGAAATTTTTATAATCTCCCTTGTGGTATCTACCATAACAGCCTCTAAAAATACACACACACACACACACACACACACAAACAACAAGACCAAAGAAGAAGGGCAGCATCTCTATGTGGCTTCAGGGGCCTTGTGAAGAACTGTTACTTAGGAGAATGACCCAAAGAGGGGAACATTTTTATAGGCCATTCCCATAGGAGGCCAGATCAAGAACATGAGCTGCCATCCCACTGTCTGCATGGCCCTTCAGTGGTATTTTACTGGGAGGTATAAATCATTCCTCTTCTAGTCCCACTTAAAGTTTAGAATCCTGTGTCAGGCTCTAAATGTCACAAACAATCCCAAGCAGCAGATCATTATTTAGCTCTATGTGCTATGTAGGTACATCATGGGATCACTAATAGAAAACATTTTAAGAAACTCTTAGCTAAGAAACTGCAAAACACTAAGAGTAATGGAAACACATCCTCTTTATGCTCTCTCTCACACGTATGTTACCATTAACGCACCCTTCTGAGGTGAATGACACCTAACAATTCTGTATGAATAAGAAAAGGTGCATCTTCCACCAACATAGAAGGGACTTTAAAAAGGAACATGATTCCTACCCAGATGAGTCCGAAAACCCCTTCAAGAGAAATAGAAGATAGGAATTTATCTGATAACTGAGTGATACTCACACCATACAATTTATTTTTTAAATGACACTTGTGACTTCAGATCAGCTTGTTCTGAGTTTTGCTTCTTATACAGGTTCATGGATTTTTCTGCACCGATCAATCCAGCCCATGTTCTCCTGTCAAGCTTAACTAAGCTCACACATGTAAAACATCTGGCTAGGTTTGAGAGGTACAGCCTTCAGCTCAGGAAGATGCCATGACTCACCTGTGAATCTATGCATAAAAGCCTATTGGACAAATGAACGCAAAAACGTATCTGCAAAGGTCTTAGCTTCCTCCATGAATAATTCCCACCACTTTAAGCTGGGGTAGGGTTGGGGGAGGAATAGGGGGTGCGCTAACAGATGAGGGCATGCAGGAGGTAGAGGTAATCTGAGGAAATTAGTGAGTATGCAATCAAGAATGCTTTAGTCAGCATTTTGTGCAATAGATCACTAAAGCATGTTCCTCCAGTCTCACTGAAACTTTGTACACTTTGATCATCATCTCCACTTTCCCCAACCACCCTCTTTCCCCAGACTCTGGCAACCATCACTTTAATCTCTAAATTTATGAAGTAAACTTCTTTAGATTCCATATGTAAGCAAGATCATGCAGTATTTATCTTTCTGTGCCAGACTTACACTTACTTCACTTAATATCCTCCACATTACTGAAAATGACAGGATTTCCCCCTTTTTCAAGACTATATAATATTCCATTGTGTATAGATACGACGTTCTCTTTACCCATTCATCTGATGACGCACACTTAGGTTGCTTTCATATCTCAGACATTTTGAGAACTGCTTCAGTGAACATGGGATAGCAGATATTTCTTCAGCATACTGATTTCAATTCCTGTGGATATATACCAAGTAGTGGAATTGCTGGATCATATGGTAATTCTATTTTTAGTTTGTTGAAGGTCCTCCATGCTGTTTTACATAACGGCTGTATTAATTTACATGCCCACTAACAAGTGCACAAGGGTTCCCTTTTCTCCACACTCTCACCAATACTTGTTACCTTTCATTGTTTTTATACAGTCATTCTAACAGACGTGAGGTGATATCCACAGAATGGAGATATAATAAATAACAATGCATTGTATACTTCAAAAGTGCTAGAATGGATTTTAAATGTTTTTTACACCACAAAAAATGGTAATTATATGAGGTGTAATTTGTTAATTAGCCTGATTTAATCACTCCAACTGTAAACATATATGAAAATATCACACCATATGCCATAAATATATACAGCTGGGTGAGAAGGTGCATGTCAGTAATCCCAGTCACTCAGGAGGCTGAGGTGGGAGTATTGTTTGAGGTGATCAACCAGGAGCTTGAGGCTATCAACCAGGAGTTTGAGGCTATAGGCTATAGCGCACTATGACGGCGCCTAGGAATAGCCACTGTACTCCAGCCTGGGCAACAGAGCAGGACCGTGTCTCTAAATTTAAAAAAAAAAAAAAAAAAGGAAACTTAAAAAATATATAATTATTATTTGTCAAGGACAATATATTTAAAAAACAAACAAACAATAACAACAACAACAACAAAAAGCAGAATGCTTCAGTCACTGCCCATGGAGTGACTGCTAGAGAGAGAATCAAACAAATTGAGAAAGAGAGCAACCAGCACCTCAGTTCTGGCAGCTTGCCAGGTAGCGTTTGCTTACCTCTGATCTTACTTAAAAACCATGTGAGATATGTCACAACAAAAGTGTCTCTGTCATAGCAGTCTCAACACAATGAAGATGTTTTTCTAACCAAAAGACACAGTTAGTTGGAAGAGCTCTACAAAATTAGTACCAGGAAAGGCTTTAGTTAACACTTGCCGCAGACGCTGGGACCCAGAGAGGCTAAGAGATTTTACCTAAGGTTACACAGCTGGCAGCAGTGTCTAGCCCAGAATCAAGAGCTAACTAGAATCTCCTAAGGTGAAATTGCCTATCACTGTGCGTCTTAATATGTTTTCTAAAAGACAAGGTTCCCTGTTCCTCAGAACTATAACTTCATCACTATACCTTTTCATAAAATCAAAACACTTACGACTGAGTATTCATTGTTTTAATGAATTTGATCATTCATTAAATGGGGCAGGCCCATACATCAGATATGAAAAAGAATTTCCATCTCCGATACATTTTATTACAGACATACAATTTAAGTAATTTTACCCATGTTTACAGTATGCTGCTTGAAATTTAATCATAAGTATATAAAAACATAATTATCTCATACATGAGAGTATATGAAAAGTACCTTTGCAGAAATATATAATTTATACTAAAACTTTACATATTCTGTCACAAAGACTGATTTATTTCAAAGAATGAAGAAACTGAATTACTACTACACCTGGTAACAAAAGATCTGTGCCCGTAAGCTCTTTTCTTTAACATCTGTAAGAACTACTGAGAAAAACACAAACATTAACTAAGGTTAAAAGAAAAAAAACAAACAACTTGCAATATAAGCAGCTACAAACAGTGCTCTCCATGTTGAAAAATAAAGTCCACACATAAATATCCTAGCAAAAATTTCACTACACACACACACGCCTAACAGATGGATTCTAAAAAACAGCTAAGCACTCCACAATCCAAATGCTCAAAAATTAATAATAAAGGTTAATTAACATTCTGGCACATGTGATATTGAGAACAGCAGCAGTAATTTGGGGCAGAAGACCCTCTCTCTGCTCTCGCCCTTCATCTCATTCAACCTCTTTTTCTCAATTGTGAGCACACCCTTCTGCCTCCCCTACTCTGCAATCAAATCACAACCACCCAAAACCGAGGTGTCTGCTGCAGCCCAAAACATTTGACTGATAATATCCGGTTTGCCATTCCAGGAAATCCCAGAGCGGTTTTTAAGCCTCTGCCCACAGCTTATAAAGAAAGGCAAGAGAGGAACTAATCGATACCAGCACCCCAGCTGTGACCTGGCACATGAAGAAATCAAGAAAATAAATCCCATCCATAATCTGTATAATTTAACACTTGGAAGAGAGCAACATCTGGGATCGACTCCAAGCAGGACAGTTTTGCCTGGATGGATCTGAGCTTCCTGCACTGAGTGTTAAAGCCGCTTAGGAGGCGATGCCCTCTGGTCCCTCACCAGTCCAGCAAAGGGAATATCATTTTCCTAGCAAGCGTTAATCTACCTCCCCAAAAAAGAGGAGAGTGAGGAAAAGGAAAATAATAACCACTAACATCTACTCCTTGCCAGTAAAGAGGCTGGCAAAGACTCCCCTGACACTTTGAAGGAGGGAAAGCTGGAAACCTTTCCCAAAGGTGGGTTCAGGTCAAACTATTGTCTTGCTAATCAGTCACAATACAGAATGGAAGCTAATGTGAAATGTGGATATGACTTTGGTGAATCCTACAGTCCTTTCAATGGACCCCAAAGTCCTATCCCCAGGCAAAGTTGGGAAAAAAACAAAAATCCCCTCGGACTACGACTCCCTGGGAAGGCTTTCCAGATTCTTTAAATTGCAGGAAAATGAATTTAGAACATAAACAGATACCTACACATCATCTAAATCACTAGATCTGTCCTCAATTTTAAAACACACACACACACAAACTACACCAGTCGGCAGAACAGGGCATTATAGGAAATAAAGAGTGTTAGTAAAATCCATAATGCTTTCTCTCTGTTAGACCTTCTGGGAGGTTATAATTGCATTTGGCCGGCTGCAGGCTTGTCGGAGAGCCTGGCTTCTTAATAGTCTCAACCCTAAAAGGAGTAACTGTCAAGGGGCGACCCAGCTGAAATCAAACAACAAAAACGGGAACTGTAACCCGCCTGAAATGGGAGGAGGAAAAGGAAGGGAGACTCCTGTATTCATCAGTCAACATTAATGTCCTTTGTTGTTCACCTTTGCACAGAACAGCGAGCGCTATCCTGTTCCTTTTTCTCCGAACGCCAGTGTCAGGATATGCTTTCCTAAAAGCTATCTCCCTGCCCCCAAGAACCAGGCTTTCCTATCCCCCTCCCCATTATCACTCAGCAGCCCTGTATCGCCACACCGCCCCCACTGCGCTCACCCAGGGTCGAGAGGGTGGCCAGAAGTAAAAACACTGCTGAAATACCCGTTCTCCTCCAAAGACCAAAGAACCGAACGGCGCAGATGTTGAAATTTACCATTGCCCCCGCCCCGCAACACACACACCCCATAAACCCGGGATCGCAGGGAGGGAGGAGGGTCAGAGAGGGCTCAGCCTGTCAGAGCGGCTCTCTCCAGGACCCTGCCACATTCCACACTCCGGGAATGTCGATCCGAGCCAGAGGGAAGGGTTTGCGCCTCCCTACTGTTTTGGGGGTGTTCTCTCTGCCCAAGTGTTGTTGTCTCCCTCTCCACCCAGGGGAACCGTTGCAGCTCCCTGTCGCTTTGGGGAAGAAGGGTAAGGAAGGAGAGAAACCCTGTTCGCCTCCTCTTCCAACTTGACACACACACACACACACACAGAGACAGACAGACAGACAGACACACACACACACACACGCCCAGTCGCCACTCCAAACTCCGCAGGCAGAGCCCGAAGCGAGCGGGCCGGCCGCGCAGTCCCCCAAGCTGTCCCGGCGCTCTGGGAATCTGTGCGGGGCGCGCCGAGCCGGCGGTGCGGGGCGAGAGCCTGGTGCGCACCCCTCTGCCAGGAGCTGGCTCGGCAAAGCCCCGTACCCGCTGCGCGATGCCAGGATTAGGCATTTTCAGCCGGGCGGAGCAAGAGGGGCGCGGGGGCAAGGAAGAGAAATGCGCACTCGCTCGGGCCAGAGCAGAATAAAAGTTCGCCCCGCGGAGACTCACCCACGCCGTATTTCTCGTGCTCCGTAGGTATCCACATGGCTAAAGGGGCTCCGGGGTCTTCAGGCTTTGTAATCCCCGCGCCCCTTCTCCGGTTCACAACAATGCACAGTCCCCGAGCAGCGCTGCAGCGCCGGAGCCCGGGGGCTTCGCGCGGGCTGCGGGCGCTGGGCAGGATCTGCGCTGGAGGCTCCTGAGCCCAGCGTTGACACTGCGCCGCCAGCAGCTCTCCCGGCGGCGGCTGCTCACAGTCCTCAGATGCGCTCCGGGGGACCCGGCGGCGCAGTCATTGTTCTGATTCACTGAACTAAGCGAACACGCCGGGGCACTCTCGGGCGCACCCCCGCCCGCCAGCGCCTAGTCCAGCCCTCCCGTCCCGGGGCCCCGCGGCACGCTGGGAATTGTAGTTCTGGGCTTCCCCATCCCGGAAGTGGGAGCGGCAATTGCGGTTCGAGGCGGGGATTCAGTTTTACTAATTACGTCCTATTGGCCCAGAGGGCGGCGTAGGTGTGGAGAAAACATCGCGTCGACGGGGAGTTCACCTCCAGTCGCATTTCTATTGGTGCCACCCCGCCTCTGCCCCGCCCTGCGGCCCTCCCTTTTCTTCTCTGCCGGGTAATGGCTGCTTCCAAGACCCAGGGGGCTGTCGTCCGAATGGAGGAAGACCGTGATGGGAGCTGCAGCACAGTCGGGGGTGTAGGTTATGGGGGTGAGTACGGTGCCCCGGAGGCGCGGCTGATATGTCTTCCTTTCACTATGACCGGGAGTGCAACGGACCTCTGGTCTGACCCTAGGAGCCCTTTAGCTCTGGGCCGCCTGGGTTCAACGGGGCCCCACGGCTGGTGTCCCAGAGGGATGGGGTGGAGCCGGGGGCGGCTACTTGGTTGGGGCTGCCCGGGGAGGGCGGAGAAAATGCCTTGGAATGGCCTTCCCCTCCGCCGGGGAAGCTCCCTGAGCGTTTGTCTTCTAGTTTGGAGCTCCCAGCTTTGCGCTAGCTGCTGAGTGGGTTTGGTTTAGGTCTGGTTCGCGCGCATGTGTTTATAACTTTGGGATTAGCAGCTCTTTTTTTCCTCACCAGTACACTGCCTCGGTTTGCTTGGTTTGACCTTGCAGATGTGTTTTATTTAGCTTCCGTAGACTTTCCAGTCGCAGACTGGTGGTCAGTGCTATCCACTCTACACATTTGCCCAGTTTGTGAGTGAAGTGTCTTCTGAAGGGAAAGTATCTCACAACCTCCCTGTCGATAGTTAACTGCTCTGGGTGTTCTCCAGATTTGGATGTGGAGCCTGAGACATCTTCCCAGTCTCTGGGTCCTTAGAGAAAGAAAAGGAAAGTGGTAGATAATTCGCACTCGTGGCTTCAAAGAACATTTGAAAAGGGTTATGAAAATCATCACCACTTTGGCTGTACCTGACTTTCAAGTTGTCCTCTGATCCACTGTAGGAATAAAAAACCAAATTTTGAAAGCTGCAGGGGGATTGTGTTTAGGACTCTTTTACCCTTAGTCTATCCCTCCCCCATTCCCCCCACCCCATTTTTGCCTTGGTGTGTAATTTAACACAAGTTGTCTTTTTCTGATGAACATGGTTTGGGGCTTAAATATGGTTCTCAGACTGTTGAGACTTTGTTTTTCGGTTTATTTGTTTTTGCTTTCACAGTTAAATTGATATCATCTTAAATATTTACCTCAGCGGCACAGAGATGAAGTGCAGTTTTTTCCCACTTCCCAACTGTGGAACTCCCTACTCTGAAATTATTTTAGTACCCCTACCAAACAAATCTTTGGTAGTCGCCTGAGTTAAATATTGAGTTTAACACCCTAATGGTTTATTATTGGGTTGGTTATATATTGGGCTATCGGATGGTAACAAACTATTAAGGTTTCCTAGATTCTCAAAGTTCCAGAGGGCTACGAGTTTGAGATCAAAAGATACACTCTTTGGTGAATTTATCTCACAGTCTAACTTATTTTAAAAACTGCACTTTGGGAGGCCGAGACGGGCGGATCACGAGGTCAGGAGATCGAGACCATCCTGGCTAACACGGTGAAACCCCGTCTCTAC
>NW_012106341.1:1970700-1972258 GCF_000951045.1 Mandrillus leucophaeus
AAAAAAAATGAAAATTCCTTCACCTCGCAGTACCACTTCCCGAGTATAAAGTGGTAAGAGTTTGGTACCTAATCTTTCCAACATAATCTTTTTTTTTCTTTTAATCCTACAATCCGTATTCTGTTCAACCAGCCTATACTTATATGACACCCATCTGTACGGTTTGATTTTTTTTAATAAAAAGGATAAATCTAGATAAACTAAAAGATCTGCAACCTTCTTTTTTCTTTTCAGCAGTCTATCATAGAAACCCTTCCACGTCAGTACATTTGTTTCCTTTTTTTTTTAAGGACTGTGCCCATCATATTCCAAAATATGAATGTGCCATGCTTTAGCCATTCCCTTATAAATGAACACGTAGTGGGACTTTAGTTTTTCAGTAATGTTGCAATGAACAGCTTTATGTACATATATTCTTGCCCACTGGGTGTATATTTTGGGGGAAAATTGCTGGATCAAAGGTTATGCAAGTTTAAAATTTTGATAGATGCCAGACTTTACTCTTAAAATATATTCAGCATACATTGCCACCTGTAGTATACGAGTGTTCTTTCCCCCATATTGTCACAAACTTTGAGGAAATAATTAATCCAGGACCAATGTTTCAACGACTAGTGGATTAAGTAACTGATAGAAAGCTTAGTTTTTGGTTCCAGTTTGTTTTCAACAAAAGTGTTGAGTAGTAGCGAATTTGCAGTGTCTATAACATAAAAAAATTTCTCATCCTGGGTGAGAACTACCCAGTATTCTCATTGTCTTGTAGCAGTCAATAGGAGAAATTAATGGTTGATATTTTTATGTCATTCTTATAAAATTGTCATTAAAAATTCTGCTTAGTAGGCCCGACGCGGGTGGATTACAAGGTCAGGAGTTGAAGACCAGCCTGGCCAAGATGGTGAAACCCCGTCTCTACTAAAAATACAAAAAATACAAAAAAAAAAAAAAATTCTGCTTAATAACCTATGTATCATTCTGTTACTTTTTCCAAAATCTTTTCAAAGCCAACAAAGTGTGTTATAAATTTTAGGTGTAAATATTTACATTAAAAGTATATTTTTTTGTTAGGCAGTGATTTAGGTTATCAAGGATGTCTTGCCCTGTAAAAATCATACACCTTTTTGGATGAGTTCATGACCTTTGTAGGGACATGGATGAAGCTGAAAACCATCATTCTGAGCAAACTGTCGCAAGGACAGAAAACCAAACACTGCATGTTCTCACTCATAGATGGGAATTGAACAATGAGAACACTTGGACATAGGATGGGGAACACCACACACCGGGCCCTGTCGTGGGGTTGGGGGATGGGGGAGGGATAGCATTAGGAGAAATACCTAATGTAAATGACGAGTTAATGGGTGCAGCAAACCAATGTGGCACATGTATACATACGTAACAAACCTGCACGTTGTGCACATGTAACCTAGAACTTAAAGTATAATAAAAATAAAATTTAAAAAAGTCTGGCTAACACGGTGAAACCCCGTCTCTACTAAAAATACAAAAAACTAGCAGGGCGAGGTGGCGGGCGCCTGTAGTCCCAGCTACTCGGGAGGCT
>NW_012106341.1:1972368-2017274 GCF_000951045.1 Mandrillus leucophaeus
AAAAAAAAAAAAAAAAAAAAAAAGTCATACACCTTTTTGACTTCTTGAAAACTGCTTCTTTTAAGAGATTTTCCTCTTGCTCTGATTAAAATGTTAGTCTGTGCGTTTAATACCCTGGGACAGTGAGGCCTAGGAAGACTTTTCATAGAAATCCTTGCAGTTCCTCAAAATCTCTGCTAGTGAGTCAGTGGGTGGGGTGTAGGCAGGTGCAACACTTTCACTGAGACCACTGTGTTGCCAGATTTCTGTGGCTCCATCCTTCTCCAAGAAGGTCCCCAAATTGACGAGGTCAAGTCTCTTTTGTGCTTGTTTTTGTTTTGTTTTTTGTTTTTTGTTTTGAGACAGAGTCTTGCTCTGTAACCCAAGCTGGAGTGGAGTGGCCTGATTTTGGCTCACTGCAACGTCCGCCTCCCTGGTTCAAGTGATTCTCCTGCCACAGCCTCCCCAGTAGCTGGGATTACGGGCGGTTGCCACCATGCCCAGCTAGTTTTTATATTTTTAGTAGAGACGGGGTTTTGCCATGTTGGCCAGGCTGGTCTCGAACTCCTAACCGCAGGTGATCCACCTGCCTCGGCCTCCCAAAGTGCTGGGATTACAGGCGTGAGCTACCATGCCCAGCCGACTAGGTCAAGGGTTAAAGGACACTGCTTTACATACATTTGAAGAGTAACCAGGGTTTCAATTTGTCTCCTAAAATTAAGAACAGATAATAAATAGATTCAGCATCCCTCACGTGGTGTTACTGGCATTTATTCCTTTGCTGTGTTTAGTTAAAAGTCAGCAAGATAGCACAATTGAATGATAATACATTTAGGAGGCTTTTGTGACTGAGGCTGTATCTTCTGACAGTATTAATCTGTATCTCCATATTGTAATATTCTGTCAAAGTCAACTTTTTTCCCTCCGAATGCATGTTTAGTAGTTGATGATTTGGGTAATGCTTGGGTTCTGGAGACCATATTATCTGATGATTTTGGTAATGTTTATCTTCTAGAGAACTTACTATCTCATGTGTGATGTCTCTGGAAGAAAGGGGGAAGGGTAGCAGGTGATGTAAACTCCTCATTCTTGTATTTCCTATTTTAATAAATGGCATCAAGTCTAAGCTAGAAACCTAGGAAGCATCCTTGATTCTTAACTCACCTTCAGGTACTGAATTTGATCAGTTAGCAAGCCTTATTTTTCTGTGCCTGAAGTATCTTTTGAACCTGTTCCCTCTATTCATTGCTACAGCCACTATTCTAATTCCATTAGTAACGCTCACCATTACTGCTGAATTACCTACCTGCATCTCCCATACCCCAGAAAGTGCTCTTGAGAACCAGTTGTATGTGTGTTTGTCAGCCTGATTCTGTTCTTGGCTTATTGTTAATGTTTAATAAATGTTTGACCAGAATGGCATTCTAGCCTGGACGATTGCAAAACCTTCCTGTTGATCTCGCTGACTCTTGACTTTACCTCCTTCAATCCACATTGTAAAACAAATATATTCATGGATCTCCACTTTAAAGCTTCAGTGTAATTCTACTACATGTATAATTAGGTCCAAATTCTCTGTGTGGCATTTAAGATTCTAATTTACTTGTCTAGCCTCATCTTCAGTCACCTTGCTTCCTTTGCCATATCTCCATTATCCACTTACCATGTCACACTGTAGTTATTTTTTGGCAACTTTGTCTACCCCAGTGGACAGTGAACTTCTTGAGGTCAAGACTTGTCTTATTTCACTTTTGTACATCCAGTGTTTATCAAAGCTGCATACGGTAAACATTGTGTAACAGTCTAATGTTAGAATATGCTTGAAATTTATTCAAGGCATTTAGATTGGCAACTATTTTAAGCAGAGGAACTGAAATAGAATAAAAAACTAAGTAGATGTTTTATACTTGTGAAAGGTATGCATACCAACTAAAATGCAAAATATCAGGAAGATATTCTGTCAAGGTGATCATAGTTCGCATTTAAGGATAGTTTTTCAGTTTTTTAAAATGAAGTTTTAATGTTGTTTAAATAATAATTACATTTTTTAAAAGAATACTTTAGATCTGGCCTTTATAACTTTAAGCCTGTAACTGAATGACCTACCACAAGGACCTTGAATTCTGTCTTTCATTATCTATATGGCTGTTACCAGTTTTCTACAGGCTGTCATTCTATTTCTATAAACCATTAAGTACAGTCTCATATATTTGACATGACAGTGGAAAGAGGACTAGACCTTATTTTGGCAAAACTGTATTTAAATTCCAATTCTGACATTTAATAGCTGTGTAACAGGTTTATTATATGTGCTGCCACATTTATGGAAATATCCATATATACCTGTCTTGCAGTTATTGTGATTATTTCATATTTATATATTTATGAAAGTGCAGCATATTTCCTGTTTTAAAGTCAGACATCAGTAAGTATTAGTTGCTTTCATTATAAAGATATGCCTAATTATAAAAGTATGCCTATCAAGAACTGCCTACTCTTTGAGACTGCATTCACTTAGGAAGCAATCTAAATTGTGGAGTAACCCTGGGGAAGCTTAGGAATGTGTTGGTGATAACTGCTTATGCTGTCAATGCTTTCCTGGAATTTGGGGGTTGTCAGAGTGTCTGTCAGTGCTACATACTAGTATTACAACTATGTGCTCTGCAAGCCTTTATATTATCTTCTGTATCTTTTCTCACTTCTATACAGTGCTACTCTACTCACACCCAGCTCCCCACCCCCATACATGCACTGACACTCAAAGTCATCAAGAAACTCAAGTAACATTGTATACTGGGATTGCCTTGTGAGGTATAGGCCAAGGGATGTCAGAGAAGATAAGAATTATAGAAACTACTCTTGTAGGTCTTGTTTGGTGATATGGTTTGGCTGTGTCCCCACCCAAATCTCATCTTGAATTCCTATGTGTTGTGGGAGGGACCCGGTGGGAGATAATTGAATCACAGAGGCAGGTCTTTCCCATGCTGTTCTTGTGATAGTGAACAAGTCTCATGAGAGCTGATGGTTTTAAAAAGAAGAGTTTTCCTGTACAAGCTCTCTCTTTGCTGCTATCCATGTGAGACATGACTTGCTCTTCCTTGCATTCCGTCATGATCATGAGGCTTCCCCAGCCACGTGAAGCTGTAAGTCCAATTAAACCTCTTTCTTTTGTAAATTGCCCAGTCTCAGGTATGTCTTTATCAGCAGCATGAAAACAGACTAATAATACATTTGGTATAAGGTTCTGAAGAGGCCTTCTTTAAAGCATTCTTTTATTTTCCTATGATAAATCAATGGGACCCAACTTATAGGATATTTAGAGAAGAGCTATTATTAAAAGGGATATTATAATAATGATGATGCATATGATATCTAACATTTTTTTGAGCCCTAACTGTGCCAGATACTGTTTCAAATGCTTTTATAGGTATTGTCTCATTTCATCTTCACAGCAACCCCTAGGTAGTCATATTATGCTTTTTATTTACAAATGAGGAAACTGATGAAAAGAGTAGCTTGCCCAAAGTCACACAATAACTGAAAAAAGACTTTTATCCTATGCACAGTTGTCATGATGTCTCATAGTAACTAAATTCCATTGAATGAGGTCTGAAACAGACTTTTCTCACACATAAATATGCTCTAAAGCCAATGTTACTTTAGAAAGGCAGTATGGAATAGTGAAAAGATTTTAAAATCAAGTCAACTTAGGATCAGATTCTGGTAAACCTCTGAACTTCAGTTTCTCTTCTGTAAAATGAGTAATACTGTAGCTATATTGCTGGGATGTGGAAGTGATTAGGTGAGATGATATAATAGTCTGGTCTTCAATTGAGACTGTTATTTCAGTCATAGGTGTAGGCACATCTTTGGCATATGTGCCAGAAGTGATACAAGTGATTTTAATATGTCTTTTGCACTCGAAGAGCAGTTTATTATTGAGGGATTTGATGGGTCAGATACTGAATTACATTCACTTATTGTGTTGACCTTGACCTTCCCATTCATGCAAAATTATGATGCTGCCCTTTACAACACACACTCTTACACTTACATTTGGAAAAACTGTAAAGAGGATGTCGATCAGATTCATATAATAGAAATCATACTCACTTCTGAATATAAATCACGAGTATATAGAAACAAGCAGTGTGCATAAACTGCTATCTCCAGTGATTAAATCTTTAAATGTTTCTATTAGCTCTTCTTAGAGAATTTTGCCACAAACTTAGGGTTCAGTTTTGACTTATTTGATAAACTTCTCAGACGCTGAATGAGTTGGCATTTCATTGACAGTACCTTAAAGACTTGCTACCTCATGCTGAAACAAGTGTGTTCAACTGACTGACTTGACCTAAAGGTGAGCAGGGCAGCTTTTTTCGGAAGTGGTGATAGATTTGACTGATCAGTCTTCTGTTTTTCTTTACATCTCACTGATCATCTTTGTGACTAGTGGCATTTATCTGCAACATAGGCAGCTGGGGTTGGATGATATCTTTGGCTGTAGGAACCAAGTAAAGTTTTCTAGAGCTAAACAGGATTTAAACGTTTGCTTCATGGGGTGAAAGGAGGATGGGAAAGAGGGAGTCAACAATTGACAAGTGGTAAAATATTTAAAGTTTTATAGGATAATATGGGATACTATTAAGCTTTCTCCATGAGTAGAATATTTAAAATAATCAATGTACAGTATTGAATCAGTAAAATGTATAGAAGGAAAAACTGGAATAAGAGTCAGAAGACCTGGATTCTGAATGTGAATTTGTAGCTTTTTAGCAATGTGAACTTGGGAAAAATCCTTTAACCTCTCTGAGCTTCAGTTTCATTAGGAAAAAAAAAAAATGATATTGATATTATTGGGAGGTTTGGTGAGGGCAGTGTACATTAAAGTACTCTATTAATCTTGAGGCACTATGAAAATATAGGAACAAATAATGCTACTGATCAAGGTCTGTCTCAAGAGGCAGTAGCGGGTACAAGTCCAAACTTTAGACTTGGATAAACTGGAGTCAAAAGGAGCTGTCAGCTAAAAGCTGTATGACCTTGAGCAAGTAATAGGACCTTGTTATTACTGTTATGGCTGCTGCTGCTGCTACTACTACTACTACTACAACAAAAGCTTGGATGTAACTTTAAAATGATTACAAACTAATCAAAGAATATTAAAGCTGGAATCAAGACAAATCCCACATTATACAATATATAAACTCTGTAAGGACAGGAACTGTTAAATATACCTTTAACCTCATCCTCTGGGACAGTGTCATGTTGTGATGGCATTTGGTGGTGTTTGGCAACTGTGAATCAGCCCCTTGCTGGGTTCTATATGGGATACAAATGAAGAACCCCTAGCTTTATCCATGTGGACATCTCAGTGTAATTGGTGGGCTCTGCATCCCTGTCTCACCAGAGCTAATCAGAGAGTCCCTTCTATTTCCATATAGCACTGTGGGAAGAAGTAGATACTTTCGAATCTGTGATATGCATGCCTTGCCAGAGGCGCTGAGCACACTAAAGCTTTTACATGTGTTTATTTTTAAAAGAAAGGGAATTCTTGTTTTGCCTCCTTGTTTCTCTAATACTGTCCTCATTTCATGTTTTTTCTTAACTGAAAGAAGAACTCTCCCCTCCCCCCAAGTAATCACAGAGGCTCTGCCTTTAAAAAACTTTTTTTAGTGCTTTTATCCAAATAGAGAGGTTTGTGGGTTTTTTTACTAGTAAAGACCTCAGAATTGTAATTGTGGTTATTTATTTAACACAGTCTTCTGTTATGTAATAAGCTTCTATTCACCAGTAATAGCCAATTAGAAAAGAAAATATCCTGTACCCGCTAATCGTAATTACCATTATAAAGCAATTAATAGCAGAAACTGTTGCTGAACTGTAACATAACATCAATCAAGCTGTCTTTGCCAAGGCACCATACAACTGATTTTCTCAAATGAAGGAGGGGAGGGGAAGGGAAGGAAGGTGAGAGTCTGCAGGCTTATTTGAATTTCTTTCAAGCCAGTTTATGAATGACTTTTGAATGCCTTTTAAATATGCACCCACTCACGAAGGAAAGTAATGCTAATAATGTACTGGGACATTGAGCTATTTTTCCAGCAGCAGTGGTCATAGTACAGTTTTGCAAAAAGCTCACTGGACAAGGAATCAAAAGAACTAGTTTTTTTGTTTGTTTGTTTGTTTTTTAGACAGGGTCTCACTCTTTTGCCCAGGCTGGAGTGCAGTGGCATGATCTCAGCTCACTACAACCTCTGCCTCCCGGGCTCAAGCCATCCTCCCACCTCAGCCTCCTGAGTAGCTGACACTATAGGTGTATGCCACCATGCTCGGCTAATTTTTGTGTTTTTTGTAGAGATGGGGTTTCACCATGTTGCCAAGGCTGGTCTCGAATTTCTGAGCTCAGTGATCCGCCCGCCTCAGCCTCATAAAGCGCTAGGATTTTAATCTCACTTCTCCTTCTGACTGACTGTGATTTTAGAGAAATCATTAGCACTTCTGGTTAAGATTTCCTGGTTTGTAAATGAGGGAATGAGATTATGTTAGCATCCTTTCAACTCCATCTTCCAAATATCAGTAAAAGAAAGAGGAGGTAGGTTTATAGCTAGGGAGCCCACATAATTCAATCCTAGCGTCTGTAAAAAGAAAATGAAAAATCTAGATATGTCCTGAAGAATTAGTTGCACATGTGTGTATTATTGATCAGGTGTATCAGGTTAGAAAATTGGCTGAGAACCACTGCAGTAGATGTCTTCTTGGATCCTTTACTCTGAGACAATATAGATTGATTATTAGGATGCATCCTATCTCATTCTCCTTTGCATTTGTAATGAACAGTATAAATCTGAAAGAGCTATTGATAGAACTGAGGCTTTATTCATTCAAAAATTTTATTCAGCATCTGCTATGTGCAAACTTCTTTATTCTGAATGCTGTAGAATACAAAGATGAGAATAACATTGGTCTTGCCATCAAGGATCTTATGACCTAATAGGGAGGATATAAGAAGTACATATTACAAGGCAGAAAGTGCTGGGGAACATTAGAGCGATATACACAGAGTTTTGCAAAAAAGAGATTATTCTCAACAGGTGATACTGGGCCTTGACGTTTAATAATATTTGGACATGCAGAAACAAGGAAAAAGAGTTACAGGCCTATACAAGGGAGGGAGCAATAGAAAAACTAAGGGCATATACAAGAAGTATGAAGTCAATTCATTTTGCCTAGAGAAAATAAGTAAATGGCAGCAATGGAAAAGAGGTTTGGAAATGTAAATTGAAAGTAGATCATACTGTCTCAGATGTTAGAACTTGATTATGCAGACTGAAACTGCCTTTGCAAAAATTATAACAAAATTATTGCAGTGAGAGATGTCTGACGTAACCGACTCCATCTTGCTTCTAACCTCCAAGCTGCCCATGTTCATTCCTGGATGTGGGCTGAACTAACTTTAGGAGGAGCTTAGTTTATAGTTTAACTTTGAAACAATGATGATAACAGCCCTTTCCCAAAACAAACCCCCTTCTTGCCTGGCAAGTAGACTGCATTTTGCAGGACTAGCTAACCATCAGATTAAAAATTGTGGTTTAGGAGTTATGCAGCTAGAGGCCACAAGTTTCTAAACCTCCTCAATTGTTCCTAAGGATAACATCACTATTGTAAAACCTAAGATTAGTGCTTGAGATATTTTCCAGACCCTGCACTCAGTGGGTCAGCTGGCACCACCATATCAATAAACTGGCTCATCCGGTCTTGTGGCCACCACCCAGAAACTGACTTAGCACAAGAAGACAAGTTCGACTCCCTGTGATTTCATCTCTGACCTGACCAATCAGCTCTTACCACTTTCCGACTCCCTATCTACCAAATTATCCTTAAAAATTCCGATCCCCAGATTTGGGGAGATTGATCTGAGTAATAATAAAACTCCGGTCTCCTGTACAGCTGACTCTGCATGAATTAAACTCTTTCTCCCTTTCAGTTCCGCTGTCTTGATAAATCGACTCTGGGCAGTGGGCAAAATGAACCTATTGGGTCTTGAAAGTTTGAAGAAAAGGAATGACAAGATCAAAGTTTAATCAGGTAACAATATACTGGAGAGGGAAAGTTAAGTCAGGAGCCCTTGCCAAAGCAAGCAATAATGAAGAACCACACTAGACTTCAGTAACTTGCCCATGTTTTTTGTTTTGTATTTTAGAATTTTTTAATTGACAACTAAAAGTATGTATTACGTACAGCATGATGTTTTGGTATATGTATCAATATACACCGTGGAACAGCTAAAATAAGCTAATTAACCTTGCATACTTACCATTTTTTTGTGGTGAGAACATTTAAGATCTACTCGTAGCAATTTTCAAGTATACAGTACAGTGTTATTAATAATAGTTACCATGTTGTACAGCAGATCTCCTGAACTTTTTCCTGACTGAAATTTTGTATCTTTCAACCAACATCTCTCCAATCTTCCCCTCCCCCTAGCCCCTGGTACCTATCATCATTCATTGTACTCTCTGCTTCTATGAATGTGACCATTTTAGATTTCACATACAAATGAGATCGCCCAGTATGTATCTTTTTCTGTCTGTCTTATTTAACTTCGCATTTTCCAGGTTCATTCATGTTATCACAAATGGCAGGATTTCCTTCTCTTATAAGACTGAATGATATTGTATTGTGTATATATATGCACCACATTTTCTTTATCTGTTCATCCACTGATGGACACTTAGCTTGATTCTGTGTCTTGGCTATTGTGAATAATGCTGCAATGAACATGGGAGTGCAGATATCTCATAGGCACACTGATTTCATTTCCTTCAGATATGTACCCAGAATTAGATTCATTGAATCATATGGTAATTCTATGTTTACTTTTTTGAGGAACCTCCATGCTGTTTTCCATAATGGCTGTATTACTTTACATTCCCACCAACAGTGTACAGAGTTGCCTTTTCTCCACACTCTCTCCAATGCTTATTTCTTGTCTTTTTGGTAATAGTCATCCTAACGGGGGATATCTCTTTGTGATTTTAATTTGCGTTTCTCTAATGATTAGTGACGTCGAATATTTCTTTATATACCTGTTAGCTTTTTCCTTTAGTTGCTTGTACTTTTGGGGTCATGTACAAAAAATCTTTGACCAGACTAACGTCAAGAAACTTTTACCCTGTTTTTCCTTCTAGGAGTTTTACAGTTTCAGGTCTCAGGTTTAAGCCTTTAATCTACTTTGAGTTGATTGTTAGATAGGAGGTGAAATAAGGGTCCAATTTCATTCTTCTTTGTGTGGATATCCAGTTTTCCTTACACCATTTATTGAAGAGATTGTCCTTTCCCCCATTATGTATTCTTGACACCCTTATCAAAGATCAGTTGACCATAAATGCACAGATTAATTTCGGGGTTCTCTGTTCTGTTTTATTGGTCTGTGTGTCTATTTTTATGCCAGTACCTGGGTTTTTGGATTTTGTTTTCATTTTGAGATAGAGTCTCACTCTATTGTTCAGGCTAGAGTGCTCTGTCTCCCAGGCTAGAGTGCAGTGGCACAATCACGGCTCACTTCAGCCTTGATCTGTTGGGCTCAAGCAATCCTCCCACCTCAGCCTCCCAAGAAGCTGGGATTACCAAGTGTGCACCATCACACTCGGCTAATTTTTAAAATTTTTTGTAGAGGGAGGTCTCACTATGTTAGCCCCGTCTGGTCTCCAACTCCTGGGTTCAAGCAGTCCTCCTGCCTTGACCTCCCAAAGTGTTGAGATTACAGGTGTAACCCACCAAACCTAGCTGCTATGCTGTTTAGATTACTACGGTTTGGTAGCAAATTTTGAGATCAGGTAGAGTGTTGCCTCCAGTTTTGTTCTTTTTGCACAAGATTGCTTTGGTGATTCCTGGTCTTCTGTAGTTCCATATGAATTTTAGGATTGTTTATTCTGTTTCTGTGAAAAATGTCATTGAAATTTTGTTAGAGATTGCATTGAACCTGTAGATCACTTTGGGTACTGTGGACATTTTAATATTCTAATCCATAAGCATGGCGTATCTTTCCATTTATTTGTTTCCGCTTCAATTTCTCTCATCAATGTTTTATAGTTTTCACTATACAGATCTTACAACTCTGTGGTTAATTATTCCTAAATTTTTTTTTTTTTTGGCACTATTGTAATGGTATTTCTTTTTCAATTCATATGTTAGTGTATAGAAATGCTAATGATTTTTGCCTGTTGATTTTGTATCCTGCAACTTTACTGAATTCGTTTATCAGTTCTAACAGTTTTTTGGTAGAGTCTTTAGGGTTTTCTGTATATAAGAGTATGTTGTTTGTAAACAAAAAAAATTTAAAATTTGATTTTGATGGCTTATTCTTGTCTAACTGTTCTGGCTAGGGCTTCAATACTGTGGTGAATAGAGGTGGTGAGCATGGGCATCCTTGTCTTGTTCCCTATTTTAGAGAAAGAGCTTTTAACTTTTCACTGCTGAGTATGTTAGCAAGGCCTTATTGAGAGACAGGACTAGCTGGATTTCCTAGGCCAACTAAGAATCCCTAAGCCTAGCTGGGAAGGTGACCGCATCCACCTTTAAACACGGGGCTTGCAGCTTAGCTCACACCTGACCAATCAGGTAGTAAAGAGAGCTCACTAAAATGCTAATTAGGCAAAAACAGGACATAAAGAAATAGCCAATCATCTATCGCCTGAGAGCACAGGGGAAGAGACAATTATCAGAATATAAACCCAGGCAGTGGAGCCAGCAACAGCTACCCTCTTTGGGTCCCCTCCCTTTGTATGGGAGCTCTGTTTTCACTCTATTAAATCTTGCAACTGCACACTCTTCTGGTCCGTGTTTGTTATGGCTCAAGCTGAGCTTTCGCTCGCAGTCCACTACTGCTGTTTCCCATCGTCGCAGACCCGCCGCTGACTTCCACCCCTCCGGATCCAGCAGGGTGTCTGCTGTGCTCCTGAGGCACCCACTGCCACTCCCGATCAGGCTAAAGGCTTGCCATTGTCCTGCATGGCTAAGTGCCTGCGTTCATCCTAATCAAGCTGAACACTAGTTGCTGGGTTCCACAGTTCTCTTCCATGACCATGGCTTCTAATAGAGCTGTAACACTCACCACATGCCCCAAGATTCCATTCCTTGGAATCTGTGAGGCCAAGAACCCCAGGTCAGAGAACAAGAGGCTTGCCACCATCTTGGAAGCAGCCTGCCACCATATTGGGAGTTCTGGGAGGAAGGACCCCCGGTAGCATTATCATATATGGCAGTGGTCCCCAACCTTCTTGGCACCAGGGACTGGTTTCGTGGAAGACAATTTTTCCACAGACTGGGTTTTGGGATGATTCAAGCACATTACATTTATTATGTACTTTATTTCTATTATTATTAATACTTCTCATAATAAAGAATCAGTGTGAGCCCTAAGCTTGTTTTCCTGCAACTAGACAGTCCCATCTGGGGGTGATGGGAGACAGCGACAGACCATCAGGCATTAGATTCTTATAAGGATTGTGCAACCTAGATCCCTTGCATGCGTGGTTCACAACAGGGTTCACACTCCTATGAGAGTCTAATGCTACCACTGATCTGACGGGAGGCGGAGCTCAGCTTCACTCACATGCAGCTCACCTCTGGCTGTGTGGCCCAGTTCCTAACAGGTCACAAACCAGTACTGGTTGGGGACTCCTGATAAATGGCCTTTACTGTGTTGAGGTACATTCCTTCTATACTTTTAATCATGAAGCGATGTTGAATTTTGTTAAAATCCTTTCTCCACATCTGTGGAGATAGTCATTTTTTTTTTTTTGTCCTTCATTCTATTAACATGGTTTATCACATTTATAGATTCATGTATTTTGAACCATCTTTATATCCCTGAGATGAATTCCACTTAATTCTGGTGAATGATTTTTCCAGTGTGCTGTTGAATTCAGTTTGCAACTATTTTGTTGAGTGTTTTGTCCATGAGGGATATTACCCTGTATTTTGTTCTCTTGAAGTGTCCTTGTCTGGCTTTGGTATTAGGGTGATACAGACCTTGTAAAATGAGTTTGGAAGTGGTTCCTCCTCTTCAGTGTTTTGGAAGAGTTTGAGAAGCATCGGTGTTAGTTCATCTTTAATGTCCGGTAGAATTCAGCGGTGACATCGTTAGGTCTTGGGCTTTTCTTTCGTGGGAAAGTTTTTGTTACTGAATTGATCTCCTTACCTGTTATTGAGCTGTTCACATTTTCCCTTTCTTCATAATTCAGTCTTGCTAGGTTGTATGTGTGTACAATTTATCCATTTCTTCTGGGTTATCCAATTTACTGCTATATAATTGCTCATAGTACCCTCACGATCCTTTGTATTTCTGTGGTATCAGTTGTGATATCTCCTTCATTTATGATTTTATGTATTTGAGGCTTCTCTCTTTTTTTCTTAGTTAGCTTAGTTAAGGGTTTG
Source organism: Mandrillus leucophaeus (assembly GCF_000951045.1). NCBI lineage: Eukaryota > Metazoa > Chordata > Mammalia > Primates > Cercopithecidae > Mandrillus > Mandrillus leucophaeus. The sequence continues at coordinate 1,984,789 of NW_012106341.1, forward strand.
TCAATTTTGTGTATCTTTTCCAGAAATCAACTTTTAGTTGCGTTGATCCTTTCTATTATTTTTCTAGTTGTTGCTGTGGGACTGAGTACTGCAAACCTGCAATTGGGATGTGAATAGGCTCGTGTGATAGTTAATACTGAGTGTCAACTTGATTGGACTGAAGGATACAAAGTATTGATCCTGGGTGTGTCTGTGAGGGTGTTTCCAAAGGAGATTAACATTTGAGTCAGTGGACTGGGATAGGCAGACCCACCCTTAATCTGGGTGGGCACCATCTGATCGGCTGCCAGCATGGCTAGAATATAAACAGGCAGAAAAATGTGAAAACAGAGACTGGCCTAGCCTCCCAGCCTACATCTTTAAGCCGTGCTGGATGCTTCCTGCCCTCGAACATTGGATTCCCAAGTTCAGTTTTGCAACTCGAACTGGTTCTCCTTGCTCTTCAGCCTGTCGATGGCCTATTGTGGGACCTTGTGATCGTGTGAGTTAATACTTAATAAACTCATATATATATATATATATTTCATTAGTTTTGTCCCTCTAGAGAACCCTGACTAATGCAGCGTGTCTCCCAGCTGATCCCTGGCTAGGCAGCACTGCTCTCATTCCATAGCTGAGAGAGGCTTGAAGATGAGATTCGGGGCCATTTCAGGATCTGCTGTTGGACTGAGGTTTGCAAGTTGGCCCAGGGGACTCAGAATGGTGTGTCTCCCTCTATGTCTTTGTTCCAGGAACACTGATCTAGGACTGTAGCTGAGAGGGCCTGGAGCCAAATTAAAGGGTCTTTTTAGGGTCCACAGCAGCGACTGAGGTCAACAGGTCTGTCTCCTTAGACACTAGTATGTGTGACTTTTCCCAGACTCCCTGGTGGATAGTTTTGGAAGAGGCCCAAATCCAAATGGGGCTGTAGCCAAGCCTGTAGGGAGACAGGGTCATTTCCAAGTCCAGAGCCAAGATCACAGTTCATGAGTCTGCCACCTGGTTGTAGGTTTGCCCTCTCAAAACGACCCTTTAGGCTCCACTGGGGTTTTAGAAACTCCTGCCTAAATCCCAAGACTCCCACAAAGGCGCGTTTGTCCAGGCATGGCTGCAAAATTTTTTGAGAGCAACAGGGATACAAGCAGGGGACCTCCTATTCCACTGTCTTGCTGACCCAGAATTCTCTGGTTAGAATTTTTTAAACTAGGTATTATGGACAACCGTAGTCATAGGAAGGCTTTCAGAAGCAATTAGGGTTGCAGTCTTCCTTGTCGCATTCAAAAGGAAAGAGCTCTGCCCTTGTTAGTAAAGTCAGAGGATAGCTGAGTCCTGTAAGGAAATTTCTGAGATTAGAAAAATGTACTGGGACAGAGCGGGTTGTGTGTGAAGATTCTGTCTACTTTAATAAGTTGGGTTCTACTTGGGCACTGTCATTTAGAATGCCCAGATGACTGCAGGCAGAGTACGCCATAGAGATTAGACAGGCATCAATTAGAATACAGACAAGTAGAGAGATCTGGTAGCAGGTAGTATTAAAGAAAAACTAGAGCTGGACAGTAAACTGGTAGAAAAAAATATTTTCTTCAGGAACTCTTAACAGTAGAGCAGGGGTGTCCTATCTTTTGGCTTCCCTGGACCACATTGGAAGAAGAATTGTCTTGGACCACACATAAAATACACTAACACTTACAATAGATAATGAGCTTTAAAAAACTGTAAAAAACTCATACTGTTTTAAGAAAGTTTACAAATTTGTGTTGGACTGCATTCAAAGCCACCCTGGACCCTATGTGTGGCCCACAGGCCAGGGATTGGACGAGCTTGTGAGGAAAAGACGCTTCAGTATAGAACTGGGCTCAATTCCTAATACAACATGGAAAAGTGGGAATTTATACCCAAGAAATAGATTGGAGGGTTTGGGAGATGGAAAATCACTAAGAGGAAACATCAGGGATAAAGGGGGATTCTTGCTGAAGGCAGGCCAGGGTAATCAGATATCACCTGGGGGATGGTGAGAGATGATGAATTTTGTCAGCTATTGAGGGTGGTGAGATATTGAGGATGGGGATTCTCTCTAAACTGATTTAGCGGGATTCTTGATAAAACTGAACTGTGCAGGTCTGGCAAGGACAGGGCCTAGTCAGGAAAAGGGTTCAGAGGAACATGACTAAAATATGGTCAATGAGTCTTTGTTCAGTAGCAAGGACACAGCTACAAGTAAACTGGATGTTAGGGAGAGGACTCAAGTCATTAAAAGTCCTGAAAAAAAATTAGGGCTGGGTACGGTGGTGGCTCACACCTGCAATCCCAACACTATGGGAAGCCGAGGCAGGATGATTGCTTGAGGTCGGGAGTTCAAGACCATCTTGGGCAACGCAGCTAGACCCTGTCTCTAAAAAAGAAAATTGTAAAAGCAACAGATAGGCCAGGCGCAGTGGCTCAAGCCTGTAATCCCAGCACTTTGGGAGGCCGAGACGGGCGGATCACAAGGTCAGGAGATCGAGACCATCCTGGCTAACATGGTAAAACCCTTTCTCTACAAAAAAAAAAAAAAAAAAAAATTAGCCGGGCGTGGTGGCGGGCGCCTGTAGTCCCAGCTACTCGGGAGGCTGAGGCAGGAGAATGGCGTAAACCCGGGAGGTGGAGCTTGCAGTGAGCTGAGATCCGGCCGCTGCACTCCAGCCTGGGCCATAGAGTGAGACTCTGTCTCAAAAAAAAAAAAAAAAAGCAACAAATATAGAGGAAGATGGATTCTGGTTGAGGCATCAAGTCAAGAAGTGATAGAATCAGGGCAACAGATTAAGAGCTCAATTACTGGAAAAGGAATTAAAGTTGAGGTTTGGTTTCAAGAAGTCAGTCATGTGTCCAGTGACTAGCATCCTAGAACCAGGTAGAGATGAGGCCAAGAAAACTGGGTTGATGCAGAGCCATTGGCTTGAGGCTGGAACAGAGCCAAACCAATGGTGGGCTTAGGGACTTCTGCCATGCTGATTAGTGGTATTGGCAGGGGCTTAGTGCCAGGCAAGTCATTACAGTTGCCCATATGGCCACTGAACTTCTAACCCTCAGCTCATTAATCCTGAATAATCAGCCAGTTGTAATATAATTCTCAAGTATAAGGTAATAATACCCTTTATTTTTCATGACCTCTAAAGTACAAGGGATTTGCTGCAGAGAAAGATCCCTGTTCTTGATTATTTTTCCTTGCAAAATATCTTAGCGTTTATTGATAGAACACATTAAATTATAATGTTAATAATTTTCCCGTTTATGTTTTTAGATGTCAGTAGTTATAGTTGTCTACAAATAGGGCACAATTCTGTTTTTCTTTCCTTTGTGTGAATCCCAGAGTACATCCAACCTTGCATATTTACATGTTCATGGAGCCTAAATGAATTAAAAATTAAAGACAAACTAAGACCTTTAGGTAATGGACTGAAAAGAAATTCATTTCATGCTTTTAAGATATTTTAATAGAAATTCATGATGTCTTGTTTTTTTCACTGTGCTATTGAATTAGGCAAGGCCAATGTAAATTTAGTATACTATTTATATTTTTAGGGACAGTATTCCAGGACTCCATAGAATTATAAGGGAGAAAAGTATTATGATCTCTTATTACATGAAGAAAATTTTCTGAGCAAATAATTTGCAAATACTGCTTTAAAGTTACCTGACTGTTTTACTTTAGGACTTCAGTGTGCTAATTTTTGTGACTGTCCGAGAGATAAATATTAAATCCTGCTTCCCAAATAGTTGACTATCACTACTTTTTTCTCAAATAGCATCTATTAACATTTCATGGGTTTCTAGTGTTCCATGGAATTTAATTTGGGAAATGCTAATCAGAGTTACCTTCCCTTTATTTATTAAGAATTTTGCCATCCCAAACAGTTCCATCTGTAAATATCTACAGAAAAGATCGTTCATCCTGTGTCTGTAATAGTAATCACTGTCATTCATCTTTATATGTTTCCTATTTATGCCCCAGGAGTAAGAAAATAAATATAGGATGCTAAAGCACAGGATAAATACAAGAAACAGGTATTTTTTCTGCCTCAGGGAGAGGTAGCATCCTTTAAGGAGCATTTTCTCCATTATATTTCTTCTTGTATATACAAGAAGGCAGAGTTGTTTTGAAAATGTTCCATGTATCATTGAAATTAATATTTATATAAACAAAACCTACCACTTTAGCACAATATGAGAACATTTACTCTTCAAATGAGTGTCTTTGTTTCTCTAGTGTTCCTTTGATAGTACATTTGAATTAGGATTTGAATATTGAAAAACAACAAAAAAGTTTCCCAAGTAACCATTTTCTGACCTACTGTTCCAGAGTACTCAAGCCTGTGCTTCTTATTAAGTCAGGTAACCATAGCTTTTTAATGCATTATTTAAGGTTATAAAAATTTAATTCACATTCCTCTATCAGCTTTCATTTACTTGAAGAATGTAGGTTAGTTGCATTTTTTTGTATTGTCTGTGTGTGGTATCATTGTCAGAAATGTCAGTTTCTGAATTACTGTTTATTAATTAAATGATGAATCTAGGCATCTCTTTGATGTAAAATCCAAAACTAGTATGATGTAGAGGAATTTTTTAGTGAAAACTTTTAAGACAGCTTCAAAATGATTCATAGGACCCATTGTTATTCATTCCTGTTAGCAATATTCAGAGCCAACTGGCAAATTTCCATTTCTTCAGGATTCTCACGTACATTGAATGTAGTTTCAAAGTAGACCAATTTAGGCAAGCAGAGTTTAAATGACACAGCTGCATTGCCCTCTTTGCTTGTTACTTTTTTCTGAAATTACATTTGCTAATATCTCTTGTGGCAATACGTTAGTACATCAGACTTTGAATGCATCTTATTTATGGATAGTTATCAAAATTAATTATCGCTTGGTCAACATTAGTTGATCCTTGCATGAAATTAGTTGATCCTGCTGTGAAATTCACTCATACATCAGAAATTTGAACACATTTTCATATGCTTACAGGCTACGTGTTTTTGTTTTTTTAAGTTATGTAAAAAGAAAAACCTTAGACAAATTAAATTTAACAGTTTAATTTAGCAAAGACCAATTGAATTGGGCACTCCTCAGAATTACAGCAGATTCTGAGAAAAAAATCTTTGACCATGCTACCTCATGGTCAAAGGAGATTTATGGACAGAAAATAGAAGTGAGGTACAGAAACAGCTGGATTGGTTATCAGCCTTTGCCTAAATGCAATTTAAACAGTTTTTGTCCTGTGATTGGCCAAAACTGCATGATTGGCACAAGAGTAGGTTACTGTCTATTTGCACATCCAGTTAGGTTACAGTTCACCATGTAGGGAGAAAACTTGACCAAACCTGTGTAAGGAGGCAGCTTTAGGCTAAACTTAATTTAACAGTTATTTTCTTTTTAAGTTATACTTTGTAAATATTGTAAGCCTCATTATAAATGTATATAATTTCTCTTTCTGGTAAAGTCATATTCATACTTCAAATCTTAAGTTTTTTAAATGTGAAGCCATTCCTGAATGGCTATATTATTGTGTAGCTGAATTAGCTACATACGTCTTTGTAGCTTTAATCATATTATCCTATTTAGTTATCTGGGGAAATCCCATTATCAGCTTGTAGAGAGAGAAATTTTAATTCTAATAGTTCGGCTGTCATATACTGTATTTGTTTCTTGGAGTTGCCTGTAACAAATTACCATGAACCACATCTTAAAACAAAAGAAATTTTATTATCTCACAGTTTTGAAGGCCAGAAGTCCAAAATCAAGATGTCAGCAGGGCTACACTCTCTTTGAAGGCTCTAGGGGAGAATCCTTCCTTTCCTCTTCCAGCTTCTGGTGGTACCAAGTGTTCTTGGCTTCTGGCAGCATAACTCCAGTCTCTGCCTCATTCTTCACATGGCCTCCTTTCCTGCATCTCTTTGTCTTCCCCCTGTCTGTTTCTAACAAGGAATTAGATTGAGGACCCACCCTAATTCAGGATGCTCTCAGGATCCTCACTTACATCTGCAAAGACCCTATTTCCAAATAAAATCACATTTTGAGGTTCCAGGTAAACATGTTTTATGAGTTATCATTCAACCAACTACTTCTATTGAATATATCACCCATATTTCTATATAGTCTTCTATTCCATTTGACCAACAGGTGTATGCACAGGTGAATGCATGTTCTTTCTGGAAGAGGAGAGGCCTTTTTTTTTTTTTTTTTTAAGCTGTTGAGCACATGCTGTCCATTGCTTGACTTTATGGACATTAGGCCTTATGCATTGACCTTGTCATTCCCATAAATATTAAATTCCTCCTAGAAAGTCACCCCAGACGTTTTGAATGGAGCATATTAAATATGCATGGTCTTTTATGCTGGGCTTTTCTAACACTCTTATTTTTTTACTCTCCTTTTATTGTTTCAGGTAATCAAATTGTACATAGTGTATGCTAAGTTCTTTTGCTTATATAGTTGACAGATCACTGTAAACTTATTCTTTGTGCATACAACCCCTGAAATTTGTCTTATCCAAAGATTGAGAGCATAGTGGGGTATAAAGAACATTGAACTTGTGGACAAAAGAATCAAGTTGACATATTCATTGTGTGACCTTAAATCACACTCCCTGAACTTCTATTTTCTCACAACTAAAACAAATAATCTTACCTCACAGAGTTTTGGTGAGGTAGGAAGTGTTTAGGAGGTTATTTTACAAAATTTAAAGGATTATATAAATTAAGCAGTGCTGTATTAACATCCTGCATGAAGGGATGCTTTTTGTATTTATACCATTTAATCTAAATATAGAGTGTTTGTTATTGACATGGAAAGAAGTCAATTTGGGAAATGTTTTAAAAGGACAAGATATAGTTGTGTATTCTTTGAGCTTCTAGTCTAATTGGGGAAGAGTAACTAGTACCAGTAACTAGGTTAAGCTCTGAGGAAGGGGTAGAAAACATATTTGTTTGAAATAAGTAATTATAGTTGGCCTCATGGAAGAAGTGAGAGAGACCAGAGGACCAGGAAATACTAACACGCAGGTAGATGGATGCAGAGTAGCATAGTCTAGAGTAGCAGCTTGCATACAACACTGCAAAGAAGAGTCAGATGCCATACAAGGACATTTCAGAAACTCTTCTTAAAGCTGCAGACTCCAAAGAGAAGCAGTGGTAGATAAAATGAAACAAAATACTGCATCTCATAACCAACTTATAAGAAATTGTCCAATCAGCTAAGCCCTTATTTATATGGCCATGTGGGTCTTTGTTCTCCAGGAGACCAAGTGCTCTCCAAAAGCATTTAGTAGAATCTCTCCAGTAATTGTCACACAGACAATTTTCCCTAGAAAAAATGACACCTTTGATATTCTCAAGCTCTGAGTCTCAGCAAACATTTACTAAGCACTACTTATGTGCTAGGCCCTAAAGCCACCAAAAAGAACAAGACAAGTTCCTGTCCTGAAGGAGCCACTTGTCTAGTAGAGGAAAGTAATGCAGAAGTGCCGTAAAAGAGTCAACACTGAAGCAGCAAGTTAACTTATCCCAGATTTCTGTGTTATTAACCTGTCTGGGCGGTTAGGGTAGGCTTCACAAAGAGATGATTCCTAGGCAGAGGTCTTTGCCAGGTGGCCAAGGATGGGTATGCCTTCTTGATAGAGTGAGGTGCTTGAGGAAGGGCTTGGGATGCCCTACCTGCTTTTTACCAAAACCTAAAATGGAGCAATGGAGTAGGAGACAAGGCTAGAGAAGGGAGCAAGGACTGCATTATAAAGGGCCTTGTGGGCCATGTGAAAGAACTTGGATTTTCTCCTACACGATGAGGAGAGTGCTTTAAGTGGGTAAGTAATATGAATCAGATTTGCTGTGTAGAAACAGCCTGTGGCTGGCCGGGCTCAGTGGCTCACGCCTGTAATCTCTGCACTCTGGGAGGCCGAGGTGGGTAGATCACCTGAAGTCAGGAATTTGAGACCAGCCTGGCCAACATGGTGAAACCTCATCTCTTCTAGAAATAGCCTGTGGCCGTACTAATGTGAGAATGGATATACGGGCAGGGCAGGATAGTTAGGAGACTTGTTAACTGGACATGTTCCTTGTGTAGTCCAAACTGAATGCCCAGCTAAAAATCAGCTATGATTTTCCTTATGTTAAAGGAAAAAGCCTAAAATGAAAGTATGTCTCATGCAAGTCTCCCAGAATTGGCCCTACTACTTTAATCTCTTGCCGCTTCTCAACCAGAGAACAGAGATAACAGAGGATTTTATTTTTCTCCCTTAGTTATAACCACTTCTGAAGTGTGACTTTCACACTGGAAGAATCATCTAAGAGTCACAGATCAAGTAATTAAACCTCTTTGTTGAGTGCACACTTGACTTTGTGTGGAAATCTGCACTTTTAAATTTGCTTTATTTTCTAAATGAGAGTACATTTTTCAAAGTCATGCTTTTCTTATTTCTAAGGAATTTTACAGCTCATAGCTTTTCCATGATTAAAAATGGCCATATATTAATACTCCTGCAATTCTGTATTTTTGTTTTGATCCATGCCTATTTTTACCAGATATTCCTAATTAAGCTCCAGATTTTATACAAAACTTACAAGAATTTTTAAACAAGACCTCACCTCATTTGGGATTTGGGATAGAGGAGTGATTGTGTATTTAAAATCATGTGTTTGTGACCAGGCACAGTGGCTCACACCTGTAATCCCAGCACTTTGGGAGGCCAAGGCGGGCAGATCACGAGGTCAGGAGTTCAAGACCAGCCCGATCAGCAGAGTGAAACCCCCGACTCTACTGAAATACAAAAAATTAGCCGGGCCTGGTGACAAGCACCTGTAATCCCAGCGACTCAGGAGGCTGAGGCAGGAGAATCACTTGAACCCTGGAGTCGGAGGTTGCAGTGAGCTGAGATCGTGCCATTGCACTCCAGCCCGGCAACAGTGCGAGACTCTGTCTCAAAAAAAAATTGTGTATTTGTATATGGTGTGTGTGTGTAAAATTTTTTTAAAAAGAAACTCTTAAAATGTCAATGTGTTAATTGGAGTGAAGTTTAGTGTGATAAACCAGAAAGGGGAAATGCTGGTTTGTCACTATAATTTTTCTCTTATTGAAAACTTACATTTATATCTACTGCAAATTCTTTATTCTGTGCAACTGATAAATCCAAGGTCACCCTTATCAAAATTTTGGTAATACTTAGTCTTCCACTGGAGTGCTTTTTCATGATAAACTGCATGTTTTATGAGTAGCTCCGTTATCTCTGAAGTCTCTGATGAATGCCATCTGGTCCTAATGCTGGGTTGCAATTTTTCAGGTTGTTTTTTGGCTCCTTCCATCTCCCCATCCTCCCTTTTTTTTTTTTTTTTTGATAACTTTTATTATAATAACTTTTTATTATAATAGATACTGCATTGCCTCTGAGTGCTTTTACTGACATTCTTTAAATTTTCGTTAACATGATGTCTCCCTTTTATTTCTGAAAACAAGAGAGGGTACCAGCATAGTACTATTTTACATCAAGTACTGTTATCAACACAACCACAGAACTTTCTTAATTCAAAGAATCTTTCCACTGATCAGTTTACAGTTTATGTATTCTTTCTGACTAGCAAGCATATTAACTTGAAATAGGTCATTTTCAGTGAAAAATCTAGCCTGTTATTTCAGAAACAGACAAAATAGTATTTTCTACTTCATGAGGAAAGAAGTATCTATTTAAAATTTTTTATTTTCTCCAATTACCTCCCTTGGTGAAAACAGCAACAGTATTGGGAACTGCCCCTAATATATATATATATATATATTTCCTTAACTGAAAGTTATCTCAAGCCCTTCTCTCGTAAGTGTCATATGTGAAAGACTGAACAGATTATTTTAAAAGTAGATAATGAGATCTAAGGAATTAAAATAGGGATTGGGAGTCAATCTAATTGGGATTACAGTTTCAGGGGAAGACAAACAGAAAGTGAATTGCAAGGGAAAAAAGCAAGGTACCAACTAGACAACCAAAGAAACCTTGTGAAATGGACAAGATGTGTCTATTTGAAGAATTCTAATAAAGTAATATGTCTGAGATCACTTGAACATTAACACTTCATATAGTTTGTGTCCTCTCCAGTACCTGTTCTGAGTTGATGATATACCTACTTTGAATTAATTTGAAAGCTAGATTACAAATGAAGTAATAAGAATTGAGGCCACTTCTCTGAGGTTACTGGAAGTGCAAGCATATGTCTATACCCAAACAATAACACAGATTACAGTTGATGATAATCTAGGCGTTGAAAGGAATGAGCGGCCGGGCGCTCACGCCTGTAATCGCAGCACTTTGGGAGGCCGAGGCGGGCGGATCACAAGGTCAGGAGATCGAGACCATCCCGGCTAACATGGTGAAACCCCGTCTCTACTAAAAATACAAAAAAATTAGCCAGGCTTGGTAGCGGGCGCCTGTAGTCCCAGCTACTCGGGAGCCTGAGGCAGGAGAATGGTGTGACCCCGGGAGATGGAGTTTACAGTGAGCCGAGATCACGCCACTGCACTCCAACCTGGGCGACAGAGCGAGACTTGTCTCACAAAGATAAAATAAAAAGATAGGGATGAGCAAGAGTTGAAACGGTCTGGTCCCTGGGATGCACTTTCCTCAAGATCCCCTTGAGTTGTATATTTGGATGGCAATTTAATATCAGTTTTGCGTTAGAGCAGTTGTGTATCAAATGTTTTTTGCAGTGTCTAAGTCAAGAATATGGTGGTGCAGGTCCTATCCCATTGACCTCACTATGCTGAAGTTTTATCTGTGGTCAGTGGAGTACTTTGTACTCTTCAGAGTGATGGCCAGTAATTCTAAAAGCCTAAGGTTTTCTGAATCATCTACTCTCGTTATCTCTGCATATTTTGAAAAAGTTTATGTTTATTATCTTCTGACCAGTCCAACCCTAATTCGTATATTCTCTCTGCCTAAAGTAATCTCTTCCCTGCCTGCCTACCTCACCAACTCCTGCTCATTCCTTAAGATTTCATTTAGATTTCACCTTCAACTTTTCTGTGAAATGTTCTTGCTGACTCCTTTCCTCCACCCAAAAGATAAACTTCCACCCAGAATTTTCTTGTTTTATCTTGTTAATGCTTCATTTTCATTATCAGTTTCTGATTTCAGCTCAGAAATAGGGATTTCACAATCCTAGTGGGATTGTGATTGTGATTGTGATGTACTTTGCTCTTGTGTTTTATGTTCAGATGCCCAGTAAATGTCAGTGTTACTTCTGATTGGCACTTGGATGAGATTAGACATCTGCCTGCTATATGTCCAGTGCAGAAGCTAAGTCATCTCTGGTTCCATCTTATTCTTCTCTGCCTGTTGACCATTGCAAGATACTGTCCTTGCAGGGCCAGTGCTACACTGGCTTTCCTCCACAGTCCTACCCACATTGTTAGCAAGTCATAGTTTTCGGAGCATCATTCCATGGTTGATCTCATTTTATCTCCTCAACTACTTTTAGCATATAAGTGAATTATAAAGCAAAAGCCACAGGTCATACAACTAGTTTCTAGCAGCAGCACTGTCATGGGAACTCCTAGATCTATTTACTCTTAGCATGTTATCGTTATACAATGATATTACTCCCTTACCAGCAATATTGGTAGTGCTCTTTTTTTAAAGCAGAGGCACTTAAAATGGTTAGAGTAGTTGGTTTTGGTTTTCAAATTGACTACATGGTTATTGTATTTTGATTAACAGTTTTATGCACAGAATATTCTGAGACTTTACCTCTAAATATTAAATCACAGGTTCCAATATTCTCATTTGAAAATTGAGAACCTAATTGAAAATTGAGAACAACTTGTTATTAATACAACTTTTCTAGTTGCATTCTTTTCAAAATTTTTTGGAATTTTTTGGTACTAGGTCTGTTATATGAAAGTGTAAATTAAAGTTCTTATTGCTTTTCTGGCTACTTTTTTTTTTTCAATTATGCTAACTGCTCTCTTGCCTTCCTCTATTTCAGTTACTTAGGTAATTTAAGTACAAGGATTTTTTAGAATCACCTCACTGGTAGTTTGAAATATTTAATATCTTTCAAAATCTGCCTGGTGATTAAAATTTTTTTTCTACTTTACCGTGCTTTATTTAGCCAGTTCATTATTAATAGGCATTCACATTATTGTGCTTCCTTTTGAAGTTTGAAAGAATGCTGCAGTAACCATCCTTGTATTTCTTAAAAGTAGAATTTCTGGGTTAAATTATATGTGCCTTTTAAATTTTGACAAATGTTTTCTGTCTTTGTCCATTTATGCTGATGTAGCAAAATACTGTAAACTGGGTGGCTTGTAAACAACAGGAATTTATTTCTCACTTCCCAAAGGTCCTACATCCTTCTGTCAGCATGCTGGTGATTATGTTTCTACATATGAATTTTAAGGGGACCATTCAGACCATAGCAGTTGCCAAATTTTCGTTATTCATAACTGTACTAATTTACACTGCCAGCAATTTGTAGAGATGCCTGTCCTTGAGAATGCAGCATATTAACAAAGTTTTTCATGTATGTCTGTCCAGTGGTAGGAAAATAATATCCTACATGACTATTATTTATATTATAAAATTCATATTATTATAATTTTAATTTGTATTTACTTTTTACTTGTATTTATTTTACATAGTATATATTTGCATCTTAATATCCACTTATATCTAATTTTCATGTTTGTTGTAAGGAAAGCTGAGCATCTTATATATAAGAGCCATTTGTATTTTCTCTTTTATAACCAATTTGTCCATGTCCTTTGTCCATTTTCTATTAAGTTGTAAACATTGATTTGAAGGAGTGTCTTATATAGTAAGGAAATAATTTATTCTGTTTGTTGTTTGTTAATTGTTGTTTGACGTTGTTATTAATAACCATCTATTTTTTGCCTGCAGAAATTTATTTTCTTCTTTTTGCAAAATTGATCAATCTTTTGTGTACTACTGTGTTTTATGTCATAGTTAGAAAAAAATTTTTTGCTCCAATATTATTTTTAAGCTTTTCATTATTTTATTTTAATGTACTTTTATATTTTGTTTAGGTCTTTAGTCGGCCTGAAATTTATTTTGTGGTAAATAGAGGAATAAGGAAGTTTTTGGGTGGACATGTTTTCACTTCTCTAGGAGTAGAATTCCTGTTGTCATATAGTAACTATGTTTGACGTTTTGAACTGTCAAACTGTTATAAAACAGCTGTACCACTTTACATTTCTACCAGCAGTGTCTGAGGCTCTAATTCTCCACATCTTCACCAACACTTGTTATTAGTTTTTTACTATAGCCACCCAAGTGGGTATGAAGTAGTATCTTATTATAGTATTGAATTGCCTTTCTCTAGTAACTAATGATATTAAGCATCTTTTCATGTTCTTATTGCCTATTTATGTAACTTTTGAAGGAAAATATCTATTTAAATCCTTTACCCATTTTTAAATTGGGTTATTTATCTTTTTTATTGTTTGTAAGAGTTCTTTATATATTCTGGATAAGTCCCTTATCCAGATAGAAAATCATAAGTCTATGATTTTCAGGTATTTTCTCCCATTCTGTGGTGTCTTTCCATGTTCTTGATGGTGTCCATTGAAGTACAAAAGTTTTTTTTTGTTCTTCATTTTAATTATATCAAATGCGTCTTTTTTTTTTCTTTAATCACTTGTATTCTTCATTGCCTAACCAAAAAAGCTCTGCCTAATCCAAGGTCATTAATATTGACCCCTATTTTTGTCCCAAGAGTTTTATAGTTTTGCTCTTACATGTAGGTTTGTGATCAGTTTTGAGTTAATTTTTGTGTATGGTTTAAGAAAGTAATCCAGCTTTATTATTTTGCATATGGATATCCAATTTCAGCACCATTTGTTAAAAAAGCTACTGTATCAATTGACCATATATGTGAGGGTTTATATCTGGACTCTGAATTCTCTACCAATGATCTATATTGGTCTTTTCTGATGCTAGTGCCACACTATCTTAAGTACTGTAGCGTTTTAGTAAGTTTGGAAATCAGGTAAGTGTGAGAGCTTTAACTTTGTTCTACTTTTTCAAGATTTCTTTGACTTACCTGCTGATTTTTCCAAAATCACAGCACATCAAAAGAAATACAAATAGCACCAGTAACCCTTTGTTTTAGCACATATGTAATGTAAATAGTCTCTTGAAATTTGTTCTTAATGGATTATTTTCCAGGTACTATCCCTTGATTATATTAGACCTAGGTACTACTCTGGTCAGGTAGAGTCTGAACATTTATGGGCTTTAGTTTTTTTCTTGTATTTAGAAGTTGAATCAATTAGATACCCTAAGTCCCTAATATCGCTTCTAAAAATTTGGGTCAATAATTCCTCCTTTCATCCTATTATAGTTGAACATGTAAGTATAGGAGAGGAAAAATGTCCTCATTAGTTAGTATTAATGAAACACCCATGTTGTACAATTCACAGTAAGTTTTAAAATGGAACGCTAGAATGATTGTGAGTGCTATGGCAAATGGCTTGAATTTTGGTAACTCATAAAATTCTACAAGTCCTCCTTCACTGTTTACTTCCCATATTAGAAATTAAACACAATCTAATCTTTTAAATTACAATGCAAAAGGCGATTTTAGAAACATTTATGCTGTAAAGTGAGGGATTTCAACACACGACTGACAACACTAGACAGATCATCCAGACAGAAAATCAACAAAGAAACCCTGGGCTTAAATTGGACTTTAGACCACATGGACCTAGCAGACATTTACAGAGCTTTCAACCTCAAAACCACAAAATATACATTATTCTCATTAGTGTATAGAACATTCTTCAAGGTAGACCATATGTTGGGCTACAAAAGAAGTCTCAGTAAATTTTTGAAAATCAAAATCACATCAAGTATCCTCTTTGAGCAGAGTGGAATAAAACCAGAAATCAATTCCAAAAGGAATTCTCAAAACTACACAAATATATGGGAATTAAACAACCTGTTCCTGAATGATCAGTATGACAAAATTAAGATGGAAATTTAAAACAATTTTGGAACAAATGAACATGAAGACACAACATACCAAAACCTCTGGGACACAGCAAAAGCAGTGCTAAGAAGAAAGTTTATAGCATTAAATGCCCACATCAAAAGAATAGATCACAAATGAATAACCTAATGTTGCATGTAAAGGAACCACAAAAACAAGAATAAACCAAACCCAAAGCTAGCAGAAGAAAAGAAGTAACAAGTCAGTACAGAACTAAAATAAATTGAAACCAAAAAAAAAAAAATCAGTGAAACAAAAAGTTCTATTAAAAAAGATAAACAAAATTCATAGACTGCTCAATAGGCTAACCAAGAAGAGAGAAATTCAAATAAACACAATCGGAAATGAAACAAGAGAAATTACAGCTGATACCACAGAAATACAAAAGATCATCAGAGACTACTATAAACAACATTATGCTCACAAACTAGAAAACCCAGAGGAAATGGATAAATTTTGAAAAACATACAACCTCCCAAGATTGAACCAGGAAAAAACAGAAATCCAGAACAGTAATAAAAATCTCTTAAAAGCAACAAAAAAAGCCCAGGACCAGATGGTTTCACAGCTAAATTCCACCAGATGTACAAAGAAGAACTGGTACCTAGCTTACCAAAACTGTTACAAAAAACCAAGGAGGAGGGAATCTTCCCTAACGTATTCTGCAAAGCCAGTAACACCCTGATGTCAAAACCAGGCAAGGACACAACAAAAAAAGAAAACTATAGACCAATATCTTTGATGAACATAGATGCAGAAATCTTCAACAAAATACTATGAAACAGAATCCAACGACATATCAAAAATAAATAATACCACTTTGCAGAAGAGGCTGAGGAAGATGGATGAATAGAACCCTCCAGCAATCATCCCCACCTATACAAACACCAAATTGAACAACTATCCACACAAGAAAGCACCTTCATAAGAACCAGAAGTTAGGTGAGCGAATCACAGTACCTGGTTTTAACATCATATCAACGAAAAAGGCACTGAATAGAATAGGAAAGACAGTCTTGCATTGTCCCATCTGTCTCTCCCCATCTCTCAGCAGTGGCAGCTTAGCACAGAGAGTGCTTAGGGGAGGGAGAGCGCAGTAATTGTGGGACATTGCATTGGAGCTCTGTGCTGCCCTGTCACAGCGGAAAGCAACACAGGGCAGAATTCAGCCAGCACCCATGGAAGGAACATTCAGACCATCCTGTAGCCAGGGGGAACCATCCATTCCAGCCTTTGGAATCCGAGTTCCAGCTAGCCCCACCAGCAAGGCTATAGTGCTTTGAGGTCCTAAAGAAATCAGAAAGGCAGTCTAGGCCACAAGGACTGTGATTCCTGGACAAATCCTTGTGTTGTGCTGGGCTTGGAGCCAGTGAACTTGAGGTACATGCAACCCACTGAGACACCAGCTGTGGTGGCCAGGGAGGTGTTTGTGTCACCCCTCCCCCAACCCTAAGCATCACAGCTTGCAGCTCCCACAGAGACTCCTTCCTTGGTCTGAGGGGAGAAGAATGGGAGAGGGAAGAAGACTTTGTCTTGCAATTTGGATACAGCTCAGCCACAGTAAAATAAAGCATCATGCTGAGTCCTAAAGCCCCCATTCCAGGCCCTGGCTCCTGGATGACATTTTTTACTTAATTTTTTTTTTTTAATTTCAATAGATTTTTAGAGAGCGGGTGGTGTTAGGTTACATGAATAAGTTATTTTGTGGTGGTTTCTGAGATTTTGGTGCATACAACCCTGAACGTGCCCAATCTCATCCAGATGACGTTTTTAGGCACATACTGGATCAGAAGGGAACCCACTGTCTGAAGGGAACAACCTAGTCTAGGCAGGATTAATCACCTACTGACTAAAGAACCCTTGAATAAACATCAGCAATAGCCAGGCACTACTCACCAGTGAACCTTGGGCGAGACCTAGTACTGTGCTGGCATCAGGTGTGACCCAGCACATTTCCAGCTATGGTGTCCACAGAGGAAGACTCCTCCTGCATGAGGAAAGGAGAAGGAAGAGTAAAAAGGACTTTCTCTTGCAAGTTGGGTACCAGCTCAGCCACAGGAAAAGAAACCACCAGTAGACTCCTAAAGTTTCCAGTTTCAAGCCCTAGCTCCTGGACAGTATTTCTAGACCCACCCTTGACCAGAAGAAAACCCCCTCGCCCTGAAGGGAAAAACACAAGTCTAGCTGGATTTATTACTGCTGATTAAGGAGCCCTAGGGCCTTGAGTAAAACTCAGTGGTGGCCAGGCAATAGTTGCCACAGGCCTCCGGTGATACCCAGTACTGTGCTGGTTTCAGGTCTGACTCAGCACAGTCCCAGTGGTGGTGACCACAGGAGTGTTTGTGACCCCCTCCCCCCAGTTCCAGACAGCCCAGCATGGAGAGAGAGATTCTGTTTGGGGAAAGGTAAGAAAAGAGAACAAGAGACTCTGCCTGTTAATCCAGAGAATTCTGAATTCGACAAACAAAAGCTGAGGGATTTTTGTCAACACCAGATCTGTCCTACAAGACATGCTAAACGGAGTTATTCAGTCTGAAATAAAAGGATATTAATGAACTATAAGAAATCATCTGAAGATGCAAAAGTCATTGGTAATAGTAAGTACACAGACAACTACAGAATATTATAAAACCGTAATTGTGGTATGTAAACTACTCATATTTTGAGTGTTTTGAGTAGAAGGACTAAAAGATGAACCAATCAAAAATAAGTGCTATAACCACTTTTAAGACATAGATAGTACAATAAGATCTAAATAGAAACAATAAAATGTTTAAAAGTGGGAAGAAGTTACAGTGTAGAGTTTTATTGGTTTTCTCTTTGCTTCTTTGTTAGTGTGTTTATAGAACCATAGTGTTAGCTTATCAGTTTAAAATAATGGGTTGTAAGATGTTATTTGCAAGCCTCATGATAACCTCAAATCATAAAGCCTACAACAAATAAACGAAAAATGAAAAGCCAGAAATTAAAATGTACCACCAGGGAAAATCACCTTTATGAACAGGAAGACTAGAAGAAAGGAAAGAAGGAAGGGAAGACTACAAATAAGACTACAATCAGAAAACAAATAACAAAATGACAGGATATTGAAGAGATTTCTGTACTCCAATGTTACATCAAGTTAAAAAAGCTTTTACTCAGCAAAGGGGTGGTTAATGGATACAAAAATATAGTAAGATTGACTAAGATGTAGTATTTGATAGCACAACTGAGTGATACAGTCAACAATAATTGTACATTTTTAAATAAAAGATGTAATAGGATTGTTTGAAACACAAAGAAGAGATAAATGCTTGAGGTGTTGAATATGCCATTTGCCCTGATGTCACTATTATACATTGTGTGCCTGTATCAAAGTATGTACCCCAAAAATATATACACATACTATGTACCCACAAAAAAAATTTAAGAAAACAAGAACAAATACTACTGAGCTATAGTAGCCAAAACAGTATAGTACTGGCATAAAAACAGAATAGAACAGAATAGAGAACCCAGAGATGGAATGGAACAGAATAGAGAACCCAGAAATAAATCCATACATCTACAGTGAACTCATTGTTGACAAAGGTGCCAAAAACATACATTGCAGAAAGGACAGTTTCTTCAACAAATGATTCTGGGAAAACTGAATATCCATATGCAGAAGCATGAAACTAGACCCCATCTCTTACTATAAACAAAAATCAAATCAAAATGAATTAAAGACTTAAATCTAAGACCTCAAACTATAAACCTTCTAGAAGAAAACATTGGGGAAACTCTATCTAGAGCATTGGTCTGAGCAAAGATTTCTTGAGTATATCCCAAAAGCTCAGGCAACCAAAGCAAAAATGGACAGATGGGATCATGTCAAATTAAAAACCTTCTGTACAGTGAAGGAAACAATCAACAAAGTCAGGAGAAAACCCACAGTATGGGAGAACGTATTTGCAAACTATCATCTGAAAAGGAATTGATAACCAGAATATACAAGGAGTTAAAACAACTCTATTGGGGGAAAAAAAAAAATCTAATAATCTCATTAAAAAATGAGCAAAAGACCTAAAGAGACATTTCTCAAAGGAAGACATACAAATGCTGAACCAGGTATATGAAAAGGTGCTCAACATAACTGATCATCAGAGAAATGCAAATCAAAACTACAATAAGATATTATCTCACCTCAGTTAAAATGGCTTTTATGCAAAAGGCAAGCAATAACAAATCCTGGCAAGGATGTGGAGAAAGGGGAACTCTCGTACACTGTGGGAACATACGTTAGTGCAACCACTATGGAAAACGGTTTGGAAGTTGCTCAAAAAACTAAAAACGTGCAATCCAGCAATCCTACTCCTAGGTGTATACCCAAAATAAAGGAAATCAGTATATCAAAGAGATAATCTTCACTTCTGTGTTTGTTGCAGCACTGTTGACAATAGCCAAGATTTGGAAGCAATCTAAATGTCCATCAACAGATGACTAGCTAGAGAAAGTATGATACATACATACAATGGAGTACAATTCAGCCATAAAAAGAATGAGATCCTGTCATTTGCTACACCATGGATGGAATTGGAGGACATTATGTTAAGTGAAATAAGCTAGCACAGAAAGACAAACCACATGTTCTCACTCATTTGTGGAGATTAAAAATTAAAACAAGCAAACTCATGAAGATAGAGAATAGACTGATGGTTACCAGAGACTGAGAAGGGTAGTGGTGGCAGAGAGGTGAGGATAGTTAAAGAGTGCAAAAATATAGTTAGATAGAGTGAATAAGATCTAGTGTTTGATAGCACAATAGGTTAACTACAGTCAACAGAAATCTATTGTACATTTAAAAAATAAATAGTATAATTGGAATATTTGTAACGGAAATTATAAATACTTGAGGTGAATGGATATCCCATTTCCCTTAATGTGGTTCTTATGTACCATATGCATGTATCAAAATATCTTATGTACCCCATAAATATACACATATATTGTTTACCCATAAAAATTTAAAATTTTAAAAAAGATAATCTCAATAGGTGCTGAAAGAGTATGCAGTACAATTCAGCATCCTTCATGATAAAAGCTCTCAACAAACTAGGCATAGAAGAAATATGCCTCAAAATAATAAATGCAGTATATGACAAACCCACAGCCAGTGTTACATCGAACAGGAAAAAATTAACAGCATTCCCCCTAAGAAACAGAACAAGTATCCCCACTTTCACCACTGTTATTCAACATAGTACTGTAAGTTCTAGTTGTAGCTATCAGGAATCAGAAGAAATAAAAGGCATCCAAATTGGAAAAGAGGAAGTTAAATTATTTCTGCTTGCTTGTGATAGGTGCTAAAGATGCCTAGATTTTATAAATGAATTCAGTACAGTTGCAGGATGTACGTAACATACAAAAATTAGTAGCATTTCTGTACACCGGTAACAGTCAAGCTGAGAACCAAATCAAGAAGTCAACCCCATTTATAATAGCTACCAAAAAACAAAATAAAATAAAATACATGGAATATATTTAACCAAGGAAGTGAAAGATCTCTACAAGGAAAACTATAAAACACTGATGAAAGAAATTGTAGATGACACACATGAATGGAAAAACATCCCATGCTCATGAATTAAAAGAATCTGTATCATTAAATTGACCATGCTGCCCAAGGCAATCTATAGATTCAGTGCAGTTCCTATCAAAATATCAATGTCATTTTTCACAAAATTGTAAAAAATAATTTTAAAATTCACATGGAACCACAAAAGAGCCTGAATAGCCAAAGCAATCCTAAGCAAAAAGGACAAAGCTGGAAACATCACAATACCTAATTTCAAATTATAATTCAAGGCCACTAAGTACCACTCTTTTTTATACCAGTACCAAAAAAGAATGCTACTGGTATAAAAACAGACACATAGATCAATAGAACAGAATAGAGAACCCAGAAATAAAGCCACATACCTACATTCAACTGATCTTTGACAAAGTTGACAAAAATATACACTACAAAAGGATACCCTATTCGATCAATGGTAACAATGCTGGGAAAATTATACAGCCATATCCAGAAGTTGAAACTGGACCCATATCTATCACCATATGCAAAAATTAACTCAATATGGATTAAAGACTTAAATATAAGAACCTGAAACTACAAAACTTCTAGAAGAAAACCTAGGAAAAAATCTTTTGGACATTGGTCTAGGCAAAGAATTTATGACTAAGACCTCAAAAGCAAATGCAACAAACAAAAACAAAGATAGACAAGTGGAACTTGATTGAACTAAAAAGTTTCTGTATAGCAAGAGAAATAATTAACAGAATGAACAGACAACCTATGGAATGGGAGAAAATACTTGCAAACAGTATATCTGACAAAGGACTAATACCAGAATCCACAAGGAACTCAAACAACTAAACAAGGAAAAAAAAAAAAAAAAAAACCATTTAAAAAGCAAACAAAGGACATAAACATTTTTCAAAAGAAGACATACAAATGGCCAAAAAGCATATGAAAAAAAAAAGTTCTCTAATCATCAGAGATGTGAAGATTAAAACCAAAATGCAATACCATTTTATATGAGTCAGAATGGCTATAATTAAAAAGTCAAAAAATTACAGGCGTTGGTAAGAATGCAGAGAAAATGGGAATGTAAATTAGTACAACCATTATGGGGAACATTTGAACATTTGTCAAAGAATTAAAAATAGAACTATCATTTTATACAGCAGTCCCACTACTGGATATTTACCCAAAGGAAAAGAAATCATGTATAAAGAGACCTGCATTCATATGTTTATCACAATACTGTTTAGAATAGCAAAGCATTGAAATCAACCTACGTGTCCATCAATGGATGATTGGATAAAGAAAATCTAGTGTTATATACATGGAATACTACTCAGCCATAAAAAAGAATGCAGTCATTTATTTTGCAGCAACATGGATGGAACTGGAGGCCATTATCTTAATTGAAATAACTCAGAAACAGAAAGTCAAATACCACACGTTCTCACTTATGAGTGGGAGCTAAATAATATATACACATGCAGAGTGGAATAATGGACATTGGAGACTCAGGTGGGTGAGGGGGATGAGGAACTACCTAATGAGTACAATGTACACTATTCAGATAATGTAACTAAAAGCTTTACTGCTGTGAGGTATATCCACATAACAAAACTGCACTTGTACTCACTAAATATATTTTTTAAAGTAAGAAATATGTATACTGTAATAGTCTTTCTGTGCAAATAAGATGTACTTCCTATGACAGTGAGCTATTAAGCCTAATGGAAATATATTTCTAAATATTTTACCCATGTTTCTCATAATAAGCAGTTCTCACTTCTAGGTTCTCTGCTTATGTAACCTACTGAGGTTTTAAGCACAATTTTTTTATTATAATTTAAATTGCATATACTTCTGTTCACTAAAGTAGACCTTGACATTCTGGATATCAGTGACTTTTACTTCTTTAAAATTAAAGCAGAGAAGTTAGTAGACATAAATTTAAATATACACAGAAATAAAAAGAGCAAAAAAAAGTTAGATGTATTTTCCCTAACCAGTTTTTATTTTAAGTATCATATACTTATATAGTTTTCTCTATTACCTTTCTTTTACAATACCTGAAGACGTCTGTTTATGTCACCTATTGCCTAATTTTATTAACTTACATTAGAATTTATGATCATGTGATTTGTTAACGTGCAGTAACGTACACTTTCTGTTTATAACCTTGATATAGGCATTAAACATAATTTTTTGTAATTTAGTACTTTAAAGCCTCATAATATACAGTTATGTATATAATTAGGAAAAAATTCATCAAATAATTATGAACAGTTTTCAAAAATGAGATGTAATGTGTCCCACCTTCTGTTAACTAGGAAAAGTAGCACAAATCCTGTGGTTTTTTTCTACTTTGAATACCCAGTTTAGTGGTACAGAAAAGATCAAATTATATATCTTTTGAATAAATGTTGGTTTACAGTGTCCAAAATAATATTTTTTCTCACGTCTACTCTTCTTTTCTAGCCTTCCCCTCAGAAAGTTCTTGTGCTTGGCTTTCTGATTTCTTAGTAACTTCTCTTCTCCTGGACATTTTGGCTCATGGACCTTCAAGTCATCATTTCTTCCTTTCAGTTATTCCTTTACCGCTACCCTAAGACAGTGACAGCAGTCAGCACATACATTGTTTTGGGATCAATCCATAGATTCTGAGTGCCAGGGCAACTGGGTAAAGGTGACAGAGAATGCCAGTTGAAGCTGCAACCACCCTTCTCTCTTACCGTGGCTCTATATTATTGTGACCTCTTAGATCCTCTTCTCATGTCCTTTCTAGGCCATTGCAAGGGAGAAGCTCCATTCCCTGGTTGTTGTGGATACATTCGTTTTCTGGGGCTGTCATAGCATGCTATCAGAAACTGAGTGCCTTAAATGCAAAAGTTTTGTGATCTGGCCTCACAATTCTGGAGGCTGGTAGTCTGAGATCAAGGTGTCAGCAGGATTGGTTTCTTCTCGGCTGTGAGGGAGAATAAGTTCAATGCCCCTCTCCTACCTTCTGGTGATTTGCTGGCAACCTTTGGCATTCCTTATAGTGTATTATCCCAACCTCTGCTGTCACCTTTACATGGTGTTCTCCTTTATGTGTGTGTCTCTGTGTCCAAATTTTTCCTTTTTGTAAGGATATCAGTCATACTGGATTATTACCTCTAATGACCTCATTTTTACTTGATTACCTCTGTAAAGACCTTGTTTCCAAATAAGGACATATTCTGAATACAGTGGGTTGGGACATCCTATCTTTTTAGGGAGACACGATTCAGCGCATATCACTGGACATCTTATAATAGCCAATGTCAGAGTATCCAAAGCTGGGACACACACCTTCTTCCTTTGATAAGCATAGTTCCACAACTGAAGGAAGGGAAAGTCTTCTCTTTTCCTTCTTTGCCCCTTATGCTGTCACTAAAGAATGTACAGGTAGTTCTCAGAAATATAATGGTCCAGGGACTACATTGGTATAAAAGGTAAGGGCAGGTACAGTGGCTTATGCCTATAATCTCACCATTTTGGGAGGCTGAGGTGGGAGGATTGCTTGAGCCCAGGAGTTTGAGACCAGCCTGGCAACATGGCAACACTTCATCCCTACAAAAGATACAAAAAAAAATTATCCAGGCATAGTGGTGCACACCTGTAGTCCCAGCTACTCAGAAGGCTGAGGTGGGGCAATCATTTTAGCCTACGAGGTTGAGGCTGCAGTGAGCTGTGATCAAGCCACTGCACTCCAACCTCGGCGAAAGAGCAAGACCCTGTCTCAAAAACAAACAAAACAAAACCCAACCAAAGTAATTATACGGCAATTTTGTCCTCAAAGAGTGTAATAGAAAATTTGATATTATAACTGAGTACTAAGGGGAACAGTCCAAAAGTAAAACGGAAGATGAGAAGAAAAGCCTTTGAGGACCTAAGAGAGCCAGCTCTAGAGGACCTAGGATTTGGACCTCATTTGAGGTTAGATGATGCATAGTAAAGAAAGGCATTGCAAATGAGGAGGAAGCATGGTGAGTCTGGAGTCAGTGTGGAGCATCAGTTTGTATGGAAGACACAGGCAGTGAAGACACTGGCTGGAGCAGATTTATGTGGAAGCAAGACTTTTCTGTCTTGTTCTCCTTGGTACCTTCAGTGTCCATCCAAATGCTTGGCATATAGTAAGCACTGAATAAATACTGATTTAATGAATGACTATTAGAAAGGCAGAGCAAACTGTTTTGGTTAGTGAGGAAAGAAAAAGAATATTTATTTTAGGAATGCAAGTCCTTTTAATTATTAGGCCCCAGAGAGACATTTAAATGAGACTGCAGTCATGCCCTGCTACCCACTTTGAGTTATGTATTCATCTCTTGAAACTGCTTGCTCTTGCCACAAGTACCTACAAATTAACCTAATAATGCCACACTGCACACTGTAACCCATACCCTATAGTTTAGCAATGTATAACCAATCACTAATCAATGTTTTTTTATAAGCCAATGAGAATTCCTGACAAACAACTTTGTATCAGTCCACTCCCTGTCCCCCTTTCTTGCCTTTAAAAATCCACTTGTAATGGCCGCTAAGTGGAGGGTATATTCAGGACAACTTAAATCTGTGCTCCTGGGTCGCAGTCTTCAAGTTTGGCCCAAATGAGCTCTCTACTTATATTCATTTTGTCTCAGTTTCTTCCTTTTGGTCAACATTAGCTAGGGTAGATTAAAATCGGTGCAGAAAAGTTCAAACATGATGAAATACGGTGCAGCTATAAAATTCTGAGATAGCAGATTGACATGAGCAAATTGTATTAGGAAGATTAGTCTGAGAGTAGCATAAAGGCAGGATGAATTCAAGCTTAGAGTGTTGGAATTCTCAGAAATGAATAATAAGCTAGAACGTTTTGGAAATAGTATTGGTGTGAGGCAATGAAGATGTGAAGGTGGAAATAGAAGTGTTGCTAAGAATGTTGGTGTGAGTTGCAAAATGAGTGCCCCTCTCATCACTAAACATTAATTTGTATCCAAATCATTTTGCATCTTCTACCAGTCTCCCTTCTTCAAGTTGCCTTGAAGAGGCATCACATCATTCCCAAGTTTTAAAACCTAGTGCCTCCTATTTTCTTTTTCTACAAATAGAAACTTTTATGCCTACTTTTCTAGCTTATAATTTCCACCCACCTTTATTTCTCACTAACCTTCATATTGCTCAGGTCCTTTTTCTTTGCATTTCTTGTTTCTTCCTCTCTTCCAATTGTATAAATCCTGCCTAGCCTTCAAAAACCAACTTGAGGAAGAATCCACACTTGGAGCTTTCCTCTACTTGTCAGACCCTCAGTGAATTTTTTTCTTTTCAGTTTGCTGCATGTTTATGTGCAAAATTTAATGATTTTTAACTCTAATCCCAGAGATGCCTCAGATCCAAGGAGCCTCATTGGGGATGAAGGACAGTTGGCACAGATGGCACGCTGAAGCCTCCCTGTACCCTCTTTAACCAAAATGTTTCTGCTCATATAGATTTTATATAATGGGATTTTGTGTGAGATAACTTGGAAGAGAGTTCCATAACTTAAACAAGTATTTGGGAAATGTTGCTCTCTAATAATAATACCAACTCATTTGTTACTCAGTCAATGAAATACTGTTACTTGCGTTTTTGTTTTGTATGTATATGTTTTGTCTCATAAATTACACTGGAAGCTCCTTGAAATTTGTTATCTGTCTTTTCCCCAATGGGGAAGGATTCTAGGTAGAATCAACAAACCTAGAATCTGGGGACCTACAATGTTCTTTACTAGTGGTACCCTTGGACCTGACACTGAATATTTGATAGCTCCCTTCTTCTGTGTCCTTATCTGAAAAGTAATAATGAGGTATTAAATTCTGCAGATGAAAGAAGGATTAGGCCTTTGTATTGAAGTGCAGTGCCAAGCAAAGGGGATGTATTCTGTTGATTGATTCATTTTTAAGTTTCATTTTGTAGATCTATGAAATTCATACTGAGATTTTAAGTGACACAAGCACTGCCTCTCTCAGTAATATCTCATTTTTAAAGACAGCTTATAAGAGAGGGTTGTACATAACCCAAAGAAATGGATTGATAAAGATATGATTTCATGCATCAGTAGCAAGTAAGGAGGATAGATTTTTCAGGAAGGCCACTTCAATTATCAGTTTTTTGTGAGACTGACCCAGTCTTGTGCCATAACTTCTCAATCCCATTTATGCCTTTTGGCCTAACTTCTTTACACTGATGCACAATATGTGAACTGGTACATTTTCCTGAACTACATGTATAGCAAAGCCCCATTATTTATATTTTTCTTACTACGTTATTTAAGAAGTATACAATTAATGAAAGTTCCACTGATTTGCTTATTTCCTTTGGATTACAACTACATTTGAGATGCAAGAGGGTAGCTTATTGCAATTAAGAAGTAGGAAAACAAGGCTGCTGAGTGGAATACTGAACTGAGAATAAAGTGCCTTTGTCACCATAGAGCCCAGTTGTTCTTTAAGCATATTCTTAAAAGAGTGAATGAATGGAGCAGGATAGCATAATATTTTTTCTGCATCCAGTACAAGGGTAGAGCTGTGGTTTTCTTGAGTCACTGAGACAGAAAGAAGAAAAATTTCAAAAGAAACAAGTAAAACTCTTTTCTGGCTAAAAGGTACTTTATACATAATATGCCCATAATGTCTCTAGGATAAAAATAACTTTGCCCAGTTCCTGAAAAGGAATTCTGTGGGGTAGAATCAACAAACCTGGAATCTGGGGACCTACAATATTCTTTACCAGTGATGCCCTTGGACCCGACACTAAACATTTGATAGCTCCCTGCTTCTGTTTCCTTATCTGAAAATACGTAGTAATGAAGTACCTTCCTCAGATGAAAGAGTAATTAGACCTTTGTTTTGAAGTGCAGTGACAACATATGGTGAAAATCCTGTCCATGAGATCCAGTAAAAGAAACAAAAGATACTCAACATTTCAGACTTTGTATAGTCAATGAGTAAATAAACAAAGAAACAAACAAAAGAGTATTCCCTAAGAACCTAGATGTAGTGTCTTAGGAACTGGGCCACCTAGTGGGGATAGAACGATGAATAAAACATGGCTTTTGTCCTTGAGAAAGTCACAGAGAGGAAGCAGGCCTGTAAACAGGCAAATCACAATATGGTTTGATAAGTAGTGTCTTGTGAATGGATTTGATAAGCAGGTATGTTTAACAAGGAATGCCCAGGGAAAAGATAAATAGGATTTTGACATCTTCAAAGATGAGGTTGTAATGGAAAAAGCTTCAAAAGGGAGTTATTTTGAAGATTGTATTGCTAGGCATTCAACATCAAATATCAGGTGTGGTAAATCTTGGTCCTCTGTTGTCTAAATATAATAATTTAAGAATTTTGCTGTTAGATTTTCTTCTAAAATCAAAGAGCTGAAATTTGAAATGAAAATGTGGAGAAACTTCCATGGAGATAGCATTTTCTTTTGCTAAAATTGAGTCTAAAATTCTAATACAAGTATCATTCCAAACCATAAGCAAACCGATGCATACAACCACGTGTCACTAAAAGCAATTTCTAATGATGCTTGCTCCCCAGCCCGTTTAAATCTACCTCTCATGTTATTTCTTTCTCTCTCTGACTCTTCTTAATTTCATCATTTGAAAAACTGAGAGCAGGCCATCTACCTATCTTTCTCCCTTCCTCATCTCCTGAACTATGTTTTTTTACCTACTTGAGCCTTCTGTCCCCCATATCCAGTTGGGCAAATAGCTCATCCTTCCCATGTAGCCCCCAGCCTCAGGGCCATCATGCCTTATTGTACATAATAAAATCCCACAATGTTATTTCTGCCACTTTTCCTTCTCATCCTTTCAAAAAGATGTTGTTTTTGTTTTCTTCCCTGAATTGCAAGGAGATTATGCATCTTCTAAAGATGGAGAGATCTATATATGATCATATCTTATTATTAAATGAGAATTTATACCTTAATTTATAGAAATACCAGAAATTGTACAATGTGACTTTGCTTGTTTCCTCAGAAATGCTAAAGTTCTTTTATCATCATTATTATTATTCATCAATTCCCCTCTTTTCATTCACTTGTGTACTGATGACTCCTCTCTAGTTTGTCCCCATAGCAACACTGGATAATGCTAATGAAACT
Source organism: Mandrillus leucophaeus (assembly GCF_000951045.1). NCBI lineage: Eukaryota > Metazoa > Chordata > Mammalia > Primates > Cercopithecidae > Mandrillus > Mandrillus leucophaeus. The sequence goes on from NW_012106341.1 coordinate 2,013,477, forward strand.
GTAACATCTTAAGCTCTCCCACAGAGCATCTCTGTTAAAATAGCCATGAAACACTATTTTCTTTCCTTAAAAGAAATCAGTATTTTGGAATCTCTCCCATGATCAAGACTTAACTTTCTAAACTGTGTAACTAGCATTGAATCTTTAATTTAGAGAAGCTTTTTAGAAAGCAATAAACCACATTTGCGACACCACCGCCTTCCCCACATTCATATCACATTTTGGTGTACAGCCATGGTTCTCAGAATATGGTTCCTCAGCAGCATCAGCATCACCTGGGAACTTGTTAGGGATGCTAATTGACATGCCATACTCCTAACCTACTGAATCAGCAACTCTGGGAATGGAGCCCAATACTCTGTTTAAACAAGTCCTCTCCAGGTGATTCAAATGCGTGATACAATTCAGGAACCACTGGTGTACAGGATAGGCAGTGCTGTAGTAGGCAACAACATCACATCCAGTTTGTGTGTGTGTCTGGGGTTGTGTTGACATGATTGGAAATTAATGTGCTGTTTGTTTTTTATAGCCTTTAAATTTATTTATGCTATGAAATATTAGCTGAATAACAATTTGTGTTAAAATAAATATGGCATTACAGAATGTCAGATTAGCTAATGAAAATAAGTGTTTCCTAATCCTTATTTATCTGTTATTAACAAGTGTAAGAAAAAGCCAAGTTAAGGTCAGGTGCAGTGGCTCATGGCTGTAATCACAGCACTTTGGGAGGCCAAGGCGGGAAGATTGCCTGAGCCCAGGGGTTCAAGACCAGCCTGGGCAACATAGTGGGAACTTGCCTGTACAAAAAATGTTTGAAAATTAGCCAGGCACAGTGGCATGGGCTTGTAGTCCCAGCTGCTCCAAAGGCTGAGGTGGGAGGATTGCTTGAGCCTAGGGGAGTTTGAGGCTTCAATGAGCTGAGATCGCGCTGCTGTAATCCAGCCTGGGTAACAGAGCCAGACCCTGTCTCAAAAAAACAAAAGAAAAAAAAAAAAAAAAAAAAAAAAAAATGATTGCCATTTACTCCATAGTAGTAGGTAATGACTCCAACTATAAAAGTGTGTATTTTTTCTTCTATTTTTGTTTCTTAAATGGAAAGCTAATATATTTCAATTGTGTGAATGCTGACAAGTATTCACCTTTTTGAAAGAAGTCTTTTAAATAGTGCTTTTTCTGTTTGTGGTTAATAATTCATTCTTTTTATGCTTAAACACATCAAAAGCATACAGTAAAAAAATGATTTTTTGGAAACTATGACTTAGCAAAAAATAGGAAGCTGATATAATAGAGAATTGCAAAAAAGACACAAATTAACTTTATCACTTAAAGTTTTAAGAGGCAGGTAGGATCCAGAAGTTGAAGATCCAGGCAGAAATTTAAGTCTCTGAGACAGTCTTTAAAGTTAAGTATAAGAATTGCTTTTCATCACAAAAGCTGAACCACCTCTATGCTAGGATGTGGGAACAGAGCCTGAAAAAGTTACATTGTTGGTGATCTGGCCAGACCTGAAATCCCATCTGTCAGACTTTAATATAAATAGCTAAACAGGATTCAGAAATCAAGATAAGCAAGAATCTTTTGATCAGGAATCCAGATGTCAGTTATTCCAAGGAATCAGTAGCAATACAGTAATTCCCGTTACCCATGTAAACCTGATATAATAAGCACCTGGCATGTGCCGCTTCCTCTTGAGGATCACTGCCCGAATTCAGACCCTCACTGTGTCTCACCTGGGCTGTTGCAAGTGCTTCCTTATTGGAGTCAAATCACGCAATACTAATAACATTCAGTTTTGTGAATATGCTGTCTCTGCCTTCCTTCCGTATGCCCCTTGAAGTGCCCTGCTCTTCCACACTGGGCTTGCTCCTTTTATGTATTTGTACTTGTCCCTAAGTCTTGGTTCAAATAATTGACTTGTGATTTAGGTGCTTTCCTCACCCTGGATTTTCCCTCGACCTTGCACATACCATTATTTATAACAAATGTCATGTATTACAATTGCTTGTATTGCTACCCATTCTTTGAGACTAGAATCTATGTCTTCACCTCTCTAGTCCTCTCTCCTAGCTTGGTGCTTAGCATTACCATAGGTTTTCAATAAATATTTTTTGAATGGTTGTGTAAGAGATTTCTACATATAATAGGCATGGCAAACATAAATCATGGATTTTCCTAAATAACTTTGATTTGAAATATTTAGTCCTTTCAGCTATCAGTTATTTTGAAATTCAGCAATTTCTGTGTCCCAAATTTATTTCCTGAATGTCTTATACATAGAAATAACAAAAATCCCTTAAAGTTACCACCTACCAGGGACCTAGAAAGAGGAAGACTAATGTCAGCCATTTAAGAACATCTCCAGGGAAGACCATTAATTAAGTTTTTTGGGGTTTTGTTTTTGTTTTTGTTTTTTTGAGACAGAGTCTGTCACCCAGACTAGAGTGCAGTGGCACCATCTCGGCTCACTTTTGCTCTCTAAGTGGCTCACCTCCACCTCCCAGGTTCAAGTGATTCCCTTGCCTCAGCCTAGCGAGTAGCTGGGATTACAGATGTGTACCACCATGCTTGGCTAAGTTTTGTATTTTTAATAGAGATTGGGTTTCGCCATGTTGGCCAGGCTGGTCTCTAACTCCTGACCTCAGGTGATATGCCCACCTCAGCCTCCCAGAGTGCTGGAATTATAGGGGTAAACCACTGTGCTGGCCACATTAATAAAGTTTAAAGCTAGGGGATGGGATAGAATGTTTCTGTGCATGCTTGGGAGGTTTAGTACCATAATTTTTGTTCAGAATTGTTAGAAATAGACCATATAGAAAATCTGTTCTTTTCTTTCTTCTCTTTGCATTTTCATACCCATCCAAAATTCAACACACTGGGGAAATGTGGCTAGAATTGGGAAATACAAAACAGTTCTAGGTTTGTTCCATGGGGAACGGATTATAATGACTTAATTTATTTGGAAGCATCTCAGAAAACATTATGAAGTTTTGTATAAGGAGTTTACCAGATTTCTGAAGATTATTATGCTAAGTAGTTATTTTTCAATGGGATTACATACTTCACTGACTACAAACATTGTGTATTGATGACTATCAACATAATCCATACAGTATTACTTGCTGACGCCACACCAGATATTTCTAAATTGCTCTATATTTTTGGTTTTTGTTTCCATAGTTATTGCTTCTCCTTACCTGGTGACAATTAATCAAACAAATATTTACCCACCATTTACTTTGTGCAGGGCACTGTGCTAGGTGGTAGAACCAGAAGAATAAACAAAACAGACAGGCTTCCTGCCTTCATCATACTTAAAAACTGTCAGGAGAAATAGACTTTAGCAGTATTTCAGCTTCTCTCCATATCTTAATGGGTGCAAGAGAGAACTGGGTATACAATGAATGTTTATAGCAGAAGTCAGGTCATGAACTCAGAGCCTACAAGGGACCTGCCAGGTAACAGAAATGAGGGAAGTGGAATAGAAAGTAAGATTAGATGATGTCTAAAAGCAACAGGTATTAGGCTTCATTAGCAGATTTTAGGTATTAGTAATACTTGTTGTTATTAGACTTTAATTGTGACCACTTTAAATTTACTACTACCTTCAGCTTGATGTTAGAGTAATAGGGAGTGGTAAGGGTCATGGCAAACAATAACATACCTTTTCTAAGGAGGCAGCCATTTAGATCCGATTATTGAAAAGTGGAAAATCACTCCCAGTGTTATCACAATTTTCAAATTTTTAATTTTTAATTTTTATTATTTTATTTTACTTTATTTTTTTTTATTATTATTATT